>NW_020897695.1:6102779-6209310 GCF_003984885.1 Neopelma chrysocephalum | reverse complement strand
GGGGCGGGGCCGCCCGGCGCCGCAGCGGCGGCGCGGCCCCACGTGTCCCCGGCGCGCCCCCGCCGCCGCCGCCGCCCCGAATGTAGGTCACCAAAACAGCGGCCGCCCGCGCGCCTCACGTGTCCGCGCCGCCCGCTGCCCCGCGCCGCCGCCCCGCCGCTATTATGCAATGCGCGCGTCACCGCCCCGCGCGGCCAATGAGCGGGCGCGCCGCGCGGAACGTAAACACAGCGCGCACATGGCTCGCCCGGCGGGTCCATGTGAGGCGGCGCGGGGCCGTCCCGGCCACCAGCGGGGCCGGGGCTGGGCAGCGCCGCCGCCGCCCGCCCTCCCCTCGCCCCGCCGCACCCCGGACCGACCCAGCCCGCGCCCCCGCGCCCGCCCGGCCCTGCGGGACCACCCCGAGCAGCCCGCCCGACTGCCCCCGCGGCGGCCGCCCCCCGCTTACCCGCGCTGACTTCCATGGCGGCCACCTCCCGCAGGGGCACGGGCGGCGCCGCGCTGGGTTCCACCGGACCCGCCTCGGCTCCGGTCGGCGCGGCGCGGCTCCGCTCGTCGTTGTCCTCCCAGCTCCGTGTCCCCGCTGCCGCAGCCCTACATGCAGCCGGCGGGAGGGAGGGAGAGCGGGAGGCGGCCGCGCCGTCGCCTGTCAGAGCGGCGGGTGCGCGTCCCCGCCGCGGCGCCCTCCCCTTTACAACAAAAGCGCTCTCGGGGAGCCGCGCAGAGCGAGTGCGGCACCGCCGCCCGCCCCGCCCCGGCCACGCCCCGCCCCGGCGGCCGCCCCGCCCCGCCCCCGGCCGCCCCCCTCACCCAGTGACACACTTTCCGCGCCGGCGGCAGCGCTCACGTGCGGCGGGAGCGTGCGGGAGTGGGGGGGCACTGCGGCGGCGGTGGGGAGCGCACCGAGCGGGGGTGTCCCCCCCCGCCCGGGCGGTGCGGCAGGGGAGCCCCGCTGGAGTCACCGCCGCCGCAATCGGCGCTCCGCTCGCCCACCGCGGGGCACGGCGAAGGGCGGCGGTGTGTGTCAGCCACTCCGCCGCCGAGCACTGGCAGGAAATGCCACCGCTCTGCCGCAGCTGGCGAGCTGCTCGCTCCCATCCCGACACCAGCATCTGACAGCTCCCAGTTCCAACTGTCAGCACTCCGTCCCCTGTCAGTTGCGTGTTTTCCCTTTGCCGGGGAAAAGGAAAATCCGGGAGAGACCCCCTTCGGCAGCGCACACACACTGCTGCAGACATAGTCTCTCCCTATGCAGTCATAGGGAGAGGCCATCACGCTATTGCTCCCAATCTCAGTCTCTCCTATTTACAGCCAGGACATGATTTTGTCACTCCCAGAGAGATTCCAGCCTCTAATATCTTCTACCATGCAGTGATGTCTCTGGGCACAGCGCCGCAGCAACGGGAGAGGGATGCGCCCCCAGAGGACCTGAGCAAGGGTGTCCCTGCTGGGATCTCCATCTCCCACTCCCAAAAGGGAACCCGCAAAGAAAATGCACCACAAAAATAAAGGGAACGTGAAGTTGGGGAAGGCTCTCCATTAAGGGAATGCAGAGCCCAAAATGAAGCTCTATCCCTCCTTGACCCCTGGGAGGCAGAGGCAGATGCGTGGCTTCATGGAGCGTATTGACCTCTAGACTGAGAGGGAGGCAGTGGGGTTAACTGAGGTTAACAAGCAGAGGTTAAACGCAGCTAAATGTAGTTTACTGCCTCCTAATTTGGGTGAGTTTCCTCTCAAATGAGGTAAACAGGTCAGTTTGGGTGAGCTTTCTCTCTTCTCGAATAAGGTAAGCAGGTGAGTTTTCCCATTTTTCTGCCTGTAGCCCAGTGGCTGGGAGGCATACAGCTTTCTTCTTGGTCCACAGACAATGTCCACCACTATCTCCAGACCCTCTATCCCCCAACCCCGATTTCCTACAGCAAAAGCTTTTTGTCCTCCTTATATTCCCAGTTTTCCTCCTCATACCAACTCCAAACTACATTTCCTAAGCCCTGACATGTCCCTCTGGCTCTTATACGGTCCCTGCTCGCTTGGCTGGATACCAAGCAGTGCTGCCTGCCCTGGCATGGCCAGCAAGGGACACGATGTCCCACCCTCCCTTCCCATGCTCAAGGCACCTGGCTGGGTTTCTGCCTCGCTCCTCTGCCTGGCTTCTGGTCTTCTGTGGACAGTGTTGTATTTGATATTAGCCTATTGGGACATGTCAAAGTTCTCAACAAATGAAATTGGCCTACAAACTCAAAGGAAAAGATAGTGAATTAATCAAATGCTGTTAGGAAACTCAGGTGAACATCAGGAACAAAAGCAGAGCAAGTCCTCTCTGTGCATTCTTTGTCTCTGGGATTTTTAATGTTATTTTTGGATTTTAGCAAAGCAGATGTTTTAGTAATATTTATTAACCAGCAGGTCACCAACCGTAGATATTCACTGAGTCTGCTAAAAAAGAACTACAGAAGTCAAGCTCTTGCTGTTGGATAAGGCAGGAGACTTTGCAGGGGGTGATGGAAGCACTCAGAGATGAGTATGGAAGCACTGGCACTCAGACCAAAGGTCCACCTGGCCTGCAGGCAGGCTGTGGTGCTCAAGGGAAGCTCCAGGTTTTTCGGGTGCATGGACTCCATTCCTGAGAGGGGCCAAAAAAGGGAAGGACTGCTCATTCACTTCCTTTGTGGGCAAAGATAAATGCTGTTGCTCCTGCCTGGCGGGACAAATAGAAAGGCAATGTACGCAGGTTTGTAGGATGCTATAGGGAGAGGCCACCACATTATTGCTCCCAATCTCAGTCTCTCCTATTTACTGTCAGGACATGATTTTGTCACTCCCAGAGAGATTCCAGCCTCTAATATCTTCTACCATCTGCTTCTGAGACTCTTGAAGGTCATTATAGCAGTTTCAGCCTGCTCTTGCCTCTGGTACTGCACTTTGCAGCCCTGGAGCCAACCCCCACCCATCTTCAAGAATGCATTTATTTTGCTTTTCTCTCCTATCTCAGATCAGCCTATTCCTTAGTGACCTTGGACTGCTCTGTGTGCTCCCATACTACAGTCTTTCTGCTTCCTTCCCTGAGGTGGATCCACACACACACACATGGTTTGCAAGAGCCAAGCACTTCTCTTAGGGACAGAGTATGGCAAAAGACAATTAATGGGCCCACCACCCAGTCTAGCACTCAGGATCCGTGTCCACATCAGAGGGCACCAAAAGGTGTGTTTCCTTAGAAGGTCCAGCAGGTAGAGCTGGCTGTGGGTAGCCACAGGATGGTGCAAGCAGTGTAACTCCTGTCCTGGTGTTCCTAATGGAGGAGGTCTCAGAAATGGCCCTGTCCACTTCTATGCTGTAGGTCTGCTGGTCAACATTAAGCTATGGACTGCCACAGCAGTCCATGAGAGGCACTTCATTGTTTGGAGGAGAAAACTGTCTTAGAGAACATCAAGGTTTTTATTCTGCCCTGTAACCTCGAAGAAGACTCCACTCTGCCAATGCAATGTGAGGGTCAAATTTTTCTTGGAGCCTCCTTCCACCTATCTCTTCCAAACCCACACAAACAAACAACTGGCATAATAACCTGTGGCTCTGTGTGCTGGCCAAGTCATGGTACCTGGGCTTCTTCTCAAAGGGCTGCTTTTTGACTGTAGCTTGGCTGCTAAAGCTCTGGTGTTACTTGCTGAGCTGCAAGTAATATTTCCTTAAAGATGTATTTCTCAGTGGATATTCCCTGATCCCCACAAGGGATTGTGATTCCCTCCATGTTGTTCAGCTTTCCAAGAAGGGCAAAACAAATCCTTTTTATTATGGAAAGGCAGTGTACTTCTGGCATTTGCAGTGGCATGGCACTTCTCCAACCCAAAGGTTGGGCAGGCACTAGAATGATCCATGGAAGAGCGATTGGGAATCCACGTGTTTGGTCAGTCTTTAGACTCCTTCAGCCTCTGTTTACTGAGGGTGCTGCTCTCTGCAGAACACTTGTGGTTCTGGGAAGAGACTGAAGCGAGGCATTGAAGCAAGAGGGGAAAAAGTACAGAGGATGGGACAGAAAGCTTCTTCAAACCCCTTCCCACCCCTGAGAGGGAACACAAATATTTCTGCTTCTTTCCTCCCAGCCCACACACGTGGAGCAGGTCAAACTGCATGTTTAAATTTCAGAAGCTGCTGAGTGACTTCCATCTGTGCTACAAACTCTTCTACCTCTGGGTGGGAGATGGCACATCAGTGTTGCACCAACTACTGCTGACTTAAATGTTAAGTGCGGCAGACAGTTGGACGGTGGGATAGGATGCACTTCGGCCACCTCAGCAGAGGTATGTAGAGGCTGATGACTCTTTTTCCTCAGGCCTGAAGTGCTGGTGGTTCCTCAGGTTGGAGCAGAATGCCTGCACCTTTCTGTCCCCATGAAGAGGCCCTCCTAATCCTGGTAAACATCCACACACCAGCCAGGAATGCAGGAGTTTCCATCAGCAGGCACATGTCTGCTTTTGGATGAGTTGGATTTCTTCAGTGCCTGGCACATTTACAATAATATTAGCTTGATACCCAAACATAGACTTTGCGAACAGAAAAACATTGTTTACTTGAAGAGTGCCAAGAAGCAGCATTTTTTCATGCCCCAACAGCTCCTGATGTTTTCTATTTCTTTTTAACTTATTACCGCAGGAAAAAAATTCCTAACCTCTTATTTGTCTTTTTGACTGAAGCTCAGAACAGCTCTGACATTTGCACAGATCTACAGTAAGTCCAAATTCTCTTTTCTGGTCATTTACAGCTTATAATGGTTTACATATTTTTTTTCCTTTGTATAAAATTCTTTATCACTTTTTTGTGTCTGGTCAGTCTGTTTGAAAAGATCCTTCTGAAACCCTCAGTAATCTGTCTGTCTTGAATAGTTTGTGCTCCACAATTGCAGGTGGAACTTGTTCATACAAGTACATTTCTCTTAGGTGAGGCAACTGATAACAAACCTATCCTTGCCTTTCCAGTTTCTTTAAAGCAAAGATTCACTTGCTATGTTCAGTGACTACCTTATATATTGCCCTCTAAAAGTCTTTATAAAGATACCTATAACTGTGACTTCTTTCATGCATTAAATGATATAAATAGCCATAACTCATCTAACTAATCTTAGCCTCTGGAAGCCAGTGGAAATTTTTCTATCGATTAGAGTCAGCTTGGGTCAAGCCCTACACAGTGTTTTCTGATCTCTTGCCCTACTTTTTCTCCATTTCTATTTCATGTATATATCTAACTCTTTCAATTGTTGCACATTTTTCTCTCTGTTGAAGAGGAATCCTGACAAGGAGGTCCCAGAGGTCTTTAGCTTGTCATCACATCCCTTCATAGGCTGAATGTGTGCAGAATGCTTGAGGAAGAAACAAAAGCTAAATATAGAATAATTTAAAGCCTACCCATTAAGGGCATGCCTACATGACACAAATGCAACCAGCTTAGGTACAGGGAGTGGTGTAGTCACTGAGCTAAGTATAACCGAAACAGAGGATGTGGCTCACAAGCCATCCCCTTGCACTCACATCCTGTCTCTCGGTATCAAAGCCTTGGAGGAAGATATAAAAGCTCATAATAGACAGTTATATACTAACTTGCCCATAGGGTAACTCTCTTCCTGCTTCTCTTCAGCAGTCAGTTTATGGCCTGAAGCACATAACACTGCCACTTTTTTCTCTTATCTGGTGTTATTGCAAGTGTGCTTTTTATTCACATATATTGGTAATACAATTGGTTGCCTAGGCTGGTCAAAATGATGGGAAATAATCTCATGCAATAGTGATGTATTACAACTAGCTTCAGCTGCCCCTGCAGATTTTAATGGAAGGTGATGACTTGGACCTTTAGTCCAGAAAGACAAAGCATTAATTCTACATTAATTAAGCCTATCTTATATGACAGTAATATCACTGCCTACCTTTTCCTTTCTGTGCTGTATGTTACTTAATCTGTCAGTATGTCGCCTATTTATCCTGAAATAAAATCATCAGCTGATGAAACAAAGATGAGAATATATACTGCTTGATTAGGCCAAACGTGATTTTTATAGAGAAGCAGAATGGATAGTGCAAAGGATGTACAAAGACCTACCCTTTACTTTTGCTAAAACACTGAGAGTCTTAAAACATGCGACTTAGCTACAGGTGATTTCTGACACATTGTCCTGTCATGGAGAAGGCATCAGCAGTGTTGTATTGAAGGCACAGCCAGCAGACAACTGCTGCCTTATGTTCTGACAGCTGACAGTCCCTTTTCCCCAACATCCCAACCTCTCCAGAGATAACTGCATTTCTCCCTCTGGTGTCTTCTGTAATAAATATCCTTCTAAGACTGGATTTTTGGATTTTCCTCTGCCTTTTTAAAATTCTTATCGTAGTGTCCTGCAGAGCACCTTATTTGAAAGCACCAATGCTCTCTAGGAAGTTAGCTAAGCTGCAGGCTGCCAGCAATCATGCTAGCGCTGTGTGACATGGTGCAGGCCAGGACATCCCTGGTGTGGTGTCATTGCTGTCACCAGATCAAAACCATTGCTTCAGAAGTCATGTGGCTCAGACCAACCATTTCCCTTCTGAACCCTCCAGGCCACCAAAACATAACCCAGCTTGCTTTTTCTCTTAATAAGCTATGTTAATTCTTGGGGGAATATAGTGCAACGCAAACACAAAGCTCATCCTGGGCAGAGCAGAGATGCAAATTATGCCTTCTCCTTGTTTTGGGAAAACTCTGCAGGTTGTATGGAGGGGACACACAGTCAGAAATGACAGCCCCAGCTCTTGCAAGGTTTTGTGTGTCACCCTTGCTTCTCTCCTCTGCAGCAGCACAAGCTTACTGCAATTACTGGTGTAATTTACAAGGAACATTCCAGAGTAAACTCAGCTCAGTCCTGAAGAAAGGCAAATACTACTTGCACCTGGACCCTTAAAGCACAAGTTTTTAGAAAATGAACAGCTTTAATTACAGGTGCCATTGGTCCCTGTGCATTGGCCCAGGGAGTGAGAACTGCCTTTACACATACAGGCAAAACAAAGGCAACTATAGTGAAATCTGAACAAATTCTCTGGGGGATAAACCAAAACAAATTTTGATCCCAAGAATTATTACCTGTAACTAACCAAAGGATAGCTGGCAGTTCAAGGGTCAAGGCAGCTTCAGACTCTATACAGTACAGTGGTTTTTTCCCTATCATTGTCTCACCCTGGCTAACTTGGAGGCCCAAAGATGACTTAAGGCCTAATGCTTCAAGGTGCTGAGTTGAATCAAGAGATGACACACGGGACACTGTATAGCATCTTGTGTGCTGCTGGATTAGGCTCAACTGGTCAAATTCTTGTTTTGAAAAGCTAGTTTCTGTGTTCTGCTAAGAGCCTGAACAGTTAAAGTTATTAACTGGCTTCTGAATAAAATGCATTTGGAATAAATATGCTTTAGGATAAACCTATTAAATGGATAAAAATGCCATTACCAGGGGTGAAATATGATTGTGTGACCTTTTAAATAAATAAGCCTGCTATGCACCAAATTATGTCAGATAATAAGCTTTATACATGATAAAGTCATGCACTAGGTTTCAGTCTTCAGGCATTCAATGAAATATCGCTAGCCATAAAGGGCTCCTGAAATGTTACACTAAAGAAAATTGCTTCCAGCTATAAAAACTTAACGGTTAAAACAAATGGAGTTTCTCTCATAAAATCCTATGCAAGGCATTAGTAGCAAGAGTGAAAGCTTACTAGAAACAAACCTGAGGTATTCAAACTATTTTGCAAGTACACAATGCTTCTTAAAATAATTCAGATTCCAGATAAATCTGGAATAACTCTATTGAAAGCAGAAGGGTGTAATCCTGAAACACCAGTGTGAGATCCAAATTATGTTTATATGGCCTTAGAAATACCTTGGTGGGATATCTCTGGATACAAACTTTGCTGTATATCCAAACTAATCTGCACTTTGGCACTTGTACAAGCAGTAGAAATACTGACCTCTGTGGCTGTCCCGAATCTTGGGTCTGACTGTGTTATGCCTCAGCGACTTGCCCAGATTACTTCTGACACAATTATATTCCTATTAAGAGGCCATTCATATTTGATGTGATGGAAACAGAGCTGGATATTATCAACCTCGTGAATAAAGACGGATGTGCATTTAGTCAGATTCAGCTACCAGCTTCACATGTGGCAAAACTGGCTCTCTCTACATTAAGTCAGAGTAAGAACTTTCTGCTTTAAACCATTACAAACAAGAAGGAAGGAAGCCAATTCTCTCATTCCTTCTAGTGATCCTGGGCAAACCAACAAAACCTCCTGGTGAGCCTCTTACAGTTTTAATAAAATCATCATGGTCACTTCATCTCTTGTTACGTGAACATCAGCAAATAAATGCAATTCCCATCTAGGGTCTTGTGCTGGTTTTGGCTGGGGTAGAGTTAATTAATCTCAAACACAGTTCCAAGGACTAAAAATACTCTTGGAATTCCCTGACAAAATCAATTATCTTCTGCAAAAGTTGATATCAGACAGTAACAAAAAGGATCATTCCTGTTTCTTCTGGGGTTTTGATTTTGGGGTTTTGTTTTGTTTGGGTTTTTTTGTTTGTTTGTTTGTTTGTTTTGTTTTGGGGTTTTTTTGCGTTGGTTGATTGGTTGGTTTTTGTTCATTTTTGTTTCATGGAGGTTTTTTGTGTGTGGTTGTTTGTTATTTTTTTCCCTGAACTGGGACAGTGCAGGCTAGAAAGGATCTTCTTAACCTTCACCTACATACACCAGCAATTTTTACCAAAGCTCAATCCAGTACAATCTTTTCCAGGAGGGGCATGTAAAGAGACATGGTGAAATTCAAGCACTCAGAATAAGCCAGCCTTGCTCCAGCTCCCAAAAAGATCACTCTCTGAACCTTAGCAAAGAAACAGGTATATTCTCCACATCTAGTTTTAGTGCCTCTGCTAAATAGATTGAGGTACACCATGCCAAGCACAACTTAAACAGGACCACTGCAAAGGAGTGGGTGGCATTATGAGGCTAATAGTGAAATGTTATTATCTTTTCCTGAACAACTGCAGTGCAATGCCTAGAAACAAATAATAGATCTGTTCCAGGCAGGAGCTCAGCTGGATCCTGAAGATGTCTCCAGGCACTTGCCATTTTGTTTTACTGCTCTTCCTCAAAACTGGTCAATTGTAAGCATCAGTCTTGCAGAGAAGACATGTTATCAGGGGTGAAGGATAACTGCTTGTTATATAATCCTGCCAAATCCTTGATACAGCAGTTCTCAGCAAACAACCATCTTGCTGTGAGTCATCTGGAAAGTCTCTGGTTCAGTGAGCTTCCAGGAGCAGAGCATCAAAACAGGTTGTATTTCCACTTCCCATTTCAAATTACAGGAGGCACCCATTAGTCAAAGCAATAATTTTCTCTTTATCTACCTTCAGATGCCATCCTGCATAAGGATCCAGCCTGTGCACCTGCCAAACCAGAAGCCCTGTGGGAGATCCCAGCTAGTACTGGATGTCACAGCTTGCAGCTGTCCTGGGTGGCTGCTGGCACGAGGGCAACCACAGCATGAGGAAATCCTTACCCTGCCCTTCAGAGAACTGGAGATGCTGCACGTGGTGTTGGGCATGCTCTGTGCTCACCAGCCTTTCTCCAAACACCCGTCGCTGGTCCCTGTCAAAAGCGGACACCATGCCCCTTAGACCTCTGGGCTGGCCCTGCATGACCATTTGCATGTTGGGAGGCCAGGAGCTGTCAAACGCCGTATCCCTGCTCTTGTCACCAGAGCCAGTGGCTTCATTAGCTCACACTTTTTTCTTTTTTTTATTTCCCTTTGAGGCAATGCCAAGTCTTAATCTGATGCAAGGTCACAGATCCCAGCAGGACACATTACACTGGGTCTTTGAATTAGGAAGTCTCCCACCTCAGAGCTGGCCAGCTCAGGACCTACTGCTCTCCCACCTCTGCTCCTCCCCACTGTGCTTGACAGAAAGTTGGAATCGGCTTTTGTGACAAGAGTGTTGGCAACTTTGTGTTGGCACACAAAACTGAGCAGCTCATTTTTTACAAACCTAAACAACTACAACTTTGGCAATCTCACTCCTATTGAACAACAATGACAAGAAGAACCAAGTCAGCAGCAAGCAGTAGCCTGTTACACAGGGCTGTATATAAAGCCAGAAGAAATGAGATGGGTCAGCTTGTGTTGGCTGGTAGATGGTGAAAGAGCTGGTCTAGGATTACCACTTCAGGCTGGGCCAAAGTGGAGAAAGATGGAACATAGTTGCTTTCCTGGTGCTCTGTCTCACTCCTCTGCGTAGGACAAAATTGCTTCAGCCTTTAATGCTATTACAAAGCATTATTATAATATATATAAAATATATATATTTAATATATATAATATATATTTTATATATATATTACAAAGTTCTTATGAAAGTAACATACAATTCAATATATCAAACTGTAATGCAATTAATATGATTTTAGGACAATTTGCAAAAACTGCAAAAACCATCAAGTTTCAGTTCTGTAGTTCATTTCCACACAGTCATATTTTGGCTAAAATAATTATTCATGCTTAAAACAAATATCTTCTTTTCTTATTTTAAAATTATTTTTTCTTATAATAGATTAAAATTTCAGAACGCTTGTTTGTTAGAAAGGGATTTCGAAGTTTTCGGTTCTAAATAGATAGAGCCATCACTAGAGAAAATAGAATTCATGTATGCCATATGTTTTACACAGTTTTATAATTCTCGTATTTTTTATTAAACTAGCCAATGAAAATAATAACTATATTTGAGTTTTTCATTTAGCCTCAGGAGTCAGAACACTGATTCAGTTGTTCACAATGTTCCTTTCTTTTTTCCTTCTTGGCAACATAAATCATAAATCTAAGAATTGGGGTTTCAGTGTAACTTATAGTAATCAACTTATTTTGTGTTTCCCATTGATATGGTATAACTAATGCTTTAAAATTGCAGTTTGGGACAGCAATCACCTTCCCAGTACAGATCATTGGAGTTACCATGAAAAACTTAGTATCTTACTATCAGCTCATACAGGTTTTTAGTCTCTCCCTCTTAAGCATAGACAACCAGGCATCTATCAGAAATAAAACTACCTCAATTAAGTTTGGGGACTAGATTCTGCAGATTCAACAGAACCCATTGAATCAAGTATTTTCTATAAACCTATTTAAAAAAAAAATCAAGAATGTTCCTTCCACTTCCACCTTTTTCTGTAAAAAAGATCTTAAGCAGATGTTCTCCATCATCACCTGCAACAGTAAATTGCAAAGTGAAGATAATACAAAATTTTCTGTTTTGCTTAAAAAGTTTACTATGACTTTCTTTAACCGTGCATTGACAAAACCGCTTTCCAAATAGTCAAAAAAGACAAAGCAACTTTATAAAACATCATTTTTTTTATATGACTGTGAAAGAACTGAAAATGCAAAGCTCAAAACAAATTATTTATAAAGGTTGCATAACTTGCTATCTAAACTCATCTCCTAATCATGAAACCCATGAGAGAGGCAGGTGGATTGTAACAGCAGATGAGTTGAAGGGCCGTGATTCTCATACAAGGAAAGGGTTCAAATAATTGCTTGTTAGTCACAGAAAAACAATGCTGGAAGAAAACTATGAATAAATGAATGAGTGAACACTGGACTAATGAGCTACTTCCTCTGCTTGGCGTATGAGCTCTCTGGGGATGACGACTCATTTAGTTACACGTGTGAACACGATGCAGAGTTAACAAGGTCTTGGTTTCTGCCTGCTGCTCTGACTGCTGACACACAGTCTGCTGACGAGGCCTGGGAGACGGCATTGGACGCAGTGCCTTTCACAGCACCAAATGGGAACCATCCTCCTGCTTTGGGTCTGGTGAAGTGCAGCTGCTATCTGGGTTGGGGTAGCAGATTGACTCCAGAGACAGAGGCATGTGGAGCTAGTTCTGTGCTGAGGACCTTTGGGTGCCGCCAGGTTTATACTGCGGAGACTGCACCACACAGACCTGGCTGGCGAACCCTGCATGACACTGGCCATCTGTAGCCTCCTCTACAGCACCAGGCAGCACCAGAGTGCTAACAAGCCCCACTGAAAGCCACTTTACTTGTCCTTTTCTTTGTTCTCCTGCTTTTCTTTCCCTACTCTCCCTTCAATGTGCCTCTCTTTTCTTGTGTTTCCAAGGGAACTCCTCAGCTTGCACATGGACAGCCAGCTTGGGTTCAGAGGCATTCCTCCACTGCTCTTTGCAAGAAGATAGACTGCAAAACCCCTATGGAGTCAGCCAGGGCCCAGCGTATTAACTAGTAAATGTTCTTCTAAAGCCTGACACCAGGAAGGCAATGCAGGGAGCAGGCTTGGAAGGGGGCTACCTGCCATCTGAAAGAGCAATCTCAGCCAGCATTGATCTTATCAGAGCCAGGCTTAATTTAATCACTCATCTGCTCCCACTGAGCTCCCTGATCTTCAGGATACCCCAGGTCTCCATTTCCCTGAATGATGACAGTATTCAATGAGATTAAATGTCATCTTCATTACATAAGAGCCTTTAATTATATCATTGAACATCATTTGATACTGAAGAAAAGCATGCTTTCTTAAATTTCAGGCAGTGACAAGGGGCCCAGAAAAACTGGGTTCCAGCCCTGGCTTTGCCAGGGGCCTCTTCTGGCACACTTGGTAAGAGCAGGATAGCCACTGAATTAAAGATTGTGTAAGCAGTGCAGCTCAGACACTTCCTAACTGTAGGGAATGAGACTTTGCAACCTAAACATTCTGTGTATAATTATTAAATTGAAGCTGATTCAGAACCTTGACACATGAACGACCCTCAAGCTCTCCATCCTTTCATACAGCTTTACATTTCAAGCAATTACTTAAAAAGCATTGGATCAAAAAGCTGGTGCTTGCTCAAAGCCTCAGAAAAGAGTGTTCAACTGAAATCCAAATTGCTTTTTTTCTGGCTGATGCTGTGTTTCCATCACTCTGGATATTTTGGCTTGATACTCTCAGTAGACCTGTGTGTGCTACAAAAAAGATGTTCAGGGCAAAAATTACAATGTTTTTCTCATCTTGGAGAGTGAGTAGATAATAGAGTAGGAATCGGGCTCTATTTTTAGAGTCTAGCTTTTTAATTCATTAGCTGTCTGGAAGTCTTCACAGGCAGTCACTTTTCTCTATTGGGTCAAGGCTGGTGAACAACTGCTGCATTACAAGGACAGAGATAAGTGAGAAAGTAGAGCTATAACTCTTCTCCATCACTAATTACTTCATTCTAAGACCCACACAAAATCACCAGCAAAATCCCATGACCTTCTGCTGCAAGGAAGGAGCCAACTGCCTCCATCAGCATCTGTGCCTTCTGCAGGCAGCAGGCCCGTGTCCCTCGCCCAGCAGCATGCAGCTGCCTCGCAGAGACAATGCAAGGAAACAATTACACTCCCTGTTGATTAGTGAGTCCCTACTTTTCAACATAGCTAGTGTTGCCAAGTAATGAGCACTTCTTTTAGCTATGTGGAAGGGAGTTTACTACTTGCTTATTTAAAGAACACACTAAATCACACAATGTTTTTACACATTCCACTCTTCAGGGGGACAGAAATAGTGCCCTTGCCTGGCCCTCACCTTGCACCAAAAACTAAGAGATTAGCTAATCTGGGCAGCTGACACAAAAGCGAAATCTAGCCTAATAAAAGCTTACAGTCAACTATTTTCAACAGCACTTAATACCAGGCTGGTACTGTACAGCCCCATTTCTCTGCAGTTTAACTGTGGTATTAATTTTGTCTTGCCTAGAAACCAGACAGCTCTTTTAATTACATCCAAAACATGCCTGTTCGGACTGAGAAATAATCAGTGCTGCAAGCAGAGCCAAGTAAATGGCTTGGAAACAGATTATTGGATTCCTCCATGTCTTAACAGATATCACTAGTAAAATTCCTGATGTTTCCTCCTCCCTTCCCCTGCCCTCTTTCAGCTTAGTGTCCCTGATTCAGGCAGACCCTTGGTGGGGTCAACTCAAGTTACAGCCTCTCACTAGGACTCCTGTCTCAGAGGACTGCTTTCCACCACAATCTTATGAAACACAGACTACTTGCAATTTGTTGAACTTTCATGACAGGTTCAAAATTCAAGTAGGAAAGATGGAGATCACATAACCTCTCTCTAACCCGGATTTCCCAAGCCAACAACCCACCTCCCCCCACAAGTTTTTCCTCAATGTTTTGCCTTTTTTAAATACATATTTTAGTAAAAGATAATTAGCCTTTCTGCTTCACGTGAATACTGCAATGTCCCTTCAAACCCAAAGCACTGTTCAACAGAGCATAAGACATATCAGTGTGAAAAGACGCTAAGGCAATCTGACTTCTCAAATACCTGGAATAAGCCATCCATACTCAGAGCATCCCTTGAAGTCACTACTATCCGTTTCAAATTCCTTCGCTAGTCTGACAGATACCATGCCCTCTTAGGTACACTTTCATTAGCAGTTTTCAATGAACTTCAAAGGGGACAGTATTTCTCCCCTTATTTTAAAGTTCAAGTCTCACTGAAGACACCTACCCCATGCTGTAAGTTTTGAAAGCTGGCAAAGGATGCAGCATCAGTGCTGACTGCCCTGTCACCTGCTATTACCTTCCCCCATCAATGAATGGCAAGGGTCCTAAACAGTTGAACAACACCCAGTACAGCACCACCAGTCTTGAAGCTGTTGCCTTATTAAAAAAAAAAAAATCATAGAACAGTTTGGGCTGGAAGGGACCTTAAAGATCATGGGCAGAGACACCTTCCAATAGACGAGGCTGATCAAACAGACAATAGAAGTCCCAAAGGAACGGACATGCTGGCTATACTGGCACCACCTTAAGCCCTTAAACACACAAACCAGAAAGATCAGCCCCCTCTCTGCAATAACCCCCTCCATGCTCAGGGGGAGACTTCATTCACTGAATGTGCTCTGAGGAACTTCCACTACCTGTCCAACACCACAACAGGAGCTCCTCTCAAGAAAACTAGTGCTTCTTCACAGGAAAAGTAAAAAAGATCTCCCTTCCCTACAGCAGACAGCACGTTTTAACAGAAGATTCCTTTTGAATTTTTTCTTGTTTGGGCCAAACAAACACATCATGAAAGAATTGCTGCCTTGAGCTGTTCTCCGTGGCTTGAAGAACACACTGCCAAAACATCTCTTCTTCAGGCTACCACCCTCCTTTAAGAACTGGAAGTAGTAAGTGAATTTTCTCAATTGAAGGGAAAGTCTTCACACATTTCAGCCCAGCATAAAAAAAAAAAAAAAATCATTCCACATCTCAAGTTGAAGTTCCAGGAAGACACAGCTAATTCTTGGGCCTTCTAATGACCTTTTTGCCCATCACTACCCAATGGATGTGGTACAGAATCTGTGGAAGCTATCCATCTAATTTACCAGGAAGCGCAACTATTCTCTCAGTGTTTCTGTGCAAGTTGACTTCATGCTGAAAGGTCACACTGTAATTTCACAAAAAGTAGCCCAAAATAAATTAATTTATGATCACAAATGCCATCCAAATGTGGTTATTTCTACCACCTAACCACGCAGTTAATCAGAATGCAGCTCTCTAACACCAGAGACGTTCTCTGTTCCGGTATCAAAAGGCAGATCTAAGAACTACTGTCTCCACTGCAAAAGAAACAGGTTGGAATCTTGACATATTAAGCAATACCTAGTCTACAGTCAGTATTTTATTCAGCCTAAAACTTTATCACTCTTTGTGATGTGTCTACACTTACAATACTGTGCACTTTAACGAACGGACCAAGCTTTACCTTTCTGTTCTGGGCTTAAGTCGATTTAGACAATGTTTGTAGCTAAGAGAGGCCCAAGAGCTGGTTCGATACCGAAGACACAAAAAAAAACAAAACTGAAAAAATAAAATTGTCATGAGTATTTAATCACCTATAAAAAATAAACAAGCACTTTCAGTTTATATCTCATTGCACAGGATCAAAGCTGGCCTTCAGTCTAAGCACAGGACAGAGACTCCAACCCTTACCAAGAGTGAAACCCGTCACAGAACTCTAAACTCATGGCCTACAAACTTCACAAGTATCAAATTACGTTTTCAAAAGCCTGTCAAACTATGGGAACAACGGAGCTCCTGGAGAATTCTATACTTGTGCACATACACCAAGAAGCAGCAGAAGCACTTGTGGAATTTAAGAACCCGCATCAGCTTTATTAGATGGTTACGTTTACAAGGATTAGCGGTAGCGGTGCAGCTGCAGGGTATTGCGCCTTCTCCAGGCAGCACGACGGGAGCCACCAATGGTGTGATGGAACTTGTGGCCCTTGCCAAGGCCACGACTCTTCCGTCCGGCCGACGTCAGCCCACGCATCTCCCTGTGCTTGTGGACGGGCTTGGTGATCCATTGGGTATCAGGGTTGCGCCTGATGGTCTTATGGAAGGGATCAATCAGAATCACTTCAAAAAACTTGTAAGTGGAATCTTCACCAACCCAATACGAGTTCAAGACTCTCAGAGCCCCACAGTGACGGCCAGCACGTTCCTACAGGAAAAAGTAAATGCAAAGGTCTGTAAAACCATGGATGCAGGGCACTCCTCATGCAGAAAGATCCAACTTAACTCAAACACGAAATTTCAATTTTTCCCAAGAGACCCTCTTTTCCTGAAAGAACTCCTCCCCTTTCAGTTGGAAAGGTGCAAGAAAAGTAACAGCTGAAAGGAATGCAGTGTTACAAAAAAAAAAAAGACTGTCCGGATTCCTACATGAATCAAGTTTTAAAGAACATAAGCAGGAAGGCACTTGGTTGACAAAAGAACTCTTTTTACACGGAAGCACCAACCAGTAAATACAGCATTAAAAGTAACTTTAATACAAAAAGAGGAGCACGAGCTGCACTTGGGGCCATAGAACAATCTTTTGTGGGAAGTTATGAAAGCCCAATTGATTTGCACATCCAAAGCTACAGGGGAGAAACACATTTCTGCAGAGAGTAAGACTGTACTGATAGGAGAAAAGGAATAGCTGATGTAAAAAATTTTTGTACCACTGCTGGCATATTAGTGCTTGCTATTCCTATCATCACCTGTGGTTGGAAAGACGCAGGCTTAGTTTAAAAAACAAAACAAAGCAGAAAATAACAATTATGCAATTCCATCTGCCTGTCCTGTCAAGGATGTTCCTTATTTAAAACACTGTGTGTTTAATTGTAGGACTTTATCATCACCATGAGAAAGTATGAACCAATGAAATACACTCATCTTCTTCCCCAACGTGATCCCAATCTATTGCTACTGGCTCCCACTAAACAGCACTTGACTATCTTCTGCACATGTAATAACATTTTTTCAAGTCCTTGTTTTATTCTAGAATAAAAGCAACACCTATATGAAACACTGAAACACCAACCACCCTCAACCAGCTTCTGTGCAGGGATGGGAGCTCCAACTGAGGCTTTGTATTTCTGTAACCTGAAAAATTTAAGTCTTCCAGGAGAGAGTATGTCAGATTCAGAAAATTTCAAGCTAAAACTGAGGGAAAATAACCTCTTCCATAGTTGTCATCTCAAGTGAGCATGTGATTAGCCATCTGGGAATAGCATATATGAAGAGAATGCCGTGAGAGAATTGCATTTTTAACTTAAACTTATCATGTGTTTCTTCTAAATAAGCGTTTTTTTCCTTGAAAAAAAAATCCCACCATATTCAACTTGATGAAGTCCCTTAGGAATACTTCTGTAGTCTTGAGAACAGAAAAGTCTTCTGCTTCAAGACAGAAAGGCAACGAGCAGTCCCCCTTCTTTCACAATGTCTCTTTTTGAGTGCAGACTGCTATTAATTCTAACCCACTGAAAAAGTTTTTTTGTAAAGGTGACAACCACATCTCTTCCACACTACTACTGTGAACACAACATCTCACCTAGAAATAACTTTAGCACCAATTTGTGTGCTAGTGAGGTACCCAAGATTTTATAAAGAACCAAATGGTCTCTGGCAGCTGCTTTCAGATCCTATGATACAGCCAAGTACACCAGGCACCACTCCTACTACACAAACAGGTGCTACAGACCTTAAGACGGGAACTCACCTCTACTTTGTGAAAGGACCATCCCCTACAGCTGGCAATACATACAACATGGCAGGGAACAGAGGTGGCATTTACCGACAAGTCAGACACCTTAGCGTATTTGAATTCTTATTTCCCATGCCTAACTCTTTATTTTATTGTGGCTTGTACTACTTACCTATTTTTGATTACAAATACTGTGGCATATTTTAGAAGTATACACTATGAATTTCAAGAAACCACCTAAGTGGTTCCCCAAAACCCCATCTGTAAAGAACAGGTTTTTTGTTGTCCCAACAGAGCTTTTCAAGACATTCTGGTGCTATCCTGCCACCAGAATTCAAGATCTTTTACCCAACATATTAACAAAACAGCTGATTTGGGGGTTTTTTTGTCTGTATTTTCAGCTTTTACAGACTAAGACCTTGCTACCCAAATTTGTGAGCAGTAACCAAAATACTCACCTCTGCAACAGACTGAAGGCTCCGGGCAAACTTGAGCTGATTAACACCGTGGTGCACAGGTTTGCCATAGGTGGCACCTTTCGGGACTGGGCGCTTGCGGCCACCACGGCGGACACGGACACGGTAGATCACGTAACCTGAAAGAAACGGTGACTTAAGAACTAGGAGAATTCTAGTACCAATTTTAATGCCCATACTGCATTTCCAACCTCCCAAAATTTACATGAAATGCTGCAAGACTAAAGTCATTATAATAACCTTCACCAAAATTTACAGCTGGAGGTGGATAGCACAAGATGTTTTCGTTATTTTCATCACAACAGAGTAAAGGAAGTGATATCCTCTCACAACTAGTTTTTGGTTCCAAACCAGAGGTAATGGCACCTTTTCACTATTCAGTCTCAAACAGACTAAGAACAGCCACAGCTACGCTGTAACATGATTACAAAATGTAAAAAATTTAAAAAAAAAGAAAATAATCACCCCAGAACACTCAACAAAGCCACCACTCAAACTCTAAAATCTCATACTCTAATAGCAGCATTTATAAAGCACTGAAGCACAAGCCATCCACAAACCCTACTGAAATCTAATCACTGGAAAATAACCAAATTAGATGAGCAGTGACAGAAGTGTAGAGTCTTAGCTTTTTATTTTCCTAGTGAATAAACATACTGGTTTTTGTAATGGGATTTGCTCAAGTTACACATAGATGGCCACTTTCTCCACTTCCTTCCCTAAGCAGTCACTGTTTTCCAATAACAGTACAAACTCCATCACCTTGCTTACTCAAGTGCATGCAGCTGTAATAAGAGTCATGGAATCACAGAATGGCCCAGGTTGGAAGGTACTTGAAAGGTCATCTAGTTCCAACCTCCTGACATGGAGAGGGACACTTTCCACTAAAGCAGGATGCTCAGAGCTCCATCGAACGTGGCCTTGAACACTTCCAAGGATGGTGCAACCTGTTCCAGTGTTTCACCACCATCACAGTATAGAATTTCTTCTCCAACATCTAAGCTAAGCCTACTCTCTTTCAGTTTGAAGCCATTCCCCCTTGTCCCATCACTACATGCTCTTGTACAAGTCCCTCTCCAGCTCCCTTGTAGCTCCTTTTAGGTACTGGAAGGCCGCAATTAAGTCACCCTGAAAAAAGCCGAAGTAACGCATGACAATGCTTGGGCAGAGAAAGAACACCCCCTAAACCCAAGATATTAACAGCACTGCTCAACTCTGCAGTACCAACACTGCCCAAGAATGGTGCCAAAGCCCACTTGATCTTCACCTGCCAAAGCAGCCATAGAAGGTGCAGATGGAAAATTAAGGGGAGCTAAGGTTTTAGGTTGTGGATGTTGCTACCAACTGAACGCATTTACGATACTCATCTGATTTCATGTTGGACACTTCAGTTTATTGGGGGATGCTTCAGTTTCAGATTGTTATCCTGCTGTCACTTAAGGATAGGTCACCGCATTCTGAGGCACATGGAATTCACCTCTCCATGCCATTACCTTGCTTGGCCTTGTACCCCAGCCGGCGGGCTTTGTCCGGGCGGGTGGGACGTGGTGCCCGGTGCAGGGCCGACAGCTGCCGGTACTGCCAGCAGCGCACACGCAGCAGGAAACGCATCACGTCCGACTGCTTCTTCCTCCATAGCTCCTGGATGTACTTGTAGGCACCCATGTCTGTCTACCTGCTGAACGGAGAGGCTGGTGAAAACAACACACCAAAACCCGATCACAAACTTGAGTGTCTTCCAACACCAACACTGCAAAAAACCACACACGGAACACCACTGAGAGACAGGGAGCTCACAAGCTCCTCTGTACCACTGACACAACTGGTAACATGGATCACACTTGGCAACCCTCAGCAGGACACGCAGCAGTCACCATTCCCAGCAATTTTTCTCCTTTTCATATGCTCTGAGGTGTTAAAAACTCCTCCACTGAGAAAGTTTCTGATGTGTTATGTCTGATACTACCAATAATAACAGTTAACACCTGAAACAAGTTGTAAATGTCAATCTACACAGAACTAGGGGAGGGCAAGTAGTGTAGTCTTTATTCTTAACACTTACTTTAATAAGGTTTTACTGGCAAGTGAAAGCTTAACAGTTGCCTAAGAAATGGAAAGAACTGCATTGGGACTTCTGTTCCCTCAGTGCTACACACACTGTGCCTCCCGCATCTCAGGAGAGACAAGGCCTTTCTCCACATCTGCTGAAACTGGGCTTTAAGCAAAGTGAGGTGTACTGCTTGGGTCACACATGGAGCAAAAAATCAAGTGCCATAGCTCAGCGTCCCGCTGATGGTGACATCTGAGCCTGTGCTCTGCTCCACAGATGCTTTGTGTTTTCTTTTCTTTTAAATTAATTTCTTTAAATTATTTCTGCTAAGTACCATCAGGGTCAATTTGTATTGACTTTAGCAGAGCAAGGACTCAACACAATATTCCTACTTTGCCCTTAAGAAAATAACGATTATTACAAACCCCCTTTTCTGAGTCGAACACCTCTGAAAAGCTCTAGGCATTTTAAAATCAAGTATTACTTCATGTGTTCATCCTGTTTATTGCTGGTTTCCTAGAAACCTGAGGTCTCACACGCCTGCAGCAACCAGCACGTGTACCCGCACTCCATCAAACCCCCACCCAACTCACCATCAGGAACAGGCCGCCCATTTTATTTACATTATAAGAAAAAAAAATCCAAATCCAGCTCGTGTGTGATTTGGATACCCCTCTTGTTTAAACCTGCCCAGCTACGGCTCATCCCTTCCCATTCCCTAAGGCCCACCTTTTTCCCTGCATTATGGCACAGAACACCATGAAGGAATCGCAAACCCGGAGCCAAAGCGGGGCCTGAGGTCTGTCAGTGACCTGCAGCCGCTACGTCGCGCCAGTGTCGCTCCTGGGTACCCCCCGGCTGTCCCCAGCCACTCCTCCTCCCCTTCCCGCCCCGCCGGGGCGCAGTCCCCCGGCCCTCCCCCACTGGCCTCCCAGGGCGCCCGCGCCGCGGGAGCAGTCCTGTGCCGCCCGGGTCTGGGCGGATGTGCGGCGGAATCCGGGGATGGACGCAGATGGAGGGAAAGGCCGCGCGCGAATAATCCCTCACCTGATGGCGCCCGGTACCGGAAAAGAAGGGGCCTCTTCCCACAAACCCTAGCGGTAGCACCTTGCTTCCGGCAGCTGCCGCGGCGCCTCATGGGTAATGCAGTCCCGGCAGGGGAGCGGTGCTGCGTGCCTCGCCCCGCCCCTCGCGGCCCGGCCCCCCGCGCCCGCCAATGGGAGCGAGGGGGCGTGGCCCGCACGGGTCAATGGGCCCGGCGCGAGGCTCTGCCCAGGTGCGCGCGGGCGGGGGGCGGGAGGGGGCGCGCTCGGGGGCCGGGGGCGCGCTCGGGGGCTGAGGGCGGGGGCGCGTACCGGGGCCGGATCCGGGGCAGGGGCTCGGCGAGATGCGACATCCTCTGAAACACCCCCCACCCTCCCCTCCAGGTTAGGGACTGGGGGGGGACGACGGGACTTCCCTCAAAATCCTGAAAAGAAGCCTTAAAAAAAAAAATCTCTGAAATAATAATTAAAGAAATCATACGACTATGAGGAACGGCTGGGGTTTGTTTAGTCTCGAGAAGAGGAGGCTCAGCGGGGGCCTTATTGCTCTCTACAACTACCTGAAAGGAGATTGTAGTGAGGTGGGGGTCAGTTTCTTCTACCGTGCCTGCAGTGAGAGGACCAGAGGAAATGGCCTTAAGGTGAGACAGTGGAGATTCAGATTAGATATTAGAAAAAAAAATTCACTGTTAGGATGGTCAGGCGTTGGAATGGTTTGCCCAGGGAGGTGGTGGACTCACCATCTGTGGAGGTATTTAAGAGGCATCTGGATCTGGAGCTGGATAATGTGGTTTAGGGGTCACAGGGGTAGTGCTGGATTGATGATTAGACTGGATGATCTTGAAGGCCTCTTCCAACCTTGATGATTCTATTCTATTCCAAATAATAAACCCTAAGGGCTGAAAAAGCCCTAAAACCAGCTCCAAAACCTTTTCAGTGGGGGGGCAAGGAGGAGGGCACCAGGGAGCCCCCAGAGCTGCAGCCCTGGGGGATGTTCCCTGACATGGTGAGCATGAGCAGCCCAGGCTGGGGCCAAGGTTGTGACTTTACCCATCAATCTGCTCTCATCCCTCTTGTGTGCAGTGTCACTGAGTGACCTGGTCTGATGGGTGGCATCCCTGCCTATGGCAGGGGGGCTAGAAGGAGAGGATCTTTAATCTCCCCTCTAACCCAAGCCATTCTATGTTTCTATGAGTTAGGCTTTCCCAGCCTGCAATTCCTTCCTGCCTGTGGCTGCAGGGTGACCTTTCTGGTTTTTGGTGTATGCTTTGCAGAGCACCCTGGCTTGTGAAGTGTTACCTGGTTAAACTGGAATTGAAGCAGGACAACGCCAGCCCCCCCCGGTCCAAAAAAAGGTACTCTTCATCTCTCTCTGTGGCAAATGGCTCCAAAGAACAAACTGAGTTAGGGCCTGCTGCCCTGCCATGGCTCACTGGCAGAGGGAACTGCCCCTGGCTGCTGGACACCTCCTGCTAAAACCAACCCCCACCCATCCAAACTGATTTAAAGCAGACCGAAAAAACCTGCTTCTGCATTTGCTTTCCATACTTCTGCCTTTAACACTCCTGTTTTGTAGGTCCTAGTCTGTAAAAGCTAGAAACTTTCTGTGGGTGAAATAAAAGGGAGGGAACCACCATTTTCTTGCATTTCCAGAACCATCCTGGTACCATCAGATACCATTAGGCCCACTGCAAAACCAGGCAGCCCAATAGCACAGTGTTACGCACATGCCAACAAACACAGCCCCTACCCCTGGGGCCTTCCACACTTAATCACTCGCAGCCTCCCTGAGCCTGACAGGACAAGTGTCAAGGCTGCAGGCAGGCATCAGCACCACTGGCAGCAACCTAAAAACCTTAAAAAATGGTGTGGGAGGAAACTCGAGTCCTAAAAATATCAGTCTCTGGCGAGCGCCTGGGAGGGAGCTGTGCCTCCCAGTCACTCCCTGCTTCGCGCTTTGCCTCTCGCTTTCCGTGGGCTCTGCTCCCGCTGGGAGCCGATCCCTGCCGCTGTGCCAGGCTAACAGCCTCCTGTGTCTGCACAGGGCTTGCCCGCCGACTCTGCTCCCTCGGGAAAGATGGGAAAGGGCTACAAAGTGGTGGTTTGTGGAATGGCCTCAGTGGGAAAGACTGCGATTTTGGAGCAGCTTCTCTATGGAAAGCATACTGTTGGTGAGACATTTTTACTTTTGGGGGGAGGTTGTTTCCTTTTCCAGTGTCTTGTTCTGTGTGGGCCCCAAAACACCAGTAACTGAGGTGAAAGAGAACTGCACTGAAGTGAAGGAGAAAATTCATGTGGTTTTGTTGCATCTCTGGGCAGTTCTTGAAATTCATAGTCACTTACTGGCAGATTTTTTAAATGAGCCTTGGAGAAGAACCCTTTCCATGATGTTCCCAGTTTTAAAACATGTGAATGTTTAAAAAGAAACAAACACAGAAAGTAGGTGATGTGCTTGCTGCCTATTTACATAAGAAATATCTCGTTCCCTGAAGGATACCATAGATGCCTGAAAAATAAATAGATGTCACATGATGAGTGGAGACACTGTTTAGACTTTTGTTTCATCTTCTTAAAGCTTTGTTTTGCTTGGTTTTGGCTAACATCAAAGCTCTGGCAAGAAAAACAGCTGAGCTTTAGGTTCCACATTCTGTGCTGAACTTTGAAGGCCAAGTGTCTCAGCTCTCAAAGAAATCCTCCTGTGGAAAATAGACTTGACGGTGGAGCAGGGGATGTTTGAGATTTGCCGTGCACAAAAGAAAGGGAACAAAGGCAAAACCGGCATATTTCCCTCTGTTTCCACATGACTTGGCTTTGAGAGGAAGGGCAAGGATCATTAAGCTGACAAATTATTGCTGCCTCACCCAGAAACAAGGGGTGGCACCAGGGTTTTGACAGAAGATGCCTAGTCACTATGTATCTTTTTCTTGAGTTGTTAAATTAGACCTTGGTATAAGTTACTGCATATACACCAGGATTTCTAGAATGGTGCTTTGCAGCACTGCACCTTTAAAATGCGTGGATGGGAGGAATTTGCTGGCAAAGCGTGATACAGAACTGTGTGCTAATACCCGTGTTTAAAAGGAGGATTTCCTCTAATGTTGCAGCAACATCTGTTTCTAGCATCCTACCGAGCGCTACGCACGTAGCCCCGTGTAGCTTTCAACGTGAAGGTTGCAAAACCTGGAGGCTGAAGGTTTTTCCCTGTGCTACCAACCTGCCTCTCCTCTGTGTTGGGCTGGGTGATTGTCAGGGACACCCGAGCAGCATGAGCAAGGCCACGTTACTTAAATCGTATTGCCTTGCATTAATTCCTGCCTCCTATTAGCAACCCAGGCAGGAAGGATATTCGGGTGTTGCTGATCAGAGGAGCTATTTATGGAGGAGCCAGCCATGTACATGATTATACAACGTCATGGATACTGGCTGACATAACTGGAGGGAGACCTTGTGCCTGGAGTTTAGCTGTGGGTGTCCCTCTGTCGCTCCCAAATGCTCTGCTCCCTCTTGGCCATTGAGAAATGCCACCCCCCACATCTTGAAAAAGATCAGTTTTCCTTTCCTGCAGCTCGTCTCTTATTTTTTGGAATTATCAGAAAGAGAGGGAGCAGCTGGGGAGAAGGAAGAAGGTAGTCTCCTGGTTTCTATGATTTTGGTCAAATCTTATTCCCAAGACATTCAGAGAAGAGGGCAAATAGTAGGGTCAAGATCAGGATATGGAGAGGGCTCATTATGGAGCCACTGCAGCCCCAAAGGATGAGAGACTGTGGCTCAGCAGTTTTGATGTCACTCGCGTGGGCCATCAGGCACATTTCAGGGGGTAGACTGGTAAATTGGTGGTTTTGGCAGTCCTCCTGAGTGGTCACCATCCTCCCTGCCTCTTCCTCAGCACATGGGCAGTTGTGGCAGAGGGTGCCTGAAGTATGGGCTGGTGAAAATGTACTGTACTGTACTGTACTCTGTACTGATTTAGCCCTCAAGCTGCAGAGGCAGGACGCCACTGTGAGGGTCTCGCTGAGCAAAGACAGAGTTTGAGGAATGGCGAGTCTTTGAGTGCTTCTTAGCTGAGCTGCTTTAAACTGCACAGACCCACTGCTGGTGCTACCATTGCAGGGGTGGCCCTTCCACGCTTGAAACATGATTACTGGGTTATGATGCTCGTTTCCTAAAGCTTGCGAGCTCCAGAAAGCTGACATGTACATTCTGGCTTCTGGCCTTTTTGGCAGGGGGCAAAAAAGACTAGTGTGTTTGCTGAAAGCCTGTCTGTTCAGAGCCAACCAACAAGGCAGCTCACTGGGCATGGCAACATGGACACAAGCTGTTTCAAAACCTGTGCTTCCTGACTGACGTCAGGAGCAGCTCCGTGGCTGGTCTGAGGGCTGGGGAGCCGTGGGGAGGACTGCTGAGCCAATGCATGGAGTCTTTCCATTTTGATGGCATGCACATCCTCCTCCCAGTGACAAGAGGCATGCCTGAATTTAGTTGGAGGCTCAGAGCACAAGGTCTGATGCCATTCTCTGAAGTGTCACAGCTATTGACACGAGAGGTTCCTCCTGGCTGTAAATCAGCCTTGTGTCTATGTCAGTGCTCATGTGCCTCCTGTTGACTTTCCTGTAAAAAGAGTGGAGACACAGCTGCTGTCAGGAAAGTGATTGGAGTCTTTGGAGGTTTCACAGTGCTATGTAAAGCCCTTGGCTTTGAGCCCATGCTCCTGGCTGTGTGCTTGGTGATGTTGCTGTGAACCCAGTTGCACTGTGTTTCTTTACCTAGAAAAATGTGCACCTTCAAGTCTCCCTGGCTTGTCACCGATGAAGTCCCTAAGTGCCACTGTCGCTCACATGCTACAGAGGTATTCCTCCCTCCTGAGTACTTTTTCCTCTTTGACCTCAAGTAATCTTAGTGTCTTTGCAAGAGTGTTAGCTGCTGACCATGTGAGCAACAATGTGTGGTACTGGATATTGTGCTAGGCTTTAAACTGCAAGAGAAGCTGTTTGCCTTGTGCCCCAGGATGGGAAGGGAGAGGGCAAAAAGATGAGAGACGCTCTCAGGGCCACATAAAATAATGTACATGTCGCATGGCAGATTCTCTTGCTAAACTAATACAAAGAATCAGAAAAAGTCCCAAAAGGAGATGTTTGAAATGGGTGCAGATTCAGCTTTGTGTCATGTAGGGACTGTATTGCCATAGGTCAGGACAAATAGTTGTTAAGAATTGCACATATGTATATGATACCTGTAAATGCACAGCAGTGTACCCAGGGGGCCAAGAAGGCCAATGGCATCCTGGCTTGTGTCAGAAATAGTGTGGCCAGCAGGACCAGGGCAGTGATTGTTTCCCTGTACTCGGCACTGATGAGGCCACAACTCAAATCCTGTGTTCACTTTTCGGCCCCTCACAACAAGAAGGACATTGAGGTGCTGGAGTGGGTCCAGGAGAAGGACAACACAACTGGTGAAGGGTCTAGAGCACAAGTCCCATGAGGAGCAACTGAGGGTTATTTAGCCTGGAGAAAAGGAGGCTCAGGGGGAACTTTATCACTCTCTACAACTGCATGAAAGGAGGTTGGAGCAGGTGGGAGTTGGGTCTCTCCCAAGTAACAAGCAACAAGACAAGAGGAAATGGCCTCAATTAATGCCAGGGGAGGTTTAGATTGGATATTAGGAAAAATTTCTTCACTAAAAGGGTGGTCAGGCATTGGAACAGGCTGCCCAGGGAAGTGATGGAATCACCATCCCTGGAAGTGTTCAAAAAACACATAGGTGTGGCGCTTGGGTACACCTGGGGACACGATTTAGTAGTGGGCTTGGCAATGCTGGGTTAACAGTTGGACTTGATCATCTTAGAGGTCTTTTCCAGCCTTAACTATTCTATGATTCTGTGATTGCCTGGTACCTGGGATGGGAAATGTCATGAAATGGGTTTTTGACTGGCAATAGAAGATTGTCCCACTAAATACCTGTGGTATGTGGCACTGCTTGGCCTGACCTCTCTTGACTAGGCTAACAGGAGAGTTGTGGCCTTAACTTTGGCATGGGACATATCTGTAAAAAGGATAGTTATTTTTCCTTAAACAGTGTCCTTGTTCAGTGATGGTGCAGAAAGGAGTCTTCTTTCTGCCTTTACCTTGAAACCTATGGTCAAGCTTATCAGCTCAACAGAAGGAGATGAGAACTCTTCCTATAGAACATTTATCTCTGCCTCCTGGCTGCGTAAATAGCTGGTATGGCCATGTTATTCACAAGCAGCTACCTCAGATCCTCTTACTAAGTAGGAATGAAAACACCATATATTACTGTGGTAGAACCCATAATGAGAGAGTTTGCCTCACTTGGTCCAGCTGGAGGGATTTGGGGTTTTGGCTTATACAGCTCATAAGATGTGGAGGCTAATTAACCTAATTATGCATTCATAGAATCATAGAATGGTTTGGGTTGGAAGGGACCTTAAAGATCATCTCCTTCCAATCCCCTTGCCATGGGCAGAGACACCTTTTTACATATTTGCTTCTTAAATTAAAACTACCTCATGATAGAGGTGCAGTCAGCTTTGCATTTTAGTAAGATGAAAATGGAGCTGAATGTATACAACCGAGGGTCACAACCTGGCTACTTGTTAGCAGCTAAATCTATATAGACCAGCTCCTTTTGAGATCTGCCCAGCTCTTCTCTGAGTCAGGGATCCTCTGATAGACTGTCATTTGAGACCTAAGTAAGCAAAGCCCCTTATCCTGCAGTTTACAAACATAAGAGATAGCAGGCTTTAGAAGCTCTTTGCTGAATTCCTCCAGAAAAAGGGAAAAAGAGATTACATAGATCTTCAAAAGTACTTTAGAAGACTAAAAATTTGCACTGCATTTATGTTCAAGATTCAATTGTGAACTTATGAAATTCCATCCATCTTGAAATTTTGGTTTACTTTGGTATTTACAATATATCTGCCATGCCAGGCCTGAGTGTGCAGTATTCATTAGTATATTGAGCCTTTTCTTTACCTCATTGGGAAACCACAAAGGCTTGAACACCGTCCAATTTATGACTGAGGCTTCCCCTTGCAGTTCCTCTGTGTCAGCAGTTGGTAACATAGACAAAGACCCTTCTGCCTCTCCTAAGATTTGCACCAGCTAAGTAGGTGTTGGAGAATGGCATCACTCCTCTCTATTCCTCCTCCCCCTTCCTAACTTTTTTATACCTTTAGTTTTCAAAGAAAGCATGAGATTGTGCACTGTCTTGTCAGTTCCCCTTTACTCCTGTAACTTCTGAACCTGAAAGGTGGCCCACTGTAGTGCTCTCCTCCAAAGAAAATCTACTCAAGCTGGCAGCAGTCTGCAGGGTGGTAACTTACCAGCAGAAGCTGCCCTTGCCCACCCAGGTAGCAAAGATGGGAGTGTGCCTGGGGATGCCAGTGAAGGAAAGGAGAACCAGGGTTCTTGTGGCAGGGAGGATTGGATGGTGCCAGCACCTTTCTAGGACACTGACTAGTTTTGCTAGCCTTACAACAACTTGCCTGGACCATGTTTGAATGGATACCAGGAAGGCGTTTGAATGGGACGGTACTAACAAGAAGTGTAAATATCATTGTCAGCAACATGTGGCTAATACATGGTCTGGGCTTTACAAGCAAGGCCTTGAATAAGGTGGCACAGGTATTTCTAAAAATTATCTGTGTTTACTTAGGAAATTACTTGCATATACTGCCTCCCCCAGTGCACGTAGGTGAAATTTCACCTCTGGAATCTGACACTGGTGCATAAATTCCAACTTGCTCCTAAGAGGCCCCCCTATTTCACATCAAAATTTGTTGTTCTCTTCTGCTGAGTTAAATCCTGGGTCTTAAATTTTCCTCTTCGTTTTCAAATAGGATGTTAAAAGACACAATTTTCACTGCTGCTTTTAATGCCATTAGGAAGAGATTGCCACAGGATAACGTGGCTATATTAGATGTCATTGAATTACAGTGCAGCATTTAGATGACAAAAAACTGTATAACATTATTCATTGCTTTCTAAAAAGAAAACTTAGGTATTTATGGTTCATTCCTTCTTGCCAAAGCTGTATTTACTGATGCTAGATATTTCCTTGACCTGTCTGTACAATGCAACAAGGCAGAGCAAGAACATAGTGCTATGTCTATACAACAGTGCTCTATCCAGAAAGGGCTCCATTACTACCTCAGTCTTTAAAAATACCCCTATAACACATTCTACAACCACACAGGATGCGTTTGTGCTTCCTTTTTTTATTAACCTTTGTTTTGTCCTTCTGTTCTTAGTTTTGCTCCCACACATTAGCAGGCTATATTTGGAGGCGAGATAAATTAAATCATTGGAAACCTAATAAGAGTTTGATCTATGAAGACTGCGCAGAGAGGGGCAAAAAGAACAGCTTGTGCCACTTTCCTGCACAGGAATGCTGCATACATCATGAGAAACCATCAGCGTGGGTGGAATGCTTTAGCTTCTTTGTCAATGTGAAGTATTTTGAATAGTGTCATTGAATATAGCAAAATCCTTATTTTCACAGGCCAGATAATCCCTCGTGTTTCCTTAAACAATGCACTAAAATGGTCCCTTTTTGCCAGACAAAGAGAATAATGCAGGACTCATTACTGTAGCCCTGCAACAGCAAACAATTGTATATAGGAGTGCAGTGGAGGCAAAAACATGGATTGCAGAGGGTTTATATGAATAATTAAAATCAACTCTGAAAGGGGACCAGATACACTATACATAGGATGTTTGGACCTGTAGCCTTATGCACCTGCATCCAGGAGGAACACAAAGCTAAGGTGATTTATGTGTTTCTGGGTTTGTCTTGGAAAAAAAAATAGTTTAAATTAGTTCAAAGCAAGCTGCCTTGAATTACCTCACATGTACTAGGGGTAGAGGAGGAGGGAAGGAGGGCCAGTATGCAGACAGTCACCATGGAACGGGTGATACACATATCAAAGCTTATTACCTTGTGCATGCTCTTACCTTGCAGTAAATGAACTTGCTCCTATTAGCAAATCTGAGTCATTTTAAATCCCTAAGGGATGGAAAAAGATCACTGTGCATTTGAGTAAATAGAGTATGCAACTTTTTTTGTATGCAAACATCCCCTTCCCTTTCTGGCTTGGTTTCACTTGTTGGTTAGATGTACCACCAATGCACATTCATTTCCAGAATTATTCCTTTGGCTGCTGCTTCTGCAGTGTGACCCAGCTCATTATGAAGCAAAGAAGTAGGCCTATGATGTTAGTACTTGCTATCTGGTGTTTCTCAGGTGCTCTTCCAAAAGGGTATGTTCGGGCAGGCCCGTTTGCAGCATGTTTGGCACAGAACTGGTACACTGGGTGGTTGGAGTTTGGAAAACCTGGGGGGGGAGAACACACATTTTATCCTATTCTGAATGTGCATGTTGTATAGATTAATTTTACAGGCATAATCATGTGCTTATATATTAGCTGGTTGTATTTACAGTGATGCTGTTGGAAATAGCTAGTGTGGTCATCTGTGAATACAACCCTCCATGGGAATGCCAGGAAAGGCTGAATCCAGGTCAAGTCACACAAGAAAACATGCACTGAAAGCTGTTATGGGGTAATTCTGCTGTCCTGCAAATATTTATTATAGTGGTGCTTTACCTATAGCAGTTGAACTTTCCTGCTTGTTTTCAAACAGGCTTAGAAGAGGGTGCCACAATGGAAGACGTGTATTTGGCGTCGGTGGAGACAGATCGAGGCGTGAAGGAACAGTTAAGGCTTTATGACACCAGAGGTCTGCAGGAGGGCATAGAATTGCCAAAACACTATTTCTCTGTAGCTGATGGCTTTGTTCTGGTGTATGCTGTGACCAGCCTTGAAGCCTTCCAAAGAGTTGAACTGCTCAAAAAGGAGATCGATGTCTTTAGGGACAAAAAGGAGGTAAATGCATGGTTGGCTAATGCTGTATCAGTGATAGGAAGTTAAGATGTTTCTGTAAAACTTGCATACAAAGGAAAACGAATGCACCCCACAGCCTTGGGCAACCCAGCAAAAGGAAGCTTTTTCATGGTGGAGAAGTCTCATTCACATGCCATGCAGGTCATTCAAAAGAATGCTTTTTGTTTTTTCTTCCTTATTTCCTCTAGTAAAGCTAAAATTCAGTCAGCTGAATGCACCAGCCAGGACACTTATGACTCATAAAACATATGGTCTACAGCAGTGCAGCTCATATGTTTTCTTAGATATTGTACAGGGGAAGTCAAGTGCATAGAATAATATAGCGAAGGGCATTATCTTTGTTTGTTTTGTATTCATGTACTTGATGGCTTGCAAACTAGTGTAATTGACAATGGGTCTCCCAGACATTAGTCAATTGGCAAAGCAGCTTTAATGTATTTTAACAACCATATTGAATCAATTCAATTGTGTGAAATGACTGCTCTATTTTCCCTTAGAAAGCAGCTAGTGTTTTCAGCTGACAGTGTTCCAGCTTAGCTAAACAAATATAACTTGCATGTGGCATTAGCATTATGCCTTTTCCTACAATATCTTTATATTCTCAAGTAGTTTTCTCTGCTAAAAGTCTTTGGTCTACAGCTTTCCAAATGCCTGTTTTATGCTGTTTGGAGAAAAAAAAATGCATGAAGAATTAATTGGATAATGGTAGGGAGAGACTTTCCAAGAATGTTACTTGTTTTTTACTGACAGCACACAGGGTGGTAGAGGAAGGCAGGCTCAAGTTTGACAGCAGAACGAATGTGCAGTCACAGGAGAGGTATGTTAGCTGGTAGGGCTGGTGTGAGCTGCAGACTGTCACGTATATCAGGGATACAGGAGTCAATCATAACTCCCCTGCAGGGCAAGGAAAGGTGGACAAGCAGGAAATTTTTCCCAGGTGCTGTGTTTTGTGAGGGCCCTGATTTGTTACTCTACAGCACGTTGTAATGAGGAGAGGGAGTCACAGCTCCAAGAGGATCTGCATCCTGCTGTTCTGTGTTACCTGTCAGAACTTCTCTCTCATTGCATGCAGGTATTCTAGAAAATAGACAGTTTGCTTATCCTTTTGTGATTTTGACTGAGGATAACATAGTCAAAAGAGTGGTGCCCACAATAAGATGGATAAATTAGTTTCATTCCTGTGATTTCTAATCCATATAAATTAGGCTTTGGAGCACAGAAGGTGAGATCAGGAGTCCTATCTTAAGATAGCTGTTAATCAGTGGATTAATGATTCTATGACTTAAAGTTTGGGCTCTGATAGAATGAATCCTTAACTGAATTAGGGATGTATGTGCTGAATTAGGGATGTATGAACTTCAACTTGTTGAGCAGCACAATCCTCTGTTGTGTGGTAGATGACAGAAAGCACTGGTGGCTTGTTCCTTGTCTCTGCTGGTGGTAGGAGCTCTCCAGCACGCTTAAAGTCTGGCCAAATTTTACACTACATAGAGGTTGTGTCTGTTATACTGACAGGGCTTACCCATAGCTAAAATTCAGTTGGAGCATGTGGTAAATGCACATGAAGATTATAACTTCTTTCAAAGCCTTCACAGAGGGGAAAAAAACCCCCGAACAGCATTTTTTCAAACACCCTGAACTGCTGTAGAAAAGAAAGGAAGCCTCAGACCTCACAGGAACAGGACAAACTGCTCTAGCTGGAAAGAAACAGAAGACATCCTGGAGTTAGCCTGATGAACAGGAAAGAGCAAGCAGGTGTGGCCACAGCAAAACCCACAAATCATCAGTAAGAGAGGACTTTATGACTTGATCTCTGTCAAACCACTAGTGTAGAGATGAGACCAGAGTCTGACTGAGGACCTTGAACTGTACATGTAGGCATGGTTTCCCCTAAGAGCTGATGCTGGTAAAACATTTTTAGAAAATGGTTAACTTAAGATAAGGAGGAGCAGTAACTTCACATGTCCAGCACTACTTTCAGCACTTCCTAGAACTGAAATACTGGGAAGGCTGCATATACCTACTGAGCTCAGCCACCCTGTACTGTCTCGGTCATACAGAAGTCACTTGGTGGATCCTTACAGCTATGAATCTGACTTGATACCGCTGTGCTGCTCTACTTGGCTAATAACCAGCTGCTCTTGAAACTGCCTCCCAGAGGACGGTGATGGTGCTTATCTGCCCCTTTCAGCAGACTGTCCCTGCTTCGGTCCTTCTGGTGGCTCTTGATGCCTGGGACGGGACAGCCAGCGGGGCTGGGCTGGAAGAGGGGCCCAGCAGCACAGCCTGCCCGGGCCGCTGGCACGGTTGGCTTTATTTATATTGTGGGCTGGGGCTTGGAAAAGAAACGAACAGGGCAAAATCCACAGCTGTAGGGTCCAGGCTTTCTCTGCTGCCGTGCGTTTTTTCATCTCTCAAGCATCTGCTGCTCTGACCTACTCAGATGTCATGCTCTTATCATTTGCCTAGGACAGGTCAATTGCCAAGTAAGCGGAGAATCAGGCTGTTTAACTTTGGATCTCTTGGGTATTGTTTCCCTTCCAAGCAATTGGTGGAGGGAGCGGGGTGGGGAGAAGGGGGAAGTCCTGCATATCCTATGATAAAAACAAGCTCCCAACCCACAAGAAGATGAGGCTAATTCAAATCCCAGACCCTGATCTTCCAAACTACATGCAACGTACCTTGTGTCAGGGCTAAGTTAAAGGACAGGTCTGAACTGTGTAGCTATTTGCCTGTTGTTTAAAAGGATTGTGACTGGTGGATGGTTTTGGTATAAAGCTCACCCTTCTCGTTTGGTTTGTAGGTAACAGTTATTGTCTTGGGAAACAAAACTGACCTCCTGGACCAAAGGCAAGTGGAAACAGAAGCAGCACAGCAATGGGCAAGGGCTGAGAAAGTGAGACTGTGGGAAGTGACTGTGACAGATCGGAAAACACTGCTTGAACCCTTCACCTTCTTAGCTAGCAAACTGTCCCAGTCCCAGAACAAATCAACATTTCCCTTGCCTGGAAGGAAGAGCAAAGGAAATAACTGTGATAACTAGGCTAGCCTAGCATTGTCTCCTGCTGCCAGGTCACAGTCTAAGTCCTTTTTGTGCCATTTGCTTCTTGCAGTTTCACTTAAAGCAATAATCTCATTCAGCAATAAAATCAGCAAGATTATAGCTAAGAGGTATCCTTTCTTCTCACAGACTTGGCTTGAAAAAGTTGTTGGGGGTAAAAACCTAAAAAAGCTCTTCATGAAAGCAGTTATCTTGCAACAAGGGTTATGAAGACAGAAGGGATAGATGGACACCTCTCTATCAGGGGCTTTTACTATGCCTGGATGCAGCCATGTTGAGGGACAAATCAACAAGCTTACCATTAAGCAATGGCCTTGCAGATCTGTAGCCTCTAATCACAAATAGTATTAGCTACAATAAAGCAATTTGGAGAGACTGTGTTTGAAATGGCAGTAGTTCTTCTTAAATAGGGCCACAAAGCATACTGATGCTGCAGAAGGCTGAGGTCAGTGTCTTGTTGCAGGAGAAGGGTATGGGGAAGGAAGAATGATTACCAAATTTAGCCACTGATATTCTGCTAGTGTCTGGAAGGAAGAAAAACCCAAAATCATACAAAAACACCCCTCACATCTTCTGGGAAATACTAGAACAGATCTACCCTGACATGAAGCTTGTCAACAAAGTCTGGCAATCAGTGCTTCCAGCTCAAGAACTCATTTTACAAACCAGAAAAGCTCTCAGAGCACTCATTAATTTAACTGCGACCTGAAGGACAACATAGCTGTATGTGGGTTTGTTCCAGCATGTCCAGTACAAATCAGTCACATTCACATAGGTGATAATTGTACTGAGAAATTATACAGAGCAATTTTGTATGCAGGAGGTACTGCCTGGGCTCTGCTTAGTGCATTGCATAACACTCCTACCCGGCTGCTCAGCCAAGCTGCAGCAATCCACCCCCTGTACGAAGCTACAGGCCAGATAATAACTGGTACAAAGTGCTGTACTGCTCCGTGAGAGCAGGCTAGGGAGTGTAGGGGGCTGCCTTTTGGGACTATCCTCATGGAAAACACCAAGAAATACCTGTACCAAATGAGTTTGGACTTATCACGCTACACATTTTCCAGCAGCAGGAGCACAACTGAATGTGCTGTGTTGACTCAATGCTGGTAAAGGTAAACCTGTGCTGCAGGAATCTGCTGTCCTAGGTCAGCCTGTCAGTAAAGTTAACAAAAGGGAAAATATATATGGAGGAGCAGAATGAACAACTGTTCTCAGAGATAGTGGCTAGTTTTTGGCATCTTAACAACCTCTGGTACTAAAAGATGCTACCTTTTCTTTATATTTGAAGACGAGCAGGGAGAGGGAATGAACCTAAGTACCCAGTTCCTGCATTTTTCACTGCTGTTTTGAACAAATACTGAGAATTCCACTGTGAATCAGCAAAACCACAAGCAATATTTGCAGTGTCATATCGTAACTGCTAAATAGTGTGCTTAATGATCACAATTAAGCTTATAGTATTGCTCTTCCTGAACACCGGTTAATAAAGTCTGTCAGCATTACTGATGTCAGAGCAGCAGTACACTTCACTAAAAACGAAGCAGGTATCCCTACCATTACAATGAAGGTAGACGAAACTGTTTATGTGCTTTGCTCAATATAGTTTGGATTGCTGTGGCCAAGGAGTAAGATAAGAGAGCAATTATGAATGAGCAAGCTCCTGCACTGCCCTGCTAGAAACATACAATTGTTTCCATTGCAACACTGCAGCTGAGTAAGCACTACAGCATGACCTCCTCCAATCTGGCTAGTAATAGTCATTGTCCCCAGTGATGCTGCAGGACAACACCCCCTACTCACTCATTTCCTACTGAACACACGTGTACTCCAGGCTTCTCCCTGCCCAGAAGACTCCATATCTGCCTGCATGCTGGGGAAGTAGAGGTGACTTCAGAGCAGCAGTGGTTCACCTCCTTGCTGCAACCTCTTACCAAGGAATGGGTCACGTTCCCCCTCTTCAGGTCTGCAGAATCCTCCTTCTAGAAGGGACTTGAATCAACTTTTGATGAATCAAAATCATCACTGAAGCTCACCCTTGAGCAAAGGGAGTACAGGTTGACAAGTCAGAATTAACTTAAAACGTGTGGAGATGGAAAGAACGGAGATGACTGGTTCCTGTCCAGCTCTGCACGCCGCAGACTCAGTGCCAATTCTACTGCCAAGACTGATGTCACCTGTAGGCTGCCAGAGCTGTGCAGTGGAAGTGTAGCTTGCTCACTTGCTCCCCTGGACTTCCTGGACTTGACAATATTTTAAGACAAGCAAGACAAAAAGGATCTTCTAAGTGAGACTAAGGCCGTTTTTTCAAATAGGTTACGTAAAGGCAAACACGTTATCTTTGATTTGGTTAATTCACTAGAAATGAGTTTAGATCATCCAGTGCATTCACATAAAAAACCACCACCCACTGTTTTCTTTCATAAGCTTACTCTGATGCTTTTTAAGCACTCAAATCATCTATTCTAAATACCATAGTATTTTATTGACAAGTGATGGAAAATGTAGTGTCTCCTCTACAAACACTGTACATACAGTGGCTGGTACTGAGTGAAAATGAAACTTGCTGTAGTACAGTTTTGCATAGGGTCAATAAGTAAAGTACAGAGTATAATGTAGTAGTTAAAGGGCAGAACACCTATTTTGTTCTTACTGTTCCACTGACTCAAACCCTGTTCTAGGTCACTGGGATCACTTACCTTCTGCAAAGCTAGAGTCCCTTCACCAGCTAATGGGGAAAATTGTTAAAAAGAAGAAAAATAAATTAGTAAATTGTACTATCTTTCTCTGTTCTTCTTAAACCTCTATCCTGCTGAATACCCACTGTACAGATCAGTCACCCTCACCAGCTACAACAATTAATTTGGCATGTCCTGGTAGCACAAAGCAAGAAGCTGGCAAAAACCTACTGAGATTTAACCATTTACATCTTTACTCAGTAAAGGAGAGGAGGGAAAGATGGCCAGAGATGCTCCTGGTGTGATGTAGCTATATACCAAACAGCCAAACAGCTGAGGGAGCTCATACACCTAAACATACATTGTGTCAAAAGACTGCAGTTCAGCTGATGAGGTTATGGTACTACAACCCACAGCCACCCAGCCAAGGAAAGGGCACCTCTAATTAACAGCTTACTTTGGACCAAGTTAGATTGGCTATGTATCTAGATAGGAAGAGAAGTATGTCAATAAAATATATATGGAATTTATTTTAAAGTACCAACCCAAATCTGAGAGTGCAGATGACCACGTGGCACCCAGAAGAATTTCACAAGGTGAAGTACTCGCCATGTGAAAATGAATCTGTGCTTCCGGCCTTTACCTTAAGGGAGTGGTCTGAAATGCCATATCCACAACTAACTGCCCTATTGCTACACACCTCAATGTAAACAGCATGTCTCTAGGAGATAATCTTTATAGGTAGTTAAAAGATCTACAGATTAAGTCTCCTTTACAGTGTCTCCTGCTAGCTTACCAGGACACGATTCCTTCTCCTCTTCCAAGTCCAAATAGACCACTCCATCAGAAAAGCATCAAGATATTCTTTTCTTCCTTTTACCTCCTGCCTCTTTCCCTTCTAGACTGCTTACACTTTTCCAGTTGTACTTTCACACAACATGCCACTCCTGAAGAGGCAATGCTGTGAAAACTTCCACTAAAAAGTAACTATCATGGATTCTGTGGTATGTTACCTCCTCACGGCCATGCCCCTGCACAACACTTAATCAGTGAACAATTGCGAAGGTCTTATGCTGTCATTCATTGTATGGTTGTCTAGAACCGTCTTCCCAAAATAGCAGCAGTCAGTGCACTCACCTGCAGATCTCCCTTGTCCTTAACCATACCGTAATCCTCAAAGTGTACTGAGAGACACCATTCTGGCAAAATGGGAAAGCAACGGACTAAGCAGAAATATTTTCTTTTTTTTTTTTTAAACATCTTTTTATTAGCACAGTAACAAATGCAGACTTAAGTAGCCCACAACATACAACCAATCCACTGAGTGACTCCTATTCCACACCTTACAGTTAAACAGCTTAAGGTATTTCACTACAGGTTACCATAAGTCCTGATTAAATCCTTTATTCTTTTCACAAAGATAGATTGGCTTATAAAATAATACATTAACTACTTCTCCTTTCATATATGAGGCCATATATCCACCTCTCCATATCACAGATCATGAGATGACAGTCTTTAAAAAGGATTTGTTAAATACCAGTGTGCCCTCCACAGGGGAAAACAATGCCGACATCTTTTTACAAAACAAAAACCCAAAACCAAAACCAACCCAGAACAAAATAAATCCCCCAAACCCAAAACAAACAAAAAGCAAAAACAGTGTGTAGAGTCTTGAAAGGACTTTTACATAAACGTCAACCTATGTACCTGTACAAAATTAAGCTGTTTTAATCTTTTACATATTGCAAGCAAACTGAAAACCAAAGAAGTCTAAGAAGTTTACATTCTTCTCGGTACTATATGTGAGCTAATATTGCTGAACTAATTACAGTCTTAAAGTATGCTATTCCCAATCCTAGCTGTCTACTGTAGCAAGATACCTTAAGTTACAACAACAAAATCTTAGGAAATAAAAGACTGAATAAAATCTGTTATAGAAATACCCTACTCTTTACCAGCACCCTCCCCCCCCCCCCTTCAAATTCATAAGCAGCTCTTTCCATCACAGACGAATAATGTAAGAGTTTGACAAAAATCCAATTTATGTAGCGTATCTTTTGGTCCATTGTCTGGCCATTCTGTCATGCTCTGCTCTGTTAGTCATATACTGAGTGGCAATGCTTCCAACCAGGGGGTCAGCTGAAAAGGAAATACACTGCTTATTTTAGACAAGTTACCAAATAAAAACTTTAAAAAAAAGCTGAACTGTGAATTTAATACAAGATAAGGTTCACTGTAACAATCTAAACATACTGAATTGATGGTCTGTATCCTCTCTGATTTTGTGTATTTATGGTGATGTACTAATCTATAACTTAACAGAGTGAAATGTCAACAAAGTTTTAAGGAGTTTAAGAGACAATAATCAGTCATAATTTGCATTACTGAGAACTTTTACCAATTCATGCATTTCAGGTTTATTTTATTCCCTCTAAAAGCACCTGAGACACACTCATTGCTAAATGTCTTTGTATCAATATAAACCTGCCTTCTAGGAAAGATCAGATCTCAAGAAGAGGTTCCAATAAGTTCAGCATATATAACACAGTGTGAAATCTGGTGTTTCTCTGATCTTCAGATATATAAAAATACAACCTGTAAAATTGACTTTGAAAACCAAGACCTATTCCTCTTCAATGGTGTGGATAGTGGGTGGGTTAGAGCAGCAGTGACAATTACTTGTGGTATAGTTGGTCACTGGCTTTAAATGGATGATGGAAAGTAAGAGGCTAATCCCCTGTTTTCAGAACTGCGTTTGTGGCTCTTCCAGTTCCATTACCAAATTATTGTAACCCTACAGACCAGCAAAGAGTGTTCAACCCTCACCCAAACCCAGTGTGGGTTTGGAAGGGGAAGAAGTTTTCATGTGCACGAGAAGGACCACTGCTTTCCTCTTGGGTCAGCCTGAGGAGTTGTGAACAGCAGGCTGTTTGGGTGTATCACCTCCACCACCTCCAGCCCTTCTCCGTCTGCCCTGGAGAGGGAAACCTGCTACTCTGGAGGCTGGAGCCATGCTGGCTGAAGCCATGCTGGCTGGAGCCATGCTGGCTGGAGCTGGCTGAAGCAATCAGGGTGAGATGAGGGCCATGTAATATTTGGATGCCAGGAGGGGTGCAAGGTGGCAGGCAGCCTGCGTGGCCATGCAGGGAACTTACCCGGGTTGCAGTCTGTGAGGAGGGAGCAGATGGAGAGAAGAACTTTAGAAATGGTTAATGCTGGACTCCAGTTGTCTTTTAAAATGTCCAGGCAGATGACGCCTTGGCTGTTAATGTTACAGTGGTAGATCCTTGTCCGGAATGTTACCTGCAAGAGAGGGTTATGAGCATCCGTGCCGCAGGGACAGGCGGTACAATGTGACGGAGCGAAGCAGCGGCCCCTGGCTGACCCACCGCCGAGCTCCCCGGGCCGCCGCCGCCCTCTCGCGGTGGAAACCAAAAAGAGCCTGATTTAAATTAAAAACGAGTAACAGTCTCAGGAGCCAACTTCCACAGCCACTGCAAAACCCAGGATGTGGGGGGGCTAATTTTTTTTTTTAAATTACCTTTTGTCTTTTTGGTCACAGTGGCAAAGGGGCCCAGGGCTTTAACACCAGCATTTTTCTCCTGCTGGGCTCCCAAGGACTTGTAAAATCCCCCAGACAGGCCAGGGCACTTGAAATCACAGCTTTCATCACTTTTAAGAGCTCAGCAATAGGGTAAGTTAGTTGGATTTTCCTATTTTCAAATCTGGGAGATGTGACTGAACGAGACAGCTTACCACAGAAGTTACCCGAAAGCAAAACAAAAGCACCATGAGCCATCTTCAGAAGAACACAATGTGACCTGTAGAGAGGCCTTACTCTGACTCACTAGATGAACAGCAACAACAAATTTGGTGGAATTTACATGGATTAGGATTATGTGGATGAATAAAGGCTGGTGGTTTCATGCCCTAAATCCTCAAAATTTGTCAGCTATCCACACCCACACCTGCAAATTTTATGATTTGTTTATAGGTCAGGGGGGTATTTACAAAACACACTTGGTAAGCCTGCAGTGTAACAAGAACACAGTAGTGCTTCACCTCGACATGAGACCAGCCTACACATAAAACTTGCCAGTCAACCTTCATTTTTTCTACTGCCTTTCTGATGCAAAAATTTTGCCTGTGACCCTCGCTCTCACCGGTTTGGGAAGCAGACACAAGGTGAGGTGACACAGCTACAAAACTCTGGTGGCCTGCCGTGTCCCTGTGCACTGAATCCATGCAGTGTTTCCAAGAATGCTCCCAATGCACAGAGCACACAGGCTATTTCTGGACTTGCAAAAGCAGTTACTTGTCACACAGGAGACACCCACACTGCACATTTAGGGAGACTTTATACTTTGTTTCTTGTGAGCTTCCTGGATTTTGGATTAAAACAGGAAGCGAAGGAAACCCCGAATCCCTGCACATTAGCACATTATGGGTGGGAATAGCAAAATGACTGCAAGAGAGCAGAGATGTGTCATCCTCCCACACCTTCTGCAACAAGCTGCCACTCCAAAACCAAGAACCCCTGCTGCTTTCTACCTAGGGAACCTTAGAGGCATAATAGCAGACAAGAAAGCAAAGTGACCTTTGTTTCCCAGATCATCTAATCTTCAGAGGAAAAGCACTAATTACTCCCTACAGTCATGTGGAAGTCCACGTGCATCAGACTGAGCAGAGGGCGGACCTGCCTCTGCGGTACCTGCCCCAACCCACACTGTTCAGGGCAAAACAGAAGTTCGTGGCATTTGCAGTTGCTGGTGACGGCTCTGCCCTGGGTTGCTGAGCAGCCCTCAGCCCTCAGCCCAGCCCCATTGCTTGCTCAGTGTTTCTCTATTTGACCTGCATCCTTGGTCTCCTTCCAAGAAGACTCTAAATGTAAACGAGGTAAGAATTTTGACAGATTAAACACTTCCAGAAGGGGAAGCATGGAGTATTTCCAAGTAGATACAATAAGGACCAAATTACCAGAGGTCAACAGTTCTAATCTGTAAAGACAGAAAGTTGTTAATTCTGATGCTCAGCACAAAAGCTGAATACTCTGTAGGCAGTCTCTCAGTCCAGTCGACTGATAACTGAGAGCAAAACATGAATCCTGTTTGCCTTTAAAAGTAAGACTTACTTTTTAATTATTATTCATGAAAGAAGGGAAAGCAAAAACAAAAGAAGGGACTCCCATATATTGGCAGAACATGCTGGTTCTTTAACACACCGTAAGATATAATTCTTAAGGGATATATCCATGGCACCAAAAGCAGTTTTCTCCAGCTAGAGGAGCTCTATCAAAACACTGGGGGAAAAATCTCAATTTGTTTTCACTTAAAGCAGCAAGTCAGAACTGGGATCGTGTTAGAAACATGTAGTCCAGCTGTTTGGCATTTACAATTTTTGCTGACGGTACAAAAGTCAGCCATGCAGGGAACCCGAATGGAGCTGGAAGAGGGTGAGAAATTGGAGGCCCTCTTGAAAACAAACAAAAATATTTAAAGTAAATGTTCATTACACCTTAAAGAGGAAAAAAAAATCATATAAACCTAGCAGATTAAGACCAAAATCAAAAGAAACTGAGCTACTTAGAAGGTAGTAAAGAGAACAGCATGTAGAATAGCAGAAAAATATAGTACAACTGAACAATCCTTTGGAAATGTCCCACCTGAGATTACATTAATGCAATAACTACACAGAGTTAAGCACAGCTTTTGAAAAGACATAAAAGAAGCTATTCTCGACCTTACCCTGAAGTGATAGCAGAGGTTAATTTACACAAGTAGCAGAATAGGAGTGGGTAGAAGGAAGTGGTTAGAGGTTATTAATACAAATGATCAAAGCACACACACCAGGTCAACACAAGCTACTGTTTTCACCTCAATAAATGAAATCTAATACAACTATAATATAACTCTTGGGAAAATGTCCATTGTAATAGTACAGGTACTGAACTCTAAAATTCTAATTATACTTGTTTATTGGATTCTCCTAAATCCAGGCCCACCCAGTATGTGCCCGATTCAATTGCTATCTCAGACATAGGCAAAACCAGAATACCACACAAAATGAGAAAACATAAAAAGTAGAGAACAGATTAACACTAAAATCTTCAAAGTGGTGTATGGAATGCTCAATAAATGCAAAAGAACTCCATTATACATATTTAGGACATGAAAGAGAGTATCTGTCCCTGCATCAGATTTCTCCCACTGAAGTTCCTTGTACTGTGCAATGTATTTCCAAGTCAAATTTTAAGACCTTTCATTTCTTCACCCTCAAGTATAGGAGTGCAGTCCCTCTTTATATCCTTCCAGGAATCTGTTAATATCACTTACAGCACAGTCCTCTGACTCTCCAAAAATGTTTGCACCAACATACTGAATCAAACCCTCAGCTGCAGCTAGACCCAGTCCTCAAAGGCTGCACCTGTATACCCTTTATCACACATCTCTAGGATGCTCATCAGCCACACAGCAGTTGTCAACAGTGGTTATGCCTCAACACCTTCTCTCATACATATTCCTAAGGGCTTGGAAGCCTGCCAGGATGACCATTTTCACCTTGCTTTGTTTAAGAAAGTAAATCCTTTAATGACATTTCATTTTCAGGTTATGAAATGTGTTTAAATACAGGCACTTCACCACCGGGCAGCCCACAGCAGGGACTGTCCTCAAAGACTCAAGGAGGCAGTAGAGGTTTTATTCCACTGATTTTACAAGGCTTACCAAGGAAGATTCAAGGGAAACTAGTCCTCTTTCTTTAGAGAGCTTAATCTTTTCAGAGCTTTTAGGCTTTTAAAATTACATTCTTTCAGGCTTTTAAAATGACATTCTACTCTGTTCTAAAATTCCTGCTCTGCTAGTGCTTATCATCGAAGTGATATGCTGCGTTTTGTTTCAACTAGCTGTTTCTTTATTTCTTACCCTAAAAGACATATAAAGGAAGGCTATGGTAATTAGATTAGCCTAGCACTTCAAGATAACCCACAAACAGTATTTACTGGTCACTGCAAGTAGTTGGGACAATCTGAAATCAACAAAATAGCAGGAATAAAGCAAGAGCAAGAGGATAATTATATTTTCCACATTACCATTTATTAACACTAGTGTAGATGTTAACACAGAAGCAGCAAAGAAAGGCTCTTCGTTTAAACCTGAAGTACTCATGTAGCACATGTATCTTCTATTAGAGCACCACTATGCTTTCTCCTATATCCCATCTCAATGTGACTGAAGCTATATGTATTTTATTTCCATACATATACGTGGTTTGTGAACCAACTTGGACTTTGCTAGATGAAAGACTCCATTTAAATGAGACTGCTACAATACAGTGAATGGCCACTAGCCTTTTAAAGCCTCATTAAGTTGTGCTTGTTCGTTTTTTTAATCCCACCCTTCTTTTCATCTGGGTGAGGGTTTAGATCCAAAGATAAAGAGATTCCTGTCAGAAGCACAGAGCAGAAAGCACAGCTGAGCTTGTATGACATAACTGTATATTTAGTTCTGCATCAGGGAACTCGGCATATAAGGCTGTCTCAATATCACCAGTAGTTACAATATGGTCCTGTAAGAGATCCTACCTGACTCTCAAGGCAGAATGTGGGCACTCAGAGAGCAAAGGCTGCAGCTCTGCCTGGGGCGTCTGCACTGGCAGATGCTTCCATTCTGATGGAGCTACTGAAGGGAGAGGCTGCAGTGCAGACCTCAGGCTCAAGGCAGTGCTGAGACCTTTCTCCGGGGGCAGGACAGGCAGTAGATCTGCCTGCAAAAGGTGTGCCCAGGTGGAGGACCTCCTGCAGCAGGTGGTTGAGCTGTAGGAGGTAGTGAGAAGGCTGTGTGGCACCAGGGCTGCTGAGCAGGAGTTGGACAGCTGGCTCCAGGCTCAGTCTGCAGTGGACCCACAGCGTGCAGCCAAGCAGCCAGACATTCCCACCAGTACACAGGGATGGGAGGGGGGCCAATAATGCAGAAGAATGAAGCTTGCCACAGCAAGGACCTGCAGAAGGAAGAGACTTCCCCCCAAAGCCTGACGTGCCTCTGTAGAATTGCTTTGCTGCTCTGAGATTGGAGAGGAAAGATCCATGACATCAGGAAAGACATGGAACTGGGTAAGGCAGCCCCATCCACTCCCTGTGTAACAACCAGCGCAACTAAGAGAAGGCATCAGGTGCCAGTAGTAGGAGAGTCTTCGAAGAGTTGCGGAGGCACCCGTGTGCAGACCTGATGTACTCTCTAGAGAGATGTGCTGCTCACCAGGAGCTCATAACGGGGATGTCACAGACAGGCTTCCAGGCCCTGTACAGTCCACTGACCATCATCCACTGCTGCTGTTTCACCTGGGCACCAGTGATACAGCCAGGAGCAGTCTTGGCAGTGTCAAGAAGGATTACAGAGCCCTGGGAGCAACAGGAAAGAACTGGGTAGTTTTTTTATCAATCCTCCTGGTCAAAGGGAAAGGGTTCAAAAGGGCCAGTTGCATCTGGTGAATCAACAAATGGTTACAACACTGATGCTCCAGCTGGGTGTTTGGCTACTCAGACCATGGGACTTGCTTTGAGAAACCTTGTCTGCTGGGCACTGATGGAGTCCATCTGCCAGAGAAGGCAAAGAGACCTGAACAAGTAGCTCCTGGACAAGCTCAAACACATAAAGGAAGCCTACAGAGGGTGGAAGAAGGACAGGTAGTCTGGGAGGAATACAGAGAGGTGGGCCTGTGCAAAACTCAAGAAGTTTAAGAAGGCCATGTGCAAGGTCCTGTAACTGTCTTGGGGCAATCCCAAGCACTCATGAGACCCCATCTAGAATACTGCATCTAGCTCTGGGGCCCCCAACATGAGAAGCATGTGAACCTGTTGGAGTGAATCCAGAGGAGGGCCATGAAGACAATCAGAGTGCTGGAGCACCTCTCCTATGAAGACAGGCTGAGAGAGTTGGATTTTTCAGCCTGGAGAAGGCTACATGGAGACCTTAGAGCAGCCTTCCAGTACCTAAAGAGGGCCTAAAAGAGAGCTGGAGAGGGACTTTCTACAAGGGCAGAGAAAGGGAGTGACAGTTTTAAAATTAAAAAGGTACATTTAGATTCGATACTGGGAGGAATATCTTTACTGTGAGGGTGGTGAGGCACTGGAACAGGTTTTCCAGAGAAGTTGTGGATGCTCCATCCCTGGAAGTGTTCAAGGCCATGCTGGATGGAGCTTTGAGCAACCTGGTTTAGTGGAAGGCATCCCTTCCCATGGCAAGGAGGCTGGAACTAGATGACCTTTAAAGTCCTTCCAACCCAAACCATTTCATGGTTCTGCAATGAGTCTGGATAAGCCTGGGGTGATAAATGCTTCTGACCTGTGGCACAGAAAGCAAAGGTGTAACAAAGCACACATAGGAATGAAAAAGCTCCCTCTTTAAATGCGTACTGGGCTCGTGACATAATAAATTGCATATAGTTGGTTGGACAATAAATTATTCAATGCAAACTAATGAAACAAAAAAAAAAAGAAAAACTACTCTAAACTGAATTAAGTTCTAACCCAAGAGAACCATCCGTGATGCCAGAGAATCTCCAAAAAGGGATGGACAGATGTCAGTAGGAAAGCACTAGACATGCCCCAAGGTGGACCATGCTGCTTGTGAATCAGAGTCCTATCTTAAGGGTGGAATTTAAGGTCCTGTTGATACTACCAGAAACCTTCAAGTTATGCTAAGAAAAACAGTCAAAAAGTTTCTTTAATTTGGCAAGCTTGTATTAATTTGTCTTGCATGACCAATTAGCATTGTCTCTGCTGAGATGGACTGATGGCCTGAACTATGACAAATCCTTTCTACTGCAGACTAGACCAAAGTCTGAAGATGGGGCAGTTGTCGGCGTTTATCTCATGAATCAAACAACTTTTAAGCAGAAAGTTAAACATGCACATAAATGCTTTCAGATACAAGGCAAACACTGAGTGTATACACAACCACCTCTTCTGGTAACCTAACACTCTTCCTGTGGCCAAGTATTGGAACCACAAGATAACATTCACTTGCACTGGTATTTGCCTTATAACACTGGAACACAAACACATCGGAAGGTAAGAGCTTCACAAATATAATACACCTACAGAAAGTTTGTTACTGTACAAATAGGTGAACAAGTGTCCAACTAAACGGACTAATTAAATATTACCTTAGTGGCCAAAACACACGTAACTTATGCTTACAGTACCCAAGTGGTTTGAGAAACAAGTATTTGTAGCCTTTCTCCTCTCCTCAAATTTATTTACTTCTCAATTTCCCAGTCCTGTCCCAATGCTTGCACTAATTGCTTTGGATGTCTTATGAATAGAAGCAGGGAAAAAAGAAAACAAGGTCCAAAATAATGATCAAGAGGACTTGAAAAGCTGTTAACATTAGCTAATAGAAACCTGTGTAATGTTTGAAATGCGTTTGAGTTTGTTCTTAAAAAGAATGGGTTTCAAATGGGCTGCATTCCATTAACACTGCATGATACTCAATGGTCTGTTGGGCATTCATGACTTAAGGCATCAGCTACGGGTCTCTTACCTTTGGAGGCTTGAAAGGATATTCTGGTGTAAATGTGATGTCAAGGAAGAAAACACCTCCCTCATAGACTGAACCTGGAGGTCCTAGAATAGTTGATCTCCATTCATAAATGTTGTCACCTTTGGGGCCAGCACTAAGAGATAAAAAACAAAATTGTTTAGGAATATGATTACAGCTCAAATAAATATGACTTCTTACATTCTTCAAGTATGATATGGAAAAAAGTTTTCAGTGTTACTCTTCATACACAACCTGAAGTAGAGACAGGGATTAAAAGTAGATTGAATGCTTCCAAAATCTCAAAGATCTTACCTGGACTTATCAGTGTTCCTGACTGCTTAGCAAAGCAGAGAAACTAGGGATGGGGCATAGTTTCCAGCCTCTCTCTCCTGGCCTTCAGAAGAGTAGCATTGCCCAGAACTACTCCCAAACATACTACACTATCAACACAACAGAAGAATTAAGTTTCAAGGAACAATTTCCTACTGTATTTCAGAAATGGCTCTTCCTTCTCAGTCTTAATAAAACTATACCATGTTAAAGACCATACTAAATAAATTAAAGACTTATGTTAATTTCATTTATCTTGTGTGTTCTTTAAAATTAAAATATATTCCTGCATTATTGCTAACCAAGGCTCATAGTATAATTGAAGGAAGAAAAATACATAATGATGCTCTTAAATGTCCGAATTTTCTACACTTTTATCATTTTGCTACACTGATTTCTAAAATGAGGCTACGTGAACTTACCCCATTATTTGCATTGTGGAACAGCTTTTGTAAGGGAATTAAAACAGCACTTTCTCAAATCAGCTTTGTCTAACTCTAGATTCTCCCTAACCTACCAGCAGCTCACTACGAGTGGGACAAACTAAAGGTGTTGCAGAACTCAAACATCTGCTTGTGGAAAATTAGTTTTACTAATTTGTATTCTGCAGTGTACCATATGTCATGTAAGTACAGCTCAACCAATAAAGCCATTAATGGTTTAGGACTCCATTGCTGCCTCTTTCATTCTATGCTGCTATGGTAGTATTTTATCTTTAAGATGCAAGAACTGAAAACTCCCTTTGCATACAGGGAGGTGCTGACACAGCCTTTTCCATCATGGATGTACCATGGCTTTGGAAATCTCTTCTCCCTTGGTTCTGAAGGGAATGGATCTTAACATTCCTAATATAATGAAAACCAGCCTTGCTCTTCTGTCCCCATTCTTTTAATAAAGCTACCATAAGACAGAAGGATAAAAACAGGCTCTCTTTATAATATAACAATTATGGAGCAGTACTACTTGGGAGGGACGGCAATCCAGTAAATTCAATATATACATGACAATATGCATTTGATTAAGGTGCAGGGAACCGGATTAATCGCTAAGTGTTAATAACAGTGTTACAAATAGAAATACAGTTGCAAAAACATAAATTGTCAAAGTAACTTCAGTGATCAGAGGCATGCTTTTTTTCTCCCTGCTCTTCACAGTACTGGTGAACATGTTCTTGACAGTAGGGGAATTGGGAGGGAGAAAGGGAATTAATTTGGTTATCATACCTAAAATTTTATTTTCAGATTAGACTAATAATAAAATTTCACAATATGCTGGTGCTAGATAATTCAACAATAGTGAAGCTATGACTAAAAGCATGCTTCCAGGGGCAGGAAAGCATGTAAGAAAGCAGTAAAGGGAGACAGATTCTCTGTAAAGTGATGCACCAGCCATGAGGGAAAGATTTTTCTCCCCAGAACATGAAACCTTGTGCAGCTCAAGATCAGTACTAAATTAAAGTAAAAGCCATTCTATCCTGAACACTTCTGGCATCCCACTCCACCTTAATGACTTGTCCCTGTCCTATGCAGGTCTATATATTTGGACACTCAGTACTCTCCAGCTACCACTTGTGCATTAGACTGGAAGAGTGTTGTATTTCGACAGGAAGCTCTGCCTCTGGAAAGACACCAACTTAACTGTGCAAACTTACTGAAAAGGACTCTCTGGGGCACTCTCAGCCACCACTCCAAGGAATCACCTCTTTATGTGTACATTAGCAACCTACTGACATGCTGTCATTACTGCAAGTTGCACCAGAGATCATCCTCCCCTCCCTCCCCTAAAGATGGAGCTACTGAACAGGAACAGGTACTTGAGCTTTGTTAGCACCGATTTACTGTTGGAATTTTTATCATGAGAACTGGCAACTGGGAGCACTTCAGAACTCAAGAAATGTGATGTGTGATTAGCACTGATTACAGCCCTCTGAACCAACGAGAAATATTTCAACATTCTGCATTTTATTTCCAGCTTCAGCCCAAAGGACTGTCAATAAAAAAATCCCACAGACTTAAAAAATAATATATTATCATTTGTAATAGTCTTAGAAATCTCTTGTATCCTATTAGATTTCCAATTAGAGCTATCACTGCACAGAAGTAATATACTGCTAGACCTCCATATTAAGAGTGCAACATCTTTGTTGCACATCAGTACGCTTTAACAATGATATACTAAGCTTACCTTTTAAGCTTTTCATAATTCAATTAACAGAGTAAAACAGCTGTACATGTCCAATTTTTACACATTAACATTGATTTCTTATAAAGGAAAGACTGAAAGAGGAAGATGCAAGCCAGCTTCAGAGTAGAATATTGCTCAGATTTAATTTAGGATTAGGTAATATCAAACAGCCCATGAAGACCTAGTGCTTAATACAAAAGTGACGATGCTGGACCACAGCATAAGAGCAGCAGCATTAACTTTTGGTGAAGATATCAGAGGTTAAAGATTACATCCTTTGTTTAAAATCCTTGCAATTATCTGCTTCAAAATGAAATTTACTGATGCATAGACACAGGGCTCAGAGGCACAGCTGCCACCTTGCCTGATGCGTGTCACCACTGCTCAAATTAAGTGTTTAGATCTACTAATACAACACTTTGAAGCTCTGCAACATATGACCACTGGGAAGACAATTTTAACCAATTAAATAGAAATTGTTTACACTGCAAGACAAGTGTAGAGAGCAACAACTTTCTGTATTAACTCAGCAGCCCACAACATCTTCACTTCCAAAGAAAGAAATGAGTAAAAGAGCTGTAATGCAGAGTAAAAGATGACATCCAAAAGAAAACTGAAAAGATCCCAACCCATTATTATCCTACCAGGCAGCACGTGTTACACAGCAGTGCAACTGACATCTCTCTTCCTTGGAAAAACAGCGATATACTCAGTGAAGATGTGCTGCACCCACTGTAGCAACTGTTCCTGATTGTTCCCAATGATGCTGGCTTATGCTCTGGACAGATGTTATGACAGAAACGCTCCTTGGGAAACTGCCCAGTGCCAAGGCATTGTTCGAGGACTACCTAACTTTCCAAGCCCAGAAGCAGGAAAATGCAAGGCATTACCTCCTGGTAAATACAAGGCATAGAGAAAGTCTCAGCACAGGTGAGACCAGGCTCAAAGTTCTGCAGGGGTCAAGTCCCAACCAGCCTTGTGTGGCTTTGGAAAAACCTGATCTTGCTCTGCCTCTTTGTGCTGGCAGGTGCCATATTCTTTCTCAACTTAAAAACCAAACAGGTAAATTATAAACGCCTGCAGCAGAGGCTGGGGAACAGAACGATGCCTCAATAAATGAGCTGCAGATGCCTTGTGGTATTGAGCAACGGTAAACACAGGACTGTGCCTCAGAGATTTGGTGTTCATGGAGGGAAAACACACATACACATACACATACACACACACACACACACACACACACACACACACACACTTTTTCATGAATTGAAAAGGCTGAAATGACAGACAGTCTGCAAGAACACCCAGCCTGTGGCTTTTTCGTATTAAGCCATCCAGGTACAACCTCCACCACAGGCCTGCATTATGTGATACCACCCTGATACTCTGCACACACAAACTCAGCTTCCTCTTCCACCCTGGCACCCCATGGCAAATCACTTGAAGTATGCCTATGCCATGGAGGGAAGGCAGGACTTTTTGGTGCTCACTGCATATAGCTCATGTACAAAAATCCCTGGGAACACACTGAACAGTACTTGTTTACACAGGAGAATGACTCAGAAAGAGTCCATTGTCTATGTCAACATGCTAGTTTATTTGGAAACTGCGTGGTCCCTTCTAGGGGTTGACCAAATGATAATGTAAGTGCTCCCTTTAGTGAAATTTCAGGCTGGCAAATACTTTAGTTCCTCTTCTTTGAGATACAGAAAACACACAATAGCAGATCACTTAAGTGACAAATAAATCAAAATGGTACAGACACTAGGTTAATACCCTGATATATCAAAGCAGCATATATTCCTTTTAAAAGCTAACTAATTTAGCAGAGCAGTTAAAAAGTGCCAGAGACTGCTATCCATCAGGGTGATAAGAAGTGCAATTTCATGTTACGCTTAAGGAAATAACAGCTAATGAAAATCTACAATATGTTTCAGTTAAAACCACAAGTAACAAAACCTCGAACGCATACTCCAACTACTTCATATCCCTAGCTGCTATTTTTGAGGCTATTCTGACCTGAACATGAAGAGCCTGATGCAAGTAGCTAAGCTGTTTTGAAGTTGCACACTTGGGGAAAATAAATATAAATTTTAAAAACACTGCAGACATGACCTTTTCCAAGGGACATAGCTCAAATCAGAAAGCAAACAACATACTAAGGGACATGGGAATTCCAAGGTGGCAGAGAATCTAATGATCTCCAAAATAAAGCTGTACCATTACAAACCATGACAGCAACATCAATATTTTTTTTTCCTGTTGCTTTATTTTGTAGTAAGAAACAGTGAATGGCTGAACACGGAAGTGCATCTTGGTTATGGACTCATCACCTTACTAGCTTTGGGAAATATTTATTTGAATGTTAGAAGGTCTCTTTCTTGCCCTTTATTTCCTCCCCCTTTCCTTTTTTTTTTTCCTCCAAAGATGCAAGCCCAAAATGCATTAGAAATTTTGACTGCCAGCGAGGCAGCATATCATTCTTACATGAAGTTCTGGTGCACCTTGATTCTTCCTTCCTAATCCACCCTGCTCCTGACCCCAGGCTAAATATGTTTTTTTTTTGCTGGTAGCCCACTAGGTGGGTCCACACTAAACTTGTTCACTTACATTATTAGGCTGAATCTGGTGCAGAGATTGCAAAAGCACCCCAGGAGATCACCCAAGTGATCAAGTACTAGATCACCAGTTTAAAAAGAAGCATGACAATTTAGCCATTGAAAAACAGACACTTACAAAATCCCCCATTCAAAGAAATTTTACTCTACAGATCTTTAATCAAGCTGAGTTAAAAATGGGAATGTCACAGAACAGAGTGAAAACCAATCAAATAAAAAAGCAGCCTTTGACCCAAACATCACTTCAAAACCTTCATATTAATGCATAGTTCTAATTTTAGAAATCGTCACCTTCTGCATATGCTTTAGCTACCAAAATGTATTATTTTTATTACTATAGCACCAAGACACTCCATTCACAGCCAGGACCTCACTATACCAAGCCTGCTACAATACAATCCAAAGACTTGTGTACACAACTTACACAGGTTTTCCAATTATAAAATAAGCATTAAAACATTACACAATTATTAGGAAGAAATCCAAATAGACAAAACAGTAGTAGTTAAAAGGCTACCTGGGGCCATGCATTTAATTGCCATTTTTAAACGAAGTATTTTATAAGTGGGATGCCTTCCATTTTTAGTCAAAGAATTGAAATTAAAGGAAAAGAAAGGGGAAAAAACCCACAACATTAGAAAATCCCTCCTGTGCAATGATGGAAAGTTAGAGGTAATATACTGGATTACCACGTGCCTACACGAATCAGAGTGGCAATTTTTGCCCCCCGTCAATACGTGCAACCAAGCTGCTCCTCTGTATTAACATTAGCTAAAAATGATGGATTGGCATAGGTGAAATTCCTATGGGCTCAATGACAGATAGGAGGAAAAGACAGCAAGAGAAAAAGTTGCAGCTGGGTTTAGTTAAAACATAAGAAGAAAGCAAAGGAGGGAAAGAAAAGTAAGTGAGCAAAGATGGAACGTTACATTGCTACAGCAATCCAAACAAAACTGTAAAAACAGAACTTAGTTTTCCTTCCATTGCACCTTCTGGGACACGGTTTTCAAGTACAAAGCAGCAAATATTATTTTTCTCGTAACTCATTGAAAGTATTGTACTTTCTGTCTTCAATTTAAAATGGCAGTCACAATATTATTGCACAAGTGTAAGCGCCTCACAAACCCCACATTTCTAACAGAGAATTGTGTTAGAAATAATATCATTCTTCTGTTCATTTTCATGCACAAAATTTCTGTTTTAGCATCTGGGAAAGCTTTTCCCTTAAGTATCAGCCTAACATAAAATTGGAGAGCTTTGAAAAATTGCACAAAACTTAAACTGGAGGATAAACGGTGCAGTGAATTACTTTCTTACTGGGTTAAAAAAGGAAATAAATAACTAAATAGCTCTGATAATGGAGCCGATAAGGTGTTATGCAGGGATTTATAGGACTTCAAGGAAAACTGATCAGAAGGATTTATTTGTGGGAAGAAAAAAAAGGACTATGTTTTCCAATTTACATAAAAAATACTTGGCAATAAGATCATATAACAAGAAAGTCTTATCATAGCCAAGATCTCACTCATTTTCTATTACAACAGAAACAGAAATGCCCAGGAGTATTTGCAAATTTAGGACCTTTACCTGAAATATTTCAGTCTCTGCAAAATATTACCACTAAACTACTTGGTGAAAAGGCCAACCCTCCCGAACAATTTCACTGCAGTTTGATTTTTAAACCAGGCTTCAAAGATTTAAAATAAAATCTCAGTTTTGACCTCAGGGAGCTCAGGAGGAGACTTATGATATTCTCAGAAGTGTGCTGCAGCTCTATTTAGTTTAACAATAATCACTCCAATTTAAGAGCAAGTCCTCATAAAAAGATTCAAGAAAAATTAATCCATTTAGCATTGGTTCCAAAATTGATAATAAATCCAGCCTGCTCAGCTCTCAAGGGTTTCCACTTTCCCCTGCAGTGGGGCTTCTTCTTAGCCTTCTCTACTGCAAAGTACTGGAAGTTGGTTCCCCTACTGCAGGAACATTTTCAGTGTCTAACTTGACTGCAGAGAGGCTGTTTCTGCAAGTCTGAGACTTTAGTATGTACAGTATGCAAACACAGAAAATGCCACACTAAGCAGTCAATGAAATTATTTTCATTGTATGCAAATCTTTTCCTTTTTGCCTCCTAGTTTTAGGTTGACACCATGACCAAAAACTAAATATTAAATTAAAATGTCTCATATCTGACCTTGCATTTCCCATTAAATAATACCCTGTACAAGAAACAATAAAACAAATTGGGAAAGAGTAACAGAGAATCTGACTCACCTAACAATTAGCAATGTCTTACTTAACGTGACAAGAAGATGTGGTGGTAGAATCTGTGCTGTGCCAACTTAACCTTGTGTTATTTTTACATCAGTTTCCTTCCTGCCATTTGTCAACCAGACTATTAACTGCCAACATGGGAACAGAAATTCCTACACATCAGACCTCATTTCCAAATTTAGTATTTACGACACAGATGTGTGATTTACAAATGGTAAGCAAAACCAGGCAGTTTCACAAATGCGTTATTTCTCCAACTACACTATTTGTTTGGGGCCTTTTCAATTCCAACAGGTATATGGAATGAGATTGGTATAAAAATATAACTAGTAAATCTTTTTGTTTCTGCAATTTTAATGCTTGCATAAAGCAAACACGCTTTAACTGGTTGCCTAGCATCTATTTGACAGACCTGTAATTAAAAACAAATAAAAGACAATCAATACTATTAATAAATATGAAAGTTCTTGTGTCACTAATCTCAAATGTGGTGTACTCCTCGAGAGAAAACAAAAGTTCTACTTCCTGCTGTCACGTATCGGGATATAGTAGGTTCTTTACACATGGCACAGAAATTACCCCCTCTGACAACTAAACAGTTCAGTAATGTCCCCTTTCTGCCCATAAGCAGCCCTAAATATGCTACAATGAATGATCACAGGGCTCCTCCCTAAATAGCATGATTTATCCATTAGGGAAAACAGAAATCCACCACAATTAACCTGCCATTCCAGAATCAAGCTGGGACCTGTATCTGTGTTTCTGCCTTTCATGCCCATCTCCTGTTCTGTCCCTATCAATATGGGAATACGAAAGGTGATATCAATAAACAGATAAAAAAAACAGCCAGCACATCATAAATATTCAGGCACCCTGTAGTACATAAAGTGTACAACTGCTAAGTTTGAACCCACGTGATCTAGAGGCTTCTCTCTCTTCACAAGTCACTTGTCCTGTTCAATTTAAAAAAATAGAGGATCCCAGCTATTTCATAAGTCCAGGTATCCAGCACTGAGCTATCATAGTGGACTATTTATTTTTGACTTGATCATCAGTTTGCCGTATTGATTTCATTATAACTAGTAATTCTCCAGATCAAGAAATGCATACCCTAAACGAGTTAGAACATAAGGGCAACAGCAGCTACAAACCAGCTTGGAAAAAACAGCCTGAGAAAGTTAAAGATGATGTGTAACACTTGGCAAGATGCCCCTGCTATGCTGAAAATTGAAAGCAGACAAGACTCTCGAACTTCCTCAAACAAATAAGGACAAGGTTCTTGTGGCTTCATCCAACTGACTCCTCGAGCTAGCTTTCTTACTTCCAAGGGGAGGAAAAGGGCTACTTTAAAGTGAACAGACAATGGCATTGCCAGGGTAAAGGATGCACTACCGTCTCTCTTGCACTGAACTGCAGGAATCCTGTTTAAAGTCTGTACTCAAAATGACGATGAAGTATTTTAAGATTACTAGTTTACATGCAACTTTAAGCTGGAAAAAATCTGCTCATGTACCACATGCTCCTACCCACCACCTACCTACCAATAAACCAACTCACCCAAAAAACATGCTACAAATTAATTCAAATCCATCAGCCAATCAACATCAAGAGAGTCTCCTTCCCATTAGATCACTGACAGATAGAGTCAACATCACTTAATAATCAGGCCATCCCATTATCTCGGCTTCATGTCATTATATTTCTTCCCATCAGCATACCAATGCTGATACCATTAACATTATGTTGCTTAATCAATACAGTATGTTTTGAAGGACATATCTTAATCATACATGACACCTAGAAAGAAAAACCTAATCTAGAGGTCTTCCCCTTCTCTTTTACATCCATTAGACCTCTTTCCCTACATTTAAACTAAATAAATTAAGATCACTGCATTGGGATCAACTTATTTCACTGCAGGTGCTAACAGCAAAATTACACAAACCAGCCAATACAAAACCAAAATTGGGTTACTGCTCTCAAAACAACAACAAAATATTCTCAGTTATGCTGCAATACCTAGAGTACCTCTTTCCTGATTTTCCACAATTCTAAACTATCAAAATTATCTGGTAGAAAAGTAATTTGAAAACATTGCCTTTGAGTTTTGAAACTGTGGCATGTACAGACTAGAAATTTTATCAGAAATCTAAGATGAGAGTTTACTTTCTTTAAGTAAAACAAGATTACCTAGACCGTAATACAGCACAACTGCCAGCCAACTACACAGCAGTCACTAAAAATTGTTTATATACCACTGCAAGTTGTTCTCATTAATAACAATTGCAGACACAAGTTTGTCACAACAGCTAATCAGCATTTACTGTAGTAGTTACAAATATGCTGAAGCTTAAAAACCCCCAAAACTTTCAAAAGACTTAAAAGAGAATTTTCTTTTTTTTTTCCCCAGCAGATTTACACGTGTAAGGATAGCCCACATAGACATTTGTGGTGGCTTTCTAAAGTTTTGATTATTTTTTTGTTTTCAAAGTATTAGGAACATTAAATTTAATCCACATTAGGAGCCACAAGAGGACTATGCAGTGCTCCTATGTAATGCATACAGTTTTGGGGTCCTGCATGCCTTAACTTAAAGGGGAGATTTAGTCCTTCACAAAATAAGGTTTTTTTTCTTTTCTTCAGAACCTTATTTGGCAACTGAAGTTAAGTAACTTCCCCCAAAGAAAAAAACTCTCACATCATTGACTTTCAAACTTCCCAATGCCTTCACTTCATGACATTTTTATTTGGAAGTCTCTCCCGAATGTAATGAAACATTAACAATGAAGTGCCAGGCAATAATAGTTCCAACTTAGGGCATTACATCACTGACACCTTTTATGAAAAGCCCATCACATTCACACACAAAAGAAATCCAAAACTGGTGTCTTCTCCTCCCTGCTTTCCACCAACGAGAGACAACTTAGCAACAACTAAATAAACTGGAAAGGCAACACCCATGAGTGGTAGTTAAATTTTGTTGACAGAGGACCACAGTAGGCAGGTAACAGGGAGCTGCCAGGGAGCACAAGAAGTTTAGGCATTCTCCTCAACATCACTCCTGGTCTCACACAGCTTGGAAACCTGCTCCTTCAGCTGATCACTGGTATTCTTAGATTAAACTAAATTCAAACTTTTTGCTCTCATGGAAAAAAAATAATGTAATTTTTTTTTAAAAATCCTTTAATTACCCGAAACCAGTGATGTTAAATAATACTTCATGTATGTTCCTGTGATCCAGAGGCTTTTCTAGCCATTAAAAAAGAAAGACATATTTCCCTCACAAACTTCTTGTGCAATACAAGAAGTTCACAAAGAAGGGTCTATGGGGAATTTAGTAAAAATTTACATCTCTTTATTGGATGCTGTTAACATATTAATTGGTAATAGTGCTAGCATGAGATTTTCTACTATATTTCATAAACAGAGGCAGAAGGAGGAGAGCACACATCACAGACACATGCAAGCGTTTTAGAGACATACAGCAGTGTACATTTTCTAACCTGTTAACCTCAGCATTGTTACAAGTTGCACCTTAAAGCAAGAGTGACAAGATCAGGAGAGAGTATGTTTTGAGAGCTGAGCACCGCTTATGTTATGCTGTAACCATTTCCATACAGACAGCAACAGAAATAAAGAGGTGTGCCCACAGAACTGTAAAACTGACACAGACATAGATGAACAGTTTGCACCTTATTTTACACTATTAATTTTTGAAGACAAAAAGAACACGCCACGTCCAATTAGGCACAAGGGGGAAAACAGTGTAATAGCACACAGTAGTATGGCAAAACACCTGGAAGAACTGACAGCCTTAATACCCATACTTGATGCAATTTTACATTGATAACAACATAGGAAGACAAATAAATCTACCATTAGCTAAGAATCACAGGGATTTGGGGTATGAAGGTAGTGAAAAGCTCTGTAAGAACAAAGAAAAACTATTTGTTTCCAGTCACTGCAGCTTCATTCACTTTGATTTTCTTCACTAAAAGGCTTTTCAAATATTCCTTTTAGTGAAACAAAGATGTTCAAACAGCAATATGTTTGCAACGTAAATATATTTACACTATGTTAGAAAATTTCTTAGCCAATCCAGACAATTCCACCCGAACTTTCAAGATAAATGAAGAAATATCTGTATTATTTTAAGTTTTTATGTCAAGATCACAGTTCAGAAAGGACAGGAAATAAAACCCTTACAGGACACAGAAACAGACTTCTTAATGAATCAGTAAGAATAAACAATTTCCAAGGGCAGCTAACTCCCATCACTAAAACTGACCTTTTTCTTTTTTTAATTTTACAATGGGTTTTTAATCCAATATAATTACAAGTTATGATGAGACAACTCCTTTTTTTTCCAGTTAAGGCAAACTAACTGAAAATAATTCTCTTCTGCTGAGGTGGTTCTGTCACAGAAGAGTAGAACAGGTCACTAACAGAGTAGTGAACTAAGCAATGCTAAAATTAATTTTTTTAATTCACTCTCTATAAATACATGTAAAACTTCATGTCACACATGCAACTTTCAAGCCATGAGTTAATGCCACTACAAACTTGAAATCTGATCAGGCAAAGTCAAGCTTAATTTTAAGTAATGGAGTAAGACACCAAAGTATGTGTGTCCTCGTTTTCAGCTCAAGACTCAATTGTCTGAGAGAGATATTATTTTGAAAAAAATATAACAGAAAATACTTTTATAAATTACTCTTAAAGCTGCTTTGGTTGCACATATATATACTGATACATATGAATGTGTTTCATACTGCACAAAATTTTTTATAACATGACTTACAAGGATTTTTTTTCTAAACACAGTTTTCTCCCATATAAAGCAATGTTAAAATAAAGTTCAATTCACACATTAGTATAACAGAGGTAGCATTACTGCAAAGACTTTGAGCACAGGTGAAGTGAAAAATCTGTTACTCTACTGGCTTATCAAAAGAAATACAGGAAACACCAGGCTGGATCTGAAGTCCACCTATTCTAACACCCCATCTCTCACTGGCTTCCAGTGTCAAATAGGACAGAGATGGGCATCAGAAGGCTTCTGTCAGGTCTTCTGTTTTCCCCTACCATAGCAACACCCTCAGTGGTAAATGCTTGAGCCTTAAAACCAGACATCTATGTTTTCCTTCTGAAATCAGTATTATGAATAAGCTACAGTAATTCTGTCTGGTTTTGCCTTCCACAGAAGGCAAAACTCAGACTTTTTGAGGCTTGCTTAATTCCTGGCTTCAGTAATTAATATAGCACGGAATCCCTGTGTCCAATTTCATTCCGTAAAAATTAAATTTCTCTATCTTTTAATCTCATTCCACATGCCTTTGTTCTTGTATTAGAAGTCAGAGGAAAATAAACTTCCCATCTATTTTCTCTAGAGAATGAAAAATAGGAAAATAAATATAACTTTTTTTTTTTAAGGAAACAATCCCTGTATCTTCACATGAGAAGTCCTCCAGTTCCTTTTTTAATAATTTCCATCTCTCGCCTCCAAAATCCACCTACTTCTTCAATATTTTTTTTGAGATAAAGTGGAGAGCATTCCACGGGAGCTGATAGACAAACCATTATTTTGTATGTATTTGTATTAAGCCTTTTTCTTATTCACATGCCAGAAGAACCTACTGCTCTTTCTTTTTTCAAAACTGGAAGATTTATCATAGGTGATTATGTCCCTAATGAACATTAGGCAAGTAAAGAGTAGGTTCCTTTCCCTACTTCAAAGTTTGCCATAGATTACTCATTGTTAAGATCTATCCTGTTGGCAAATGCATTTGTCAAGTCTCTTTCTAGAAGCCAGTACTTCTGTATAAGTCTGGGCGAGTTGAAGTCAATGACAAAACTTCCATCAGATTCAGCAGAACTAGTTCATATGCAAGGCAGAATAGAAAAATCTCCTCTGGGAACCTGGCAAGCCCCCACCCCCACCCCAGCAGCAACTGCAAAAGCCAGACCACTGCAAAGCACTTGGCTTGGGAGTTTACTTCATCACACTTAGCATAGTCACTAATTATGGCATTCCTCATTCTCACAGTCAGCAAAGAACATTTTTGAAAGCATCCTTGTTGCATCTACGTCCTGTAAAAAGACAAAATACTGTATTCTTTATTGAAGAATAAACTCTAAGAGTTCATTATCAATCAGTGTTGCTGCTGAGCATCTTAGAAACAAGCAACAAGCTTTGCTTCTGTCATTAATCCAACTGTAATTTTTACATAATTACAGGAGAGTAGAATCTTACAAAGAAAGCACAGAGCTCTGCAGAGAGCTAAACTCCTCTACAGGAGACATTTTAAGGTTCTTTCCTTTAAAGCCCCATGATTTATTCAAGTTACCTTTTCTACACTCCCAATAAGAGAATTTGTAGACCATTAATATTTGGCTAATGCCTAGGGATTTCTAAATATTGTTTCTATTACACTTTTGCTCAACCACTTTTTTCTTTTCTTTCTGAATCTACAGATGTGGGTTTCTTGTGGTTTTTTTTTATGTTGTTTTTATTTTTTTTTGTTTGGTCTGGTTTTTTTTTGGGGGGGGGTTGGTTGTTTGTTTGGTCAGGGTGTGTTTCGTTTTTTTAAAAAATAAAAAAGCTTTAGCATATCAAGAAGATATTTCTCCTCCCTGGCTCCATCGTGTAGGAACTGTGTAGTTTAAAGTCCTGCTGAGATTTGCAAGCATAAATGTCAACTATAATAACCTTTTAACTTATTTATTACTTCACTCCTGATATTTTTCCACTCTGTGGAATTAATCCCATAACTTGAAGTGTCACTTATTAAAAAGGCAAGACATGGTAAAGAGCCTGCTACCATCATCACTTCCTGTACAGAAATATAGTGATTTCACTCATTACAGCATACTCAAGTTTCATCAACGCTGTGGCTCTTGCTCTATGTAGGTATTAATCATTTACGGGTCTTCGGATTCTATTGCTCACTTTGTAGGTCATTTCCGTACGCTTTCCCCTGCAACCTGATCAGACATGATGCATAATGGTCATTCCTGGGACAAGCTGATATGGAAAGGGACATGGAAAAGAAGCATGAAAAGGGACAAAGACAATATGTGAGGAGGATTTCCAGTCTCAAAGGCATACAGGACAGGTGTGTACATGTGTACATGGAAAAACACTTGCATATCTACAAGCTGGGACTGGACAAAGAGATTTCAGTGCAATGCTCAGAATTCAAGTAAATTTTAGTGTATAGGTAAGTTTAATTGGAAGAAACAAAAGCCGGCTCTTCTGACGCAACATCTCAATGTTGTTTAAACCTAGGAGCATGAGTTTAACATTGCTCCCAGATCACAATAATTAATAAGACTGACTTTGAACATTCATGGTAGCCACATGTTTGCCCAATTCAATTTAAAATTCTGTTATGTTCTTGGCCTCAATAATTTCTTATGACAGTAAATTCCAGAGACTAATTATATGTGTGAAAGACACATATAATATCTTCTTTTTACTGCTCTTATATTTGCAACCTTTGATTTTAATAGAACATATTTCTTTGTTCTTCTGTTATGAGAAAAAGAAAACAGATGTTTCTAATTTATTTTCTCTTATACTAGTATTCAATGCAGCATTAAGTTGACAGTTAAATGATTGAATTATTGCATCCTGACTGTGTTCTTCCAGACAGAAGTAAATTTGCCTGCCTACTAGGAGAATCAGAGAAAGATGAACAAGTAAAGGAAGTACAGAAATTCAAAAGCTTATGAACTTTGAGCATAAGGTTTATGACAGAAAATGAGAAAACAAATACCACAAGCATTAAAAAATGCTCCCCCCTATTCAATGCCGGTATGCCTATATTTGAAAAAGATAAAAACCAAACCACCAAACAAACCACAACTAACCAAATGAAATACAGCACGTATGGCTGAAGATACTAGTAAGGGGGAGCGACAATAAAAAAAGCAAAAGAAGAGAACTTTACATGTAATGTCACCCAAACCTCTAATATCACACATACTCAGCATGCTATTTTAAACCTCATTGTAGAAGCAGTTACAGTCAACAATTCCAGCTTCTTTTGTAAGTGTAAGCAAGTTCTCAGGTGCCATCACCAGGGTCATGGATGAATGGCTTAAAAGTGATCAATGCCACAGTTTTGCAATGACATTTCTGGGCACTTGCAGGAAGGGTCTAAGTCTATATTTGTGTGTAACTACCATTATCTGGGTGTAAGCTGCATCAAACAAAAGCATGACTTCAACCAAAACATTTAATAAAATAGAGATGTCCATGTAGAGACATTAAATTTATAAAAGCAGTGGAAGTAGATTTCAGAGGGAACTGACCGGATTGCAGACTGATGATATTGGTGTTACAATTTCAGTGGAAACATTGCTTGATTTAGTTATCACACGACAGGAAAGGACCATTCAGAGAAATTACAGAGCTTTTATGTTACCTCAGCTATAGGGCTGATCCCTAAATATAAAGGTTGCCTACTCTCAGATCCAATGCCAATCTGCACTGTGTCTTACTAAGGCCAGTTCCAACCTTCCTCATCTTAATTTAATGGAAACAACACTGTAGTTGATGAAGAATACACTTAGACTTCAATGCCTCACTCTGCAGTATGATGGGATCCTTGATCTTTACACAAGAATCATTAATACACATTTGCTACATGTGAAAAGGCATCAGCTGTGAGGACTTGAAGACAAATTTCTGAAGCAAAGAAACTTGTTGACAATACATGTCATTGGATCAGATTTATTTTTTTTAAGGTGTATTTTCAACAGTAAAACAGATTATAAACAAATAAAGTGTTCTCATACAGTTAAGAAGTTCAATGTTCCGAGTCAAAACTCAGCAAAGACTGGAGGAAAGCCACTAGTCTGCTATGATTAGCCAAGGGCACAAGAGCAGAATTAGTTCTTACTTGATGACAGGATTGGATAGAAAAAGAAAATGCAAGTGAGTGAAATGAGGTGTCTTAACTGAGTGTGATGACATTCAGATTGAATTTTCTAAAAACATCACAGATCTTTTTAACAAACTCGTGTGATAACAGAACAGTTACATCTAGTTCTGATCATATGGACACTACTTCATATACAAAATCTGAGTATATATGTACATGTGTACAAACATGCATACACACACACACACACACAAAATCTGTACACCTCCATAGCTGTACTCACTCAGTTCAGTGGCACACAGACACACACACACAGACACACTCATACATAGTCTTCCACAATGGTAGACCTAGAATTGTATTATCATTTTTGCTACAAAATGATGACAAGGATACACGACACAGCAGCACTAATCCCAGCTGTCAGTCACAAAGAGAAGTTTGATTTTACCCTTTATACCACTGGGATTAACTGGCAAGTCAGCCTTATCCTTGGAGTCTGTTTTGCCCCCACTTAAAGAGACTTTCCCATATATGCTTCTCCTGGGTGATGCAATGTTTGCAGTTTAGGAAAACATGTGTTCTGTCAACTGCTGCAAGTCATACTAAATACTTAAGAAAAGTAAAGCTGATCTTACAATAATTCTTTTCCACACAGCTACTTTTGCACATTTGGTATGGGAAAAGTAAACAAAAAAATAACTCTCTACTTTCTCAGAACTACAGCTGCACTCTGGTAAGTGAATGCAAAAGGGGTGTTTGCACACATATGCACACCCTAAACACGCTGCTGACAAAAAGCAGATCTAGTGCAACACTGTCCCCCCAGAGCAGTTGTACAGATAATATCTAATGGTTTAAAAATGTGCAAATTAGCTAAGATCTACTTCATTTATTTCTAAGTTGAAGTCTGGCAGCTGTACTATGTTCTCAGTTTTCTCCAACAATTCAACTGCTGCAAAAGACATATTGAGAGGCACTATTTAGAGCCTTCCCTGCTGTAAGGGATTTACCTTTAACTGCTGGCAAAATCCAAGTATACATTCCCCTCCTGAGCATCTTTTAATCTTTATAGTTTACGTTCCTTTAATCCACATAGAGCAGACACCCACCGAGTAGGTATATCTCCCCAGCACAGGCTACAGAGGAAAGGCAGCTCTGGTTCTGTGGTGACCGAATTCAGTGTATTTCTGAATAGAATGAAAAGCATGATCTAAGCTGTGCAAGCTCAAATTAAAGCAGAAAAACAGCTTAAACTAAGAAAAAGTCTACAAAAAACATATTAGTAGATGTGACCAGCACGGAGGAGAAATCGTGAGAGAGGCTGCCCAGTGGCTGTTGTGCTGGTTTTACACACTCTTCCCACTAGGGCAAAGAATGATCAAGAGACTCATCATCTCAATGAGTACTCTTACTGGAAACAGCTTTTGTGGAAAGTCAAACCCTTAATAAATATATGCATTTCATAATTTTACTCCTGAGACTGCTCTACTACATACCAAAAGAGGTACAGAAAGAATCAAAAATATAGGGTAATTTAAGCCTTTATTTTCTTCAGTACTACTTGTAAAGAGAAACTTGAACACATAAAAGAAATCACCTTTCATAATCCTGTGAGTGTGATAAAGATGCACATGCGACTGATTGCCTACAGGCATGCAAGTATTAAAAAAACCAAAACAGTTAAACAGACCTCCCCTCATCCAGATCAATGTCTTACTGCACATACATTTATCTTTTTTCTTTTTTTGTTTGCTCTACGGTCACTTGGTCTACAATTGTTGAAGTTCCTAAAGAGGACTTTAACAGTCAAACCAATGCAAAGAAAACAAAAAACCCAATCCTCCCATTGAAAAAACACTCCAGCACAGCATGTCCTAGCTCTTCTTATACTGAAAAACAGGATAATAAATATGAATAAGGAATCAATGTGAATCTGTGCATAGCATTACATTTTTTTTAACAGTCTACATGTTTGCTTTTCATAAACTCTCTGTGGTGGCAAAACTATAAATGTAAAAGTTAAAGACACAAAGGGAAAAAAAGAAGTAGCCAATAGCAAAAATTTCAAACACACACAACCACAGTTTATTTTACAGCTGCTTTACATAACAAAAATCTAATATACTGTGGGCTTTTGGCAGTGTGTAGAGAGGCAGCATCAAATGGCAGTAACAGAACAAGCACAAATGATCTCTTTGGAAATTAAGCAATTTTAGAAGGACCATTTAGAAGGACCATTATGTCCAACAGCTAATGGGTCCAAAGAGACAGAAAGGTCAAAAGTGAGAGTTTCTGCGTATTGACCAGAGATCTGACATATACGACCCTCTGGAAGAGAGGATAACATCATAATCATCTTATACAGCCCTTACTAGAGAATAACCTTATATAAAACCCAGCACACTAAACAAAAAGAGAAATTTTTCTTTCAGAAGCCAAAGGTAAGATGTATTCCTCCATCCAGTTGTCCTAGCATAATAAATAAATAAATAAATAAGGAAGAAAAAATGTTTACCCTCTGGGTATAACCAGTTGAGAAAAAGAAAATCATTGGCTATCTATAAAACAGTAAAGTGCTCACATAGTTCAGTAAAGAGTCTGGCACTTTTAAAGAAAAAGTAGGTAAATCATACATATTGCACATTAAAACTCACAACTTTTTAGTGACCTTGAACTATAGTAATATAAACAAGGACATACAAACCCACTTATTTCTGGACACAGTGCATTCACTATCTCCAGCAAGGACTGAAATTCAGCACTTGACCTAGTGAATCATTAGGATATGACACATTATCTTTCAGGAAAGCCAATCTAAGCAAACATTACAGTTCCACTACTATTTTAATATCCAAAAACCACGATACTCTCCCTGAAAAGAAACCATTTGCTAAAACAGCAACTAGATGACTTTCCAGATGTGTCATTCAAATACTGACCAAAAGAATCTTTCATTTGCCTGGCATACAGCTGTCTGGTGTGTAAACACTCATACAGGCTCACCTACTGCACACGTCCAATGTCCTAATAACTCCCAAGTGAAGTTTAGATGTATTCTCTTGACTAGAAACTTTCCAAAATAATAAAATACATTTTTCCAATGACCAGAGTACTACAAAAGGAAAGATGACAAATGCCAATTCTTATGTTACCTTGCACTCAGGATTATCCCTACTGCCCATTAAAATACTTTAAAAACACTTTCCTCTTTCCCTTCCATCAAGCTCCTTTGATTCATGATCCAGGTACTTCAGCAATTTAAAAAAAAAAAATCTATATGCACATTCAGTACTTTAGCTGATCACTGCTACTTCATTTGCAAGTAAATTAATAAAGCAAGAATGGTTATGTCTGCTTATTTTTTAATTCCTAATAAATATTATCTTTCTGTCTATGGGGCAACCTTGCCTCTTCAGTTCCCTGTAGGCATGGGCTGCAGACTTTGACAGATCTAATGGCTTACTGCTGAATGATCAGTGCAGCCATCAGGAAACAGAAGGGACCAGAATGTGCTCAGCTCAGAGGGACAAGGAGGCAGAAGACACTAGCACTGTTCTTTGCAAGCCTGTGATGGCTCGCAGAAAGAGGCTGGGCTCCATGGGCCAGAATAGGCACAGTAGCTCTGTTCTGCAGAACTCTCATCACACTGGTGACTTGGGACCCCTTGGATTGTGGTGAAGGGAAAGCCTAGAAAGGAAGCAGAGAGAGAGCTGACAATCTCTGCAAGAGACTGGCAGGTTTACTACTGGAAAGGGATCTGGCAAAATGCTTTTTTTACTTCTGTTATTCTCTGAATTTAAGGGTCATGTTTAACCCCACCCCACATCTTCACTCTTTTCCTAGTATGTCACAGTTCAGCCATCAGCTCTAGCTCCATCCTTTTTTTCCTCATTTGTTCTGAATCAATCAAGACTGCTGAAAATACAACAGACTTCACTAGGTAACAGATAACTCTCCTTTCCAGATCCAAACCTCAATCAGCACTCCTTCCTTATCTCTTTTTAAGCTTTGAATCGCTAACAAATCTCATCCAGCTGTTCAGCCAGCCATGAGAGAGGTCACAGCACATCCCCACTAACCCTCAGCCCTTTACTCTGCTGCTACAGCTTATGGTTGGACCCTGCCAGTTCATTGCATCCCTGCTGCAGCGTTACCACACAAAGCCTCTACTATCCAATCCCTATTTTTCAGTCTTTCCTGACAAAATCCAGTACTAGGTAATAAATATGTCCTAAATGGTTATTTCTGTGCTACTTAGCACTGGAGTGAAACATACACCTGAACTATCTCAGAGCTAAATAATTTGTCTGGACTTTACATCTCCCCACAAATAAGACTCTTCTATGAAATACAGAGTAAAATCCTTGTAATGCAATGTAGAACACACAGCTTGAACAGTTCATGGGTTAGAAAATTTGCATTTTCTGTGGGAAAAACAATGTACAAGACATACCTGGTACATTACAAAACCTCAAATGTAACATAATATTTATAGTCATTAAGAGTGCACACACTGAATACTAAGTGCTTTAAACTGGAATGTCTCAGCACATGTAATAGCTCTGCAATTTAACTAATATTTTCCTAACAAATAGTTACAGTCCTCCTAGATATTGAGGTGGAAGGTGAAGTAGGAGCACAAAGACGCCAAACAAAGAGATTAGCTGTTGGACAACTTTCTTATTTCTCTGCCACTATCCAGGAAGAAAAAAAACCCCAATACTAATATATCTCAAAACACATTATCTTATTACAATGTACTAGTATCACAAAGTAACAGCTGTGATAACCTTGATGTGCATAAACCCGGAAAATAACTAAATCATATATTCAACAAAATACAATAGCTGCTGAATAAAACAACCTGCTTATTTACCTCTATCAGATAAGAAAAAAAAAATGCAACATCACAACATAAGCAGAACTTTTTTGGGAAGGGGGCTAGGGTGACACCTACAAGCCCAAAGACTAAACATACTTTATTACTAAAGAACATTTAAACATAGATGGAAATTTACATACCACTTTGCAAACAGACAAAATTAAAGAAGTCCTTTGCCCTGAAAATTTACAATCTAAATTCAGCAACACAAATGAATGAAGGTTAATCCTTCACAAAAAAACAAAGAGAAGCAGCTGAGTGACAGCAAACAAGGGCTTGCTTTAAATGGCAAAGTATAAAAAGAAGATATGCAAGAATGGTTCCAGAAAGGGCAGAAGTTGAACATGTTGGGTGGCTAAAAGCCATGTGAAATGGAGTAAAGAAACAAAAAAGAGCCTGAAGTTAGTGAACTGGAATGAGGGAAAATGTGGTGGGTATTCCACATAGAATTCAAAAAGACCATTTGGGATCATTTAACTCAGCACCCTCCTCCTGTCAGTGGTAAGAGCATATACTCCTCAGAATAGGTGACTGTGGACACTATCTATAGTCCATTCCCCTTGTACTCCCTCAGCATCCACAGCCACTGGATTAGAGGTGCTAAAGGGTACATGCCTGAGTTCTCTTTGTCTGTTTATGGACCTGTTGCTCATGAATTTATTTAACCCACCTTTAATGTGCTGATACTATTTGCCTCCACACCCTCCTGCAGGAAAAGCTTCCAGTGCCTACTGGGTAGAAGGACTTCATCTGTTATAAAATGATCTCTTAACAATTTTTGTGAATATCTCCATTTCCAGTATTATGGAATTTATTGAATAACGGCTCTTGCTCCTGTAGCAACTGCAAGAGAAGCATGGCAAGGTGTGCTCCTTTGGGAGACTCAGGTTCACAGGACCTTCAACAAATTAAATTCGCAACTTCCTATCTTTAATACTGGTCTACTTTATTGAGATTGACTAAATCGCAATTGTTTTTTGAACATTTCTACCCATTTTGCTTGCTTACTTGTTTCTCTCTCCTGTTTCTACCCCCTTCCTCTATTTCTCCCTCTGCCTTTCTCTCCCTCTGCTCCTTTCTTGCTGTAACTCCCCACTTTTCCCACTCCTCTCATCTCACTGATGTGCTTCTAGGAGGACACTCTATGGCTTAAGAGCCACATGTGGCTCAAGCAGCAACCGAAGGAGGTCTGCAAAGATACAGCTGGGCACCCATTACATATATTCTTTAAGGTATTTTAGGTTTTACCTACTGTAAAACCGTATAAGTGCATTGACTTCACCGCTATATGAATATTTTGCTTTCCAGGTGGGGGTGTAAAGCAATCACCACAGCAAAAACCATTGTTGCAGCTTGCATGCTTTACTATTTTAAAAATTCAGTCATGCCCAAGAAGAGGTTGGCCCGTGGATGGTCCCCCCATTCATTCAAGAGGAGGATGCCCTGTCTCTTCTGCTCCTTACAGAAGGCAATACAAAAGCTGAACTAAATTGCTGGAGCAGAAAAAATATCAGTCTGTCTCTGCTTCCACCTTGGCTGCAACTGTTCCGGCAATCAGGGCAAAAATTGCCTCAGCTGCCCTGATGGACCATCTCTCTGCTGTCTCTTACAGTCTCCGTTAATGCCCTGCACAATCTTACTGTCCATAGGAACATAACACTCTTCTGCCTTGAGTGGCTTTATGTCCTTTTCTGTTTCTCAACTACGACTCATTCATTCTCCCAGTCTTACCAATACCTGCAATCTGATTATCCTCACAAGGAGAGTGAGGGGATGGAAAAATTGGAAAGCAGCTATTCTAAAGAAAATATTAAGATTTTACTAGAGGTTTTAATTCTGCCAATCAGAGCTCAAATCAGTCCAACAGTTTAATTACCTAGGCAGCCTCATCTCCTCGGATGGTAAGACTGACGGGGAGATAGACAACAGGTTAGCGAAGGCATATAGTGCTTTTGGAAAACTCCATAAAAGAGTATGGCATAATAAACACTTGAAGTACCAAGATCAGTGTTTACAGAGCCATAGTGCTGTCTACTCTTTTATATGGTTCCGAATCATGGGTCATCTACCGCCACCACCTGCGTCTCCTAGAACGCTTCCATCAACGCTGCCTTCGCACAATCCTGAACATCCACTGGTCAGATTATGTGACCAATACATCTGTTCTCGAACAGGCAGCAATCACAAGTATTGAGGCCATGCTACTGAGAACGCAGCTGCGATGGGCAGGGCACGTCTCCAGGATGAAGGACCACTGCCTCCCTAAGATCCTGCTTTATGGTGAACTTGCCACCGGCTGCCGCAAGAGAGGAGCCCCGAAGAAAAGATACAAGGACTCCCTGAAACAACATCTCAGCCTCGGGCATATTGATCACCATAACTGGTCTACTCTGGCCTCCAATCGGGAGGTCTGGAGACACACCATCTATAACGCTGCTGATGCTTTTGAGAAAGCACCAGGATCACCCTTGAGGAGAAAAGACAATGCAGAAAGAATCGAGCCTTGCAGAATACACCATCTAAGGAGTCTTTCTGCTGTGTCTTTTGCAACCGGACATGCCTTTCTTGTATTGGCCTTTTTAGCCACCAATGCGCTTGCAAGAAATGTGGGTAGAGCCCTTCCCAAATCTTCGTTCGCGAAGCCTAGCCATGAATAATCCTGAGATGCAACTAAAAGACAAGCAGCAGGGCAGCTGAAGGCCTGACATTAGTTACACTCAAAACTTAGATTTCCTAGGTCATTCTTGTCACTCCTACACATCTTCTTGCCTGATTTCCTACGCCACAAGGGTGCTGTTAAAATTAAATTTAAATTAGGAAAGCATCACCACAACTTTAATGCAATGGAGAACTCAGTCAGCTTCATCATATTTTGAGACTTGGCACAGCTATTTAAAGCCTTCAGTCTTTTCCCTCTCTCACACAGTCACCTAAGTATAAGTAGGCATAAATACTTCTATCAGAAGCCAAAGCCCCACAAAATATGATAGGAGTCTCAAATTAAGAATTACCCCATCAAAAACAAAACTAGGCAATTCTTGTTGATAAACAACTTACAAGGAAGTCAAGCAGGACACCAACGATAAATACTTGCATACATCACCTATTTTAGCTTCTTAAAAAGGTTACTAAGACATATAGAAAATAATGTGCAGATATAGTACTACAATAATCAGTTTGATTGATCAGAAACTTCTGAATAAATGACCTTTTGTGTTATACCACAGTATTGATATAGTTGCTTTAAAACGATGTTATTACAACTGTGTACACTTTAGCAATCTTTCAAAACCATCTGAAACAGCTAAACAATGCTTTAATGAAATATGTTGCACTTTCTCCACCATTTATAGGCCACTTCTCAGAGCAGCTACAGTTGTTCAGAATATAAAATAACACACAAACTTTCTAGAAGTTGTCCACTTGAAAAGCGCAAACACATGACAAAACCGCAACAGTCATCATGTAAATTAGCACCTTAAAATGTCAGTGAAGTTATTCAAGCTGCATATAAAACTTTTGAGACAGTTATCCTGGCAGGTTTCCTTGAAGAACAGTCTACTACTGTCCTGAAACTTTGCTGTTGTCTTCAAAAAACTCTGACAAAGTTCTTAGATCATACAGAAGTACCTATCTTTTTTTAATCAATTCACCTGTTGTAAAAAGATACTTTCAATTTTAGAATTAATTTTTAATGTTTAGGGTCTTTTTTACCCCTGTGTGCAACTCTCTGTATGATCCTAGGCATCAAAAGAAAAAAGAAAGACACCAAGACCTCTCTCCTGATTTCTCCCAAACAGACAGACACGGGAATTAGCTCACTGACCAAAATGTATTGCTCAGATAGCCACAGTAGAAAAAGCATTAAATATTAGCAGCGCACCTGCCCCGGGAAGGGCCTCCCCTCTTAGCACAGAGCATTTACTACTGCCTTTACAATTCTCAGTACCAGTTCAAGATTCTCTATGTTCCAGCAAATCCAGCAGCTCCAGAGAGAAAGATGAGAAATCAGCCATTTACACTGATACAGAGAAAGTACAAAACACATCTACTAACATGCTGTGATAACATTACACTCACTTTTGACTCTAAAAAAGTCCCTGGAGAAATTGAGCCCTAATTTCAGCACTGATTCACAGAAACACAGAGGCAAAGAAATCTAACAGGAATCTACATCATTAATCGTACAGCCTTTTTAATCCAATTACTTTATATTTTCTCTTAAACAAACGAACTGCCAAAACTTGGCCTGGACCCAGTTCTCAAAACAGCTCAATTTAATCTTACCTGATCTATATTTTCAGTTGTGAAATCATGAATCAAATTGGAGGGAGCACAGAGAGTCAAATACCATACATACACCGAGCTATAGTCTGCATGCCTCTCTCTCCTTTTCTCCCCCAGCTCCCATCGCACAGAGTCCAGGTTAATAAAGAACACTGCATATTGAATATTGAAGTTATGCATACAACTCTGCAATATATTTTCCTAGTAATGTCAATCAGCCCCTCAGACACAGAACATACGTATTAAATGCATGGTGGTAACTATTACACTTTCCACAAATGCCTTGGAAGTCCAATTGCATGTTGCTGAAATTTGCAAACTGGCAGAAGAAACAAGAAAACCCCTCTGAATTCCAGAGTGTACAGTACTTATTTTGATAGTTTTAGTTTATTTATAGTACTTGACAATACATGTTCTCTTCTTCATCTTGTAAAATAATGAAGTCAGTATTTAGACCTCTGCTGTTAAGCCTCAGAGGGAGAAATAAGTATAAATTTATTTCATTCAAATAAATTTACAGATTGGCAAGATTCTACTTATAATGACTAAATTGCACTATTAATTTAACTTAGTTTGAAGCACTTTGTTTTGTGGAGAAAGCATAGCCTTTAACTTTGAACGCGGTGTGCGAGTCTGCACAGGTGTGCAATAATCTCTTAACCTGTTCACATGAAATGGTATCCTTTTTTGTTTAGTATATTAAATACTTCTAAAAAGGTGCTCTATGGAAGTCTGGTCTTTCATGTACAACTACAGAAGAGTGCAGGCAGAGACCGCAGAAGTTTCACTATGCACAAACTCACCAATAACCTTAATCCACTGATTTACAGGTACCTGTGAGCTCTGTCTCCATTCCCAGCACAATTCCCTCCGACAGCAGGACCAAAGTTAACATCTTGTCAGACAGCACGTTACCAGCTCTCAAAACCAAGCCATTCTTCAGAAACCACAAAGCCCTCAGTCACTAGCAACCTGCTCTGTTCGAAATCCTCACACACAAAACCATCCCCTACTACTTTCTCAATCCCCTAGATTAGCCAGTTCTCTGTAGATAATTTTGCCTTCATATAAAAAGGCAAGATAGATTCAACCCCTAAAGTGCAGATACTGTACCTACATTTGTCTATAAAGTACTGTACATATATAATGTATAATTCCTAAAACAAAACCAGACATAGAACCCGCTGCAATGCGCATATCAAATATAAGCAGCAGCACTGGAATACAATGGAAACGAACCAAACAAGACTGCATGACCAAGAGGAAATATTAGAATTTGTCAGATAAAACATATGTAGTATCATAAACACATGTGCACAGTGCCCTCCAAGGGCAGCAAAGCTGAAAGTCAAATAATAAAATTAAGTGGTATACAAGAGAGTGTGCACAGAAGGGATTTCAATCCTCTTTGTTCTTAGCCATGATACAATTTCACAGCCGCTCTCAAGATTCATCGTTCCAATGTTTGGCATGCAAGAGCACAGAATGCAGTTCATTTGGGAATTACTGAGCCAGGATGTGCCAAACAAAATCTACCACAGCATCAGCCAGCTCCTGCCACAGCATCCGAGCAGCCTGGCCATCAAAACATTTCTGATTGCTAAAATAAAAACAGAAGTAGCTTCAGAAAGGTTAATTCCTGTAATATTAACTGATTGACCCACAGCAAAGAAGTTGCTCCTGTGCAGTTTTTGTCTGAGTATGCCAGGTAGAGGACTTTGCCTGCAGGAGCATCTAACTTCACATACTTCAAATTCACCAAGTGTAGAAATGTATTATTTTTATGGTTTGCAAGCCAGACCATACACAGCTGCAGAGGATCTCTAAATTAGTTAATACACCATTTCAAAAGGAAGAGTTATTTCTCTAGGGATCGTGTGCCAAACAAAGCAAGGAGGGAATGCTGAACCACTGGTAGTCTATACGACAGAAGATATTTTTCAACTACACACAGCACTAATTATGAAGGGTGCCTCCTATCCTGCTTCTTGAAACTTCTCACAGAAAACACTCACATTTAGAGAAACAACACAAGGGGGGGGGGGAAGAAAAATGAAGTTCTTCTATCAGTAAGCTGATAATTTTCATTAAACGTGATCTGTATTTTTTATTTCTACAAGGAAGTAAAACCAGGCATTTCTGTCATTCTTGATCTAATAAGTTAGTGTGCATATTGAGAAAAAAGGTCATACTGAAATTAAGCTTTTTAATTACAAAATTTAAGACCAGAAAATTTATGCCAGAATCCGGCTATGTTCAGGAAGGACTATTCCAATTCCAAGCATGAAAATAACAAAACCAACACTGATATTAAAGAGTGACACATTATCCTTAGATAATATACTAGATTTAAAAGCAAAAGCACTTCAAGCATTATTGGAGTTGCAAGTATTGAAAAAGTACATTTGCAAAAAATTACAAGCACCATAAAAAACAAATGTAAGCAAGACAAATGCCAGACTTGCATGGTATGTAGATGAAATATATTAATTATAATATGAAACTATTGAGTTCAAAACTGCCTTTGAGCCATATATTTTATGCAGACTTCTTCCAAGCCAACAAATTTTAATTCCACATTGCAAAGTTTTGAAAACTATTAATATTCCATACATTATAATGCAGAGCCCACCATCTCTACCAAGACATATTTATTAAGTGATGACAGTTAACTTTCACAAGACTCTCAGGGAGATCTGGTCCTTATTCTGTGAATTTAAAAAAACCAGGCTGAAAGTGCCAGGAAACACAACTGTATTTTATTATTATCTAAATAATGAATTTGTGATGGCATTTTTCTCTGAAGCAATGGTAAGTCTTGCAGGCAAATGCCTCTTTCAGTAAGTGTTTGAAAATTATTTTTGTTTAAATAACAGCTGGTCTTGCCTATGTGGACTTAAATGAGCCATGTGGAGACAAACTTGTTTCAGTTTGGGTAAGAAAGATTAAAAAACATTAATTCTAGTTAATATCCATTTTGGTCCCTCTACGCAGATGGGAGAAATAACATTAAATTACCATGCTTACATACAGTCAATACCAGACACCCAATAAAGCTCAAATTCAAAGCCCTGCTCATAATGCAACTGATGCACACAGTTCCAGCAGAACCGCTCAGCCACTAGTTAGCTTGAAACAAAGGAGATGTACATTCATTTCTCCATTTTGCCAGAGACTTCTTGCGTGACTCTGGACAAGTCACTTGGTTTTTGTGTGCTCTAACTCCCCATCCCCAAAAATGGGGAAAAACATTTATTTCATAACCTCAACAAGCAGATTTACTATAAGGAGATCCTTAAATACATAGATCAAATACATGACACAAAGTGAATAAGCAGTACCTAAAGCTTTAATTAACTTCTCTTAAAGCTTTGAAAACTTTATCACAGGGACAGAAAGCAAGATTTTTCACAACACGAGTGTCTTCAACAAAGATCAGGACTGCCTACATATCAAGATGGAACCATATTCTGACATCTGTGGACAGTCACAGACACAGACTTCCTTCACTCAAAGCAAAGACATGACATACTCCTCTGTCACCAACATATACAGAAGATCAAAAGTAAAAAGTCTCTAGGTACCTTCTTTGAGTCCCAAAACAAGAGTTATAACTTTTCGATATAATACAAAGTAGGAGAAGAAATCACCAGGTACACTCTTAAAAGATTTAAAATACTTTAGGTCCAAACAGTCATTCTCCAATTTATATTAACCACTAACCACCTCCTGAACTTGAAAGCCACATTTAACTTTCATAACTCAGTATTAATATCAGAAGTCAAATCAACTTGCAGAAACTAAAGACCTCTAGAGCACCAGGCTACTGAAGGTGATGAAGAGGACTTAAATCCATTCAGAAGTAGCTGCCACACATATATTACACTAGGATACTTACGAGGACAGCATTGCTCCCATCAGGAACCCATGATTTTGTGACATGTATTAAACGTTTCCTTTTAGAAAATGTCTTCAAGTCCAAAAATCTATTTTTTGAATGCAGGCCAAACAGAGACTGTGTTTCCATGCACATATTCTGCACCTCTGCAAAGTAACTGTACTAGCCTACACAAAATCAAAATCACAGCCTGGGGAGGGAGATAGGAGGGGCAAACACACTTTCAAGAGACAAAGCAGCAAAAGACAGACAAGCACAGGTAAGCTTTTGGGGGACATAGGCGAGCTGTGGAAAACCAGAAGCAAGGAAAGTACTGAGGAGAGAGGAAGTTCTGGGATAAACTTCCCCTCATATTACCCACATATGTATAAAACCCACACAGCTGCTCAATCACAGGGTGTTGAGTGTGTTTGGGGTTTGGGTTTTTTGGTTTTTGTTTTTTAAACAGATGATCTGTGGGTTACACACATGAAAATACAGCCACTGCAAGCTACAAAAATAAAAATGTAACATTTGGTTTTAAGCTTTTTTTTTTTAAATATCAAATGGTTGTCATTATTTGTAATTGCATCTTATATGTGGTATTTTATAAGAAGAAAAAAATCCCAGCTCTTACTAAAAATCATTCACAACCTAAAGCTTTTTCTTTCAATATGCAGAGCTGCTTTGGGATGTGCTAAATATCCTGAACTCTCATTACTGCAATAAGACTGAAAGAAGAACAGCATTTTGCAATGAGGCTAAAAATTAAAGCACAGCCAGCCATGAACTGCTATCAAACACTGGGCATGGAATAGGGGAAAATACAAAGATGGTGCTGAGGTGTGTAAGAACAGATGTCCAGAAAAAAAGATTATGACATTTCCAACATAACATAGGATACAGTTTCAGATGCACATTTTCAAATGTGACTTCTGATGCTGTGGCACCCCTAAAGTTGACAACAGAACAGGTAGTACTTGGTATCGTATATAACTCCCTGAATATGTAAGTTTTGAGATTAAACTTGCAGGAGCGAGTAAGATCTAAAAGGAGAGGACTGGCCTCCCCTCCAGTGACACCTGAAAAACATCTGTAGAGGCACAAAGACAGCAGAAATACGAGGGGCTGAAGGTCAGAAGAAAGGTGAGAATAAGCAAAGTCATAAAGGCAGGAAATTGAAACTAAGTTCTCAAACTATGTATTTAATACCTCCCTCACAGCATGCCAATAATGTTCATATGAAGGAAAAAAGATAAAGGAAAGCAGTGTCACTGTTAGCAGGCTTCCCAAGAGCAAATTTTGGCAACCTTAAACATCATGCAGCAACCAGAGCCTCTCACTTGCTTAATATCCTAACAGTCACAAACTGACTGTTTCTTTATCCACAAGAGGTGAACTTTCCCGATAACTGTGATAGCTGAAACTCATCTAACTTTTGTGGCAATCAGCACCTGCTCACCCTTTTACAAACCTGCTGCTACAGAAGCAAACTCCCAGTGCTTGACTGCACAACTGGAGCCTTGTGAACCACAAGCAGAGGTGCTCTCCACCGCTCTCAGCACTCTCTTTACTCCTCTGGTCACCCCCCCCCCCCCAAACCCCTTCACTGACGTTTTCCTACCTATCAACATATTAAGGGACAGTAACAACTACATCAGTTTCATGTATTATTTGCAAGAGTTGCCAGCCTTCATCCATTGGAAGGTCAGAAGGAATGCAGAATACTTGTAATTCCACTACGGGTGAAGATCAATCATCACTACTTGTACTAGGATCCAGTTTTTACCATTAGAAATATTTATAAAGGCTGAAACAACACAAACTTACTATGTGGACCCTGAAGTGCATTATCCTCAATCGTCTATGTAATTAAAAAAGAAAAATCAAAACTATACTCTATTTTGACAGGTAGCCTGCTAGCTCATCTTTACCTGTGAATGAATCCAATTGAAACAAGGACAAATTAGGGTTCTAATATTATTTACACAAACCTTCAGATGAAACATGCAATCTAACATATTCACTATCACAACTGTTGGATAGATTTGCAAAGTTCAGACTGCAGTCCCAGCACCTTGATCATCCAGACTCACGTTATCTAGACAGCAAGGCACAGTGCCTTTCTGAGCTGTGCTTCTGTGTTTCTTTCCCATGAAAATCAGGTTATGGTGGGAGGAGGAAGGAAAAGCATGTGGACTTCATCCTGACACAGAGCCAGGACAAAGACAAGACAGATGCCTCCAGCCCAAGAACTGGAAATTCTTGTAATATTCAGATAAGTCATTACTGTCCCTAAAACAATATTGTCACAGTTAAAGATTTCCGAGCTCACTGGTTATCTTCCAAACAGCACAAAAATCTTAGTATCAGACTAGACATCACATGTCACATCCAGTCCCTCCTTTTGTTAATAATGATCCTTGGGACTGGTACTGAAAGGGTGGCTCTGGACCTGTCAGGCTAATTCTTGTGCTAATGCCTCTCTGCAGACAAACAGTGGCAAAATGTTTCAATAAAAAGGTTCATATACATTTGTGGGCAGCAACTCAATACTAAAAAGACCAATTTGAACAGTTTTTTATAAACATAATTTTCTCTGATTTCTGCTATTACCAACATCAAGAGGCATCAAACCTCAGCTACAGCAAGAAGATGGGAACAGAGTTGTGCTTTGGCAACTACAGCAAACACAGACCAGACCAAAAGCCTCTTTCCTCTTGAATGAATGAGCACAACCAAAGATGTTACACTACTACTGTCGTCTCCTCTCCAAATGCAAAGAGGCTCAGGGACACCATGCAATGCCTCAAATCAACCTGGTAGATGTTTTAAAAAAATAGTACAAGTTTCTAAAACACACTTAAAAACAAGCTGCTCTATAAAGGGCAACAGAATATCCCTGGTTTCTACTTCATCAGCTAAGATGTATGCTCCTGTGGGGCACCCACTGAGTGACGAATTCACGCTTCTCTTCCACTGTGAGCTGCTGTTCACAACAGAACACTCTGAGCTAAAAACCTCAGCATTTTACTATTCTCTGCTTCCTTGGTAGGACTCTTATTTATATAAGATTAGTGCAGTCAGGCATTAGATTTATAAACAAAAAAAACAAACAAGGAGAAAGTTTTCACACTCTTCTTTACAGACCAGTTTCCGAAACATACACACGCAAGCAGTGTAATTTGACTGAAATGCAATTGTTAAAAAAAACAAAACAACTCCCAAAACAAACAGAAAACTTATCAAAACACATACAATCTTTAGAGGTGTCCCCACCTGGAAACTATTTAATGTCATCCAAGCATTCACAAAATTACTGCAGGCCACCTAAACAGCCATTCCTCTGCTCCATCGAAAGCCTCTGAAGGCAGTTACAACACACAGGCATACTTCAGCCCCTCACCTTCCCCCACCCTCCTCAGGGAAGGACTCGACACCAACCTGCAGTTGGGAGGTGGATCTAAGGTGATGTCAGCCAACTCCTTCTGAATCCTGTGGCAATAAAAGCAAGAAGGTACAAAAGTAAGTCACTGTGTGGGATAGCAGCTAACACATAGACCTTACAGACATACTGTCACTAAGTTTGCAACAGTACATAAGACAGAGGCACTCTCAGATGAAGCCTCACACCAGCCCAAACCCACTAAGCAGGACAGGTGTCCTGCCCTCTTACAGAGACAGGCAGAGAAGCACTCAGGCACCATGCACTGAACCCAGACAGGTGCACTGCTGCATGCTCCCATAAAGATGCCAGCCACACAGTGGAAAAGTCTGTCTGCTTTGCTCTGACAACCAACCTCTGCAAATGTGATGCACCAAGTGCTAGGAGGAAACTGCAGTCTGAAAAGGAATTTTGTCTTACAGGATTGAGAGAAACAGTCATTGCCAAATTGGCTCCCCCTCTCCCCCCAGCTTCTCATCACCATCCTGAGAAAAAAAATAACCACCAGCCCTGAGGGAGTCAATAACTGCGCCATTCCCAAGGACACTTAAAGGAAGGTGAATATCTATTTCCGAGGCTCCTGCACATTCCTGCCACCTTCAATTCTCCCCTCTCTTCACCCTCAAGAGCCACACAACATCCCCAGGTCTCCTCCCTCAGCACTCCAGACGCTCCCTTTCTCCATCGTGTTCAGCCAACAGCCTGTACTCCCTGCCCAGACTATTCTGGGCTTATGCTGCTTTTGCCACAAAACGCCCAACCAGCTATCATCCCCTTCCCTGGAGTCCCATTACTGTCACTCAGGCTTCCTTTCCAGATTTCCCCACCCAGCACTCAGTCTGCCTCCCTTCTCCTTTAAACTCAGACAGCATCTTCTGCCTCTCTTCCACTTGTCACACAAGAACCACAGCCTTTCCACATTAGGCCGTTTAAAATCTTCTTGAAAGAGTGAAGGGCACAACACGTAAACACCATTTGCCAATATCTACGTCAGTTTGCCATGGAAACCTGCTGAGTGGAGTTCTGGAATAACCAAACTGCCTAAATTCTACAAAGCCACAGAGAACTTAGTTGCAATGGCAGGGCCTTTGCATAAAACCCCAGTCACTTTTGACACATTCTGATACAACCTCTCTGCTGCCTGGCAAAGCTGTTCAGTGAGACGGTTTATTATTCTTACTGAAGTACTGCAAGTTTGCTTGAAAACTTCCATTTCTCAGCATAGCTCCCTGAAGCAGGATGGTGCTGAATTCAGGTGAAAAGCAGAACAAATAAGAAAGGGTAACAATTTATTTAAAAAAAAAAAACCTGAGAAGTTCCAAGTGAAGAAAACTGATTGACATTGCTGTTCTGGAATTACTATTCTATGCAGGCATCTCTCCCTACACATTATTCTGGAATAAAAATTATTTAATTCTCAAAGAAAAACCAACCCACTCTGTGCTGTGAGCAAAGACTATTTTAGAGCAGAATGTCCACAAGTGGACTGGCTGTAGATTATTTATTCTAGTCAGCATCCAACCATATACAGAAAATTCAATGTAAGTGTTGAGCAGACAAAAATAACAGTAACATATTTGTTGGAAAAGATCTAGGGCTATACTACACCACTTGCACTGGAGTGCCCTTCCCCAATGCAAGCAATCTCAAAACTTCACAAACATTAATTAATCCCCAAATCAGTCCTAGAAAGTAAAAAAGCCAGTCTAGATAATTCCAACCTACAGAGAGGGAAACTGAGGTTGAAATGCAATGCCTTACTTGGGACCACATAGCTTCCAGTAGCAGAGAAAGAATTAAGGTCTACATGTCAATCCTACACCATCCCGATAACAGATGCCAATAAGGAAAAAGGAAAGACAGCAGAAATAACTGAGGGTCAGAATAACAACCCAGAGGAAGAAAAGACAGGAAAATATTTGGGATGGAAGAGAGGAATAAACAGGAAGAGAGATCAGCGAGCAGTGAAGTTGGGCAGAAAGTCACTGCACTGAGACACTGAAAAATGTGAGACAATAGCAGATTCATGTGGAAAGGTTGAGCACAAGGGCTAGAGATGAGGAATGAAAGCAGCAAGGGAGCAGTGGGGGTACAGAGCAAAATAAAATGAGGAAGGAGGAAAGATGCAGTGAATCAGTGAGAAAACTGACTGCAGCCTCACCTCTTGGCACTGGTAGATAGCAGCTTAGAGTTTTTACTCATGCTGACTTTGCTTTCCTTCTTCTTAGGCGTGCTTGTCTCTTTCTCTGTCTGTTGGTTGGAGGATGAAGATGAGGAGGAGCTGGTGCTGGCCCTCGAATCGTCATCCGACATAGCGACCCCCCCACCACACACCCCAACCTGGAGAGGAGACACCATGGGGCGTGGGGAACAAACAGTGAACACAAACACACACAGAGAAAGGCTGCTGACAATCTTGCTCTGTGTTTGGGTCATGCTTCTTTTAAAGGATCCTCATGTCTCCCTTTCCTCTTCAGGCCCTACAGCCGCAGCAGGAGAAGCAGTAGCCTTGCCTGCACTAGGAGCACCAAGGAGCAGGGGGAAAGGGATTTTTAAAGCTTCCTCTCAGAAAGCAAGTGCAAAATGAGAGGAGACTGGAACGAGGACGACTGCAAGGATCAGGGAAGCTCAAAGCAATTCCTTCTAATCTCCCCCAAACTGCACACACAAGAGGAGCCATCACCACCCACCACTATCCAGCCTAGGGGTGTAGAAGATAAAAATGGAACAGCTCCGGTCCCTTGGGTTCCCGGGAGGCACGTGGGGGGGCAGGAAGGGATGGGGCTGGCGGGGTGACCATCGCCAGCTCTAAAATGGAAGTGGGGCATCACTGGCAACACAGGGAAGACCCTGGAGAATCTGTGACCTGTGGTGGGGAAACCCCTGCCTGCTGGATAACCCCTGCCTGTGGGATCGAGTGTTGTAAGCGGTGCGGGGAGGGAGCAGGAAGAGGGCAAACGAAGGGGAACGGCTAAGCAAGGGAGTGGGGTGCACTGATGGGACCCACCGAGGCCCACTGCACTGAGGGGCATGTGCCAGCAAAGGGGCAAGGGAACAGTGGGTCTGTGCTGGGGGGGTACGTGGGAGGGAGGAGGGCCAGGGCCTAAGAGGGGTGAGCGGAGGGCCCGGGGAAGCCGGTGGCAGGGAGGGGGGCAGCAGGGTGCCAGGGGGAGACAGCACGGCTCATGAGGGCACCCCGGGGACACGGGGGAGGAGGGCGAGCACGGCGGGCTGTCCGCGCCCGAAAGGGGCGAGAAGCCGTCGGGAGGGATGGGGGGGCTGGCAGGGCACCCCAGGAGAGTTCGGGGGGGTTGGGGGGGGGGGGGGGGAGGGGGGCGGCCGCGGGCCGGGGGAGCCAGCACACGGCCGCCTCCCCCCGGGGACACGGGCCCCCGGGGAGCTCCCCGGCCCCCGCCGGGCGAGAGCCGGGGGGGGCCCGGCCGAGCTGCCCCGGCCGCGGGCCCGCAGGGCCGGGGGCACAGCGATACCTGACAGCCCCGGGCGCGACCCCCCTGCCCCGCCGGCTGCCGCCCCATCGCCGGGCCGCGGCCGGCCCTGCCCCTCGCCTCTGCCCCCGGGGAGGGCGGCGGGGGGTGCCCCGTCCCCCTACCTCTCCCTTTGTGTCTGGCTGCTCCTCCTCGGTGCGGCTGGGCCTGGCCACTCGTGTCTCTCTCGCTGGGAGAGAAGCGGAAGTGCTGCAACAGCAACTATTAAACAGGCAATGGCTTCCCTGGCTGCCTCCCCCACCGCCGAGCGGGGCTGGGGGGCGGCGGGACCGGGGCGCCACCCGGCGCGGAGCGGGGGCCGGCGGGGGGGCGGGCAGCGGAGCCCCCGCTCCGGGGATGGAAGGGGGATCCCGGCGGCCACGGTCCCCCGTTCCCTCCCCCGCCCCCGGGGAAGGCAGAAAGGGGCGCGCGGAGGGGGACGTGAGTTTTTAATTGAGACCTTCTGAAAAGTAACCTGCAGGGGTGTCGAGGGGGTGGGAGAGGCGCCCTCCCCGGCTCCGGTGCTGCTTCCGTGCGGGAGCTCCGCGAGGACGGGGTGGAAGCAGGTGGCTGGGAGAGGGGCAGTTCCCGGGGCTGCTTTTTTAAAGCTGAGAGGGGGCTATTAGGCTCGGCGGGGGGGCTCTTTGCTTTCCTCCTATTCTTACAACTGTGTCTAACCCAAAGCTACTCTCCTGCCTCACCTGCTTTGTCCGTCCGGCAGCAGCAGCAACTTCTCACCTGCCTCAGTTGGAAAGCAATAAGGGGGGGAAAACAGAAGAGCCCATCCCAAAGCCCCCTCGCCCCCACCAATCCAGGCAAAAGGAATCCCCGGCAGCTTTCCTGTCTCTCACCTGTTTCAGCCCCAAAGCAGCAGCTGTGTCCTCCCTTCCCTCTCTCGACTCAGCTCTGATCCAGCAGCAGGAGCAGCCGCTTCCCACTCGCCCTCGCCCGGAGTTCAGGATTCCATTGTCCCCCACACTGCATTTGGTGACATCACTGACACACAAAGAAGGGGCACTTCGTGATGTCATCAACGCATGCTGGGAGAGAAAACAAAATCCTGGGCTTGGCAGCGACAGCACGAACACACACTCCCACACGCGCACCCCCACACTCTTAAATTTTCCAAAGGTAAAATTATTAGGGATCCCCCCCCCCCCCGAGTCTCCTGATGAGGAGCCTGTCTGCGGGAAAAGGCGTGTTGTATTCGCTAGCGTGTTTGTATTCGCGAGGCGATTTACTCATCTCCCCGAAACCTCTGCTGTCCATCTCTCCCTCCCTGTCCACCCAACGGAGAAAAGTGATTTGGCTGGAGCCACCCACCACCCCCAGCCCAGGCGTGGGCGAGGGGAGCAGCCCCGGTGGGCAGCCGCGGCTCTTCCTGGAGGTGCCGGACCCACTCGTGAATGGACAATGGGGACTGGCATTCCCACCGACCTCACCCGGGGCATATTTGGCTTGATGCCTCCAGTTTCCACAGCCTATCGAGGTATCACCTATCGAGTTACTTGGTGTCTTCAGTGGCCGAAAATACACTGCACTGTCACCACCACGCACTACAATAATGGATCGGAGTCCTCCCACGGGAGGACCTCGAGGTGATCCGAAGGCACACACGACTGGCTGCTGGCTCGACAGGGCGCTGTTGCGACATGACGCCTGGGGAGTCCCCAGGGGTCAATTACAAAACCGAAGCCGCCGGAGCGGCGGGGGACGGAGGCGGGGGGACACCCCGAGGCTGGACATCTCCGCCTCACAGCGGCCGGGGGCGGGGAGGAGGGGCAGCCGAGGCTGGCTTCTCCTGAAGCCCGGGCTTCCCATCTGACGCTGCCAGGTTCTGCCCGTTCCCGGGATGCCAAGATGGCCCCAGCGGGCGGCGGCTTGCGGCGGGCCCGGGTCCGGCCATGGGAAGCCTTCCCCATTCCCCGCGGCGAGCGGCCCTCGGGCTTCCGTGGTACTCGGCCCCCTGCCCGCCGGTGGGACCGGTGCTGTGAATCCGGCCCCCGGGAGGAGCCTGCCCCTGAGCGAGGCTGGAGGCTTGAGTGGGGATGAAAGGCTGGGCTGGGTAATGGGTGCCGGTGGCTTCTTTTGGGGTCAGCTGTCAGCAATGCTGCCTGGGCATGCTGTGCTCCTCCTCCATGGGACAGCAGCTTCACACTTTGTGACTCAACACAAGGATCTCGTCGTGGCACTGATCTTTCACCATTTATATCCCCTAATCCTTGAGTCAGAGATATCCCTTGAAGGGACATCCATGCAGGAACGGTCTTTCCCCTTGTCACCCTCTCCTCTGTTTCCTTGGACCACTGCATATGCTGCTTCTCTCTCCTTATCCTCTCTCTTTCTCTCATTTTCTGCACATATCTCAGCAGCACCTCATTTCCTCTCGATCCATCCCAAAACTACCTACACTCCCCAAACTTGCTGGCCAACCTCCTGGTTGAGCTGTGCAGTGTGTTAGACACGTTCACCCCAGTGACACTCTGAGAGTCACCCTGACAACAGAAGGAATTCCACTGGAGTGTCAACCTTAAATGGTCTTTGGGTGGGGGATTTTGATTTTGGAGCTTTTTTTTTTCTGCTAACCCACCTCTTCAGTCTTTATTACCTGTGGTACCATGTATGAGGCCTCAGTGAACTGTCCTGCAAAAGCAGTTTGCTAGCAGAGACAACCTGTCTAGTTTGACCTGTAGGAATGACACTTAGGAAGCTATGGTCGTTCTTCCCTCTAGTAACTGGAGCTTTGACATCTCCACCACTGACCATGGCCTTGAAGACACGTAAAACTGCATGAAAAATGGCATTTAGATAAGGTGGGTGATCTGATGGCTTCATGCCCCTCCTTGACAAAAGGGGGTCAGAATTCAGCTCCTGTAGACTTATCAGCAACCAGCTGCTCTGTCAGCATTCTCCTAACTGACCCAGGGGGGCTGTGGAGGATGGGGCTGGCGGTATGGTGGTATGTGTCAAGTGACAAATGCAGAAGACAAGAGGACACAAAATAAGGTGACCAAGCTTCACAAATTTTACTGCTTACGGAACAACTCTTTTAAAACAGAAAATCTTCTCTTTCGCCACAAACATACCTCCAGCCCTTTCCTGTCATCACAGGAAATATGCACCAAAGTCAAGTGAGACAACTGATATTAATAATGAAAGCCCTCCACTTTTGTACTAAGGGGCAGGGAAAATGTAAAGAGTGCTATAAAATCACACGTGCACTTTTCCTATATTATGTTAATAACCTTGGTAGGGGGTTATCTGTAAACTAACCTTTTCTGCAGCACACAGTCCTTGGTAACCCTGTTCAAAGTAATAATACGATAACCAGCAGCAGCAGTTATTTACTTTGAAGCCTACCCAAAAATGCTTTTGCTGAAAGCACCTACTAATGTCATTGCTTGAGCAGCTGTTACAGTGGCAACTCCCGTATTATGACTCACCTTCTAGGTCATGGCTAGGATCAGCAATGGGCTGTTCTCCTGTGCTAGCCATGCCATACCCACAGCCCTGGAGAGAGGGGGGGCCAAGAAGCCGACTTCTGTGCCCAGAAATGTTTTTGCAGCTTGCCTTGCTACCATGCTTGGCCTCTCAGCTTTGCATGGACATGGAAGAACTGCAAAAGAGTGTAAAACATGATCCTCTTTTCAAGCAAATAGGAGAACTAACTCCTGTAATCAATCTCATCCCATCTTAGGAATTTGGACAAAACCTCACCGATCTGCTTGTATTTCTTTCCTGTGAAGTGTGTGGACTTTATTGGGTGAGCTTTCCTTCTTATCAGTGCTTCCTCTCGCTGCGTCCTTACTTTTTTTTATTTTCTTGAACAAGTCGTGCAAAGGACTTGCAGAGCAAAACTGACCCAGATTATTCATTTTCCCTGTGCCCCAAGCTTTTTTAATCGATGGCACTAGCTCAGTGTAGCAACTGAATAGGATTAGTCACTTTTCCCTCTGGATCGAGTTTGGAGGAGGCTGCAAAGATAGATGACTGAAATCAAGTTGCCTTTGGGGCTTTGAGCTTAATTCACAACAGAAGGTAGCCAATTCAAATCACTCTGAGCCTTCTACTAAGGGAAGGTGACTAGGATTAGTCCCTTTGTACCATCTAAGTTCCAAATACATTTTCAGCATTATTTCTGGCTGGTCTGTTTGGGTCTGAGCCAAAGCCCCTTATATTTCCAGCGATTCCAGTGAGTTTTGCATCAGGCCTTTTGTGGGGAGCAGAAAGAAATGATCATATTTTTGGCTCTCCTAATGTCAGCTTGCTGGTAATGTCACACTTGAAAGTGACAGCAGCAAATCCAGAAACATGCTGATACCTTACACAGCCCTGGGATGACACATTTTGTCCTTTTTGTGTGCCCCTGTGATACAAGGTGAGGTGGCAAGAAAAAGCTACAATAAGCTCAGGATTTACAACACAGCTTTTGAGTAAAGCTAGACAGAAACTCTGAATTGGGCCAAAAGAGGAAGGAACTTCATTCAAATGAGACAAAATGTAACAGAGAAAACAAAAGTGGCTTATTTATGTGACATAAGGTAGTGAATTTACAGTCTCACCCTTTGGTTTCCCACTCACAACTATCTTGCCATAACTTAATAATGCTGTCCAACTTCCCTCGCTGTAATTTTTTCACACAATACAGCTCTTAGTCCTTCGAGTTTTATCTTTTTCACTTCTTTACAGAAGAATGAAAGGGTCCACAAGCAGAAAAAGAATTGTTTCCTCTCCTTTTATTCCAGTACCAAAGAGGACTCAGTTGTGAAGGAAAAGTTTAGATCTCATTGTCAGACCCTTGCTACTTGCTACTTGGTTTTGGTTCTGTTAGAGACTAGTCCTGGGACCTATCTGAAGGCCTTGCTGTGAGACTGTCGTGTGGGCAGAAAGACTCGAGACCTATTTCATGTTTTGGCCTTATTAAAGTCCTGGCTGAACTCCCATAGACATGAAGAGCAGCTGGCAATTAATTTCAAGTGCTTAAGCAGAGAAGTATAGCAGCATATAACTATACATATCTTCTGCCTCTACTGTGCTTCTTTTATGCCTCTGCTGGTATATGATCTGGTTCGTTTTGGTAATTGAAAAACTGGAGATGCTTAGATCAATTAAATTTTGCAGCTTCATAAGAAGTTTCATCAGATATATTTCCAGGGGGTTCTGCCTTGCTTCCAGGTGATGAGATTGAGTCTTAAAATTGCTTTACCTTGAAGATACGATTCACTTCTTTCTCGGTTTGCCCAGTCTATAGCTAGTACTTAGCGACCAGGACTAAGAGCTGTGTGGTGCTTCCCTGTCTATGTCTCTAGCATTGATTCCGTATTTCTGATCTTCATTTTCCATCCTGTCAAAAAAGAGAATGATGTTCATCTGGAGTTAGACTGAAAGTGTAAATAGAGGTGCACATTCAGACTTCACCCCTAGCCACTCATTAGACTTTTTTGTTGCTTCCTTTTTGTGCCTGATGGATTTCCTTTTCTGCAGAACAATGCTTCTCCTCTGTGCTTCCTTTGGGCTTTGCAGTAGCTGGCTCTGCTTTTCTTCATAGAATCATAGAATGGTTTGGGTTGGAAGGAACCTTAAAAATCACCTACTTTGATCTCCTCTGCCATGGGCCGGGACACCTTTCGCTACACCAGGTTTCTCAAAGCCCCATCTAGGATCTCTGGATTGCTGAATTCCAGACTCCTTGACTTTTTCTCTTCTGGCAGTGCATGCTCCCCTAGTTCAGATGTTTTCCTTGTTTCTGCCTATTTTTCAGTTTACAGGAACTGCTGCTTTATTGATCATCATCAGCTTTCCATTTCTACATACCACTTTTCCTTGGCAGCAGTACTCAGGTTCTGAAGAAACTCAGAAAGTGGAATACTAGATTAAGTAGTAGGTGGACTATCATCAAACAGTAGTACCATAGGAAAGATCCCAAGGTGATGACATTCCTGTTGGCAAAAGCTGTGGGAGAAATGAAAGATGTTGTCCAACATGACCCACACAAACAGACTCCTGTAAGCGGTGGGTCAAACTGCAGCAAACGCAGTACTTTTGCCACTCTTCTTCTGCTAGCTTGCAGGAAAGTCCAACTTGACATTTAAGCTTGTGTTGCTTTTTATTTGTCAACGTTAAATGGCCAATGGCAATGCATACTGCTGGACCAAATCTGTAGATGAAGCTTTCCACCGCAGTAGTAAATGGTTAGGTTACGACATGCCTATGCTGGCATAATGCCAGGTATAGCCCTGTAAAAGCCAGTCTAAAAGACTGGTTTGCCAGTACAAAGTGCACCTCCTGATGTTGCATTTTTTCTGTACTGCTGTATTGCCTGCACAGCTATCCCAAGAGATCTTTTTCTGATGTAAGCTTAACCTCAGAGTGTCTCTGTCCTGGAACAGAATAGTCAGAGAGGAGAACTGATGGGGATTGGCTTATTACTAGTGTACACTTACACTTTATGCCTCTGCTTTTGTAGGGTTCTTTCATAATTTCAGATGAAAAAGGACAGTGTTTATTATATGGTCACCAGAATGTTACAGATTGACCATAGACTCTGAATATGTTCTCTGGAAAATCACTCATTGTAAAGATGAAGGTCTGATATTTAAGAACTCAGTAATAAGTGGACAAAACAATTTTCCTAATATTTGAAATAAAAGGGTTTTTCACCTTATAAATAATATTTACACCTACAGTCCTTTCTTTCTGCACTTTCAAATATTTCTCAGTGTCACAGTATGGGTCACTCTGGCCTAGGTGGGTTAGTACAAGAAATTCTGCTTTGCTTGCTCATATGCTGAATTGGTAATATTCTAGTTTATTCTTTCTATTAAAAATGAGAGTTTTCCCATCTGCTCCAATTCTGTGGATTTGTATATCCATGTGAGGAAAAAATCCATGTCCTAACTTCTCAGAAAATATATTTAGTGAGGATTTCAATTGAGTCTTTCAACCTCTGCCTCCTCATCTAACAAAGGTTCTTCTCAACAGAGAAAGATCAGGAGAGGTGTTCAGGGCTCAGTAATTTCACTCTGTGGCTTGACTGCAGTTCAAGACTTCAATGGTCTTCAACTGCAATTTTTCTCCCTAGGCCTCCTTATTATTAGAGCCCTTCAAAAGGAAGCAATAGAATCACTCAGACTTTTACAGATCCCTGATGCTGCATTCTTGAGAAACCAGTGTATTGCAATTCTTTTCTTCTCTTTTTGTCTGACCAGCACATGGAAGCAAAGAATAGAACATGCATCTGATTGTTAACCATTACTTGTACTTAACACCTGAATCATATATTTTTTCATCTTTATTGAGTGATAAAGCATTCTTCATTTCCCACATAAACTCCATAATTAAAACAAAAAGTTGTATGCTATTAAAAACTCCAGCATTAGAGAGCCCTTCATTTCAAGGCATCTTAAACTTTTTCTCGTTTTTTTTCTTCCTGATATAGGCCATGGTAATTCTCAGATTATGCCAAAGGTTATAGAAGTGTTCATAGCGTGGACTAAATCTTCACACATAACATTTTTTCATTATCCTTTCTCACGTTCATGTTCACAAAAGTTCCATGTGGCATCTTCTGCAATTGCTGACATGGAAGTATAAGCTTAGGAAACCTAAACATTTCTGAGTAACCTTGTGTTGTTCTGTTCTGTTCCCATGCTAAGCTAAAGAACGACATGTCTATGGCCTGAAGGACAGCTAGATATTTCAGGTTTTATCCCTATAGATATGGTTCACCCTTCACATCAATTCAATCATACATTTAGAGTTAGGCAAGAATAACACTATCTGTGAACTCCCGTTCCAACATAAAAATACTGTCTCTAGTTCATCTAATACCCTTTCCAGAGCAATATAAGTCAAAACTGGAAAAAGGCTCACTTCTAGACTGTTCACACAAGGTATTATACCAGTGTAATTATATAACATTATATAATATAATAATCTCTTGTTGCATAGACATGCTTCAGGAAACTTTAGCCATGGCGTAATGAAGTTTGTTTGCCAATCTTTTAATTTAACATTTCTGTTGAGTTAGAACAGGAACAGGAGGAGCTTCTTTTGATACTCTGTTTGGGGTTTCTCTCAAAGAATTTACTGCACCTTTTTTACCCCTTTGACTTTTTCTTTGCTTTTCCTCTCCACACAGCCTGAAGCACTGCCTTTCTCCATATTTGTGGGACCATGATTCTCTGATTGTTTCTCACCTTTTCCACTTTTTCTTCTGTATACACTTCCTTCTTTCTGGCTTTTCTTAACTCTCTGCAAGTGATTCCCGGAATTTTGGCCAGTGTGTCCAGTCAGCCAAGTTTTTCTTTCCCCATCTTCTCCAATCATACAAAATGAGCAATTAGTTCCTTTCCCCCCTTCCTTCCATAGCAAATGCCACTACGTGAGATCCTTCTTCATATTTCTGCTTCTCCCAGGCTTACAGACTGCTCCATGAAGTGCCTTGCAATGGTCCATGGAAGCACCTTTCTCTCAGCGGATCAGTAACACAGCAAATGCTCTACAGCCTCACAGGTCCACAGGGGCCTGTAGTTTGAGAACCACTACCTATTGCATTAGTTGGTGTGATAAAAATAGGAGCCCTCTGGACATGAACTTTTCATTCTTACAGCATAACTGGGCTTTAGGCGTTACCACTATATGAACAGGACGTAATAACATAACTGCAGAAGTCAATAAATATTTTTATAGAAACAGTTTTAGTAAGATGTCTCCCTGCCTAGAGACACGTGTGTAGTAAGAATCCAGTGGTGTGTATGCTTAAAGCAAAGCAAAAAATCATTCTTCCTATACGGTATTCAATGTTCAAGGTCTGAGTGAAACTGCACAGCTCTGTGGCACTTTGGGTGGCAATCGTACCACACCCTGGAAGGGTTTGTTTGCAAAACTGAGGTAGAAAAAAAAAAAGACACTGAACAGTAGATGTCAAGAGTACTTCCTCTACTAGGTATAGTCAGAAGGAGAATTGCTCTTTGAAGATTTGCACATAAATTGCTGTGTCCTCAAAAATGAGATTTGCATTTCAGATCTCAGAATTTATATATTGAAACTACAGGCAGTCTTTACAGCGTGGGCTGATATGAAAGGCATATTCATATGATTTTTTAAAAACAGCTAATAATGAAATGGAACATTACCATTTCTTCAAGGAATTTGTTGGCAAAAAATCTGGAGATTTTTCACATAGCAGAGACAGGACTAGCACCTTTCCAATGCCACTCTTAAATTCTGCCATTATTTTTGCTTTAAACATCTGCTAATCTCAAAAGATGCCCTTTTTTTTGTCAATGCCATAGAAAGATTACACTCACCCTTCTAAATACAGTGTCACACAGGTCAAACAATGCAATACAATCATCTACAATCTGGGAAACTGTAGGTTCATTTATCACGATAGTATTTCACTAGTTTGCATTTTATTTAAATTCATCAAGCCTCATGCACTGACTGATGAAGTCAACAAGATTCTTTTCACAAGTTTAATCTGTTTCAAATCAAGCCATTCGATAAGACCAGATTTTTAGAAGCAACTCATTAGTGGAGATGCTGCTGCTTTCTGCAACTAGAAGATTGCCATTGGGAGAATCCTTTAGTTGGCTTGACATCTGTGCTGTAGCTGTGTTGTGGACACGTAACCCAGGTATTGTGGGTTTCTTTAATTTAGCTTCCTTGATATCCATTCAGTTTTGTTTTCTTCCACTACTGTGAAATATTATTTTCCTGTCTTCTAATTTCTGTGCTATTGACAGTCCTTCCTCTGTGCTTATCAGAAAAGCAAGAGAGAGGACAGTGTCACACTTGAATGATTTCTTATAAGGTTGGGATATACTGTAGGTTTCACAATAAGAGAACCTGGCCAATGGAGTTTGTATATATAGATTTTTTAGGTTTTTTGCAGCTATGAGATTAGGCAGCACAGTAAAAGAAAAAAGTGAAGAGAGAGATTCTGACTTTGCCTTGGCGTAACTCTATTTAGTTCAGTAGGTTTACTCCAGATTTACACTGTAATAAAGCAATCTCAGAGTTAAGCCCAATAGATCAGTTTACGGTGCTTTTGGAGGCATCAATTTACTCAGTCACTTGGAAAATCTTACTCCCCTACTGCCAAAGATCTGGGACAATTCACTATTCTAATATATTTGGTGGCCTGCACTGTGGTGTATAGATGTGTTTGCTTAGTAGAAGTAGGAATCTGTAAAGCAAATTTTATACAGCAAGCCCTTCCCCCTCTTGTGCTTGAGGGCAAAGTGAAGAATAAGATGCACAGGGAATTTCCTGCCCCTGTAGAAAGACAAAAAGCTAATGAATGCTGCTGGCCTGTAGCAGACCTGGATGTAGCCTTCCAGCCAGTGATCACTTATGCAGCCCTCAGAAGCAAATTCTAACTAGACACAGGTCTGAGTGATCTTGTTCATGGGGAAAAGGATGCCAAGAGCCTGCTGTGAGGAATCCTGTCCTGACTGGTAGGATTTCTCCCATGCTGAACAGCATCTTTTCTCTCCTTCATTGGATGGACAGTATTCCAGTCCTGCTATTAAATGGCTTAATATACTATCCTTGTTCTGTAATGGGACAGGCTTAAGCAAGCTTGTAGGTGTGAGGGAAAAGGCTGTTAGCTTCCTGAATCAGTGGCAATTACATGAAGTAGGCTTATCAATGATGACCACATGCTACTACCATTATGAAAATTGATTCTGTGAAAGTGAAAATAGATGAACGCTGCTGTTTGGAATTTTTTTAACATGTTTCTTTTTTTTTTTTTATCCTCCCCATGGTGTGAAATGGCGTTTGGCAAAAAGTATCTGAATGCTGGAATGTGTCGTTTGGTGCCCTAAATGTTTACGTCCAAATGATGACACAACATGCTGCAAGAACAAAGGTCTGTTGGCTGGAATCTGAACTGGTTTCCTAATTCACACCTGTGCATTGGCAGACAAGCAGCCATCAATCACAGACTCCCATGTACCCTGGCTACAGTGCTATGGGCAGGGCTGGAAACATTTCTCAGAGTGCTGATGGGAGGGTTCCGGTATGAGAAAACAGTAGAAGAAAAGTAAGAAACCAAAGGTAATAGAATTACAGGAAACAGGACTGGAAGGGATATCAGGAGGCTGGATTGACTATACTTGTGTAATTCCTGACAGATGAGATTAAAAAAATCTCTTTGAAATGCATTATGGCTACAGAGCCAGAGATACAATTTGTTAGAAACAAATTACTGTCTACATCTGCTAAATATTAAAGCACCATTGTAAAATGGCAGACAGCAGTTTGAATTGCTGTACAAAAGTTCCTATATCTTGTTTTATTCAGGTATATATAAACTATCTGTATAAAATATTTATCTACAGGATGGCAGACTATAGGTGTGCATGATTTTGTAACACTCTGACAAGATATGGAATTTTTCTAGAGTAAGACTTGTGTAGCACACTTGAAATTGGGCTCATAACCAGCTTGTACAGCTTTCAGTTTTATGGATGGATTTTGTGTTTAAGAAGAAAAGTAAATAAAAGCAGATAAAAAAGAAAATTAACTACTATGCAGCTAAATCATCTTTAGAAAGGTATCAAGGCCAGGTCTCCTCATTAGTTTCTTTCTTCATTAGTACTAGAAGAACAAAGAACAGCATTTACCCTATATTCTAAAGATTAATTGAAGTGGGGGATGGAACAGTGAAATTGAATTAGTAAATTATTAACCAATTTCTAAGTAATAAGAAATAATCTATTACAGAGTCTATCCCTCCATCTAGAGATTTGTCTTAAGCATTTGTCTTTAGGAGAGAAGGTGGAAGGAATAAAGGGACACAGACTAGAGACAATCCATCAAGTCAGCTATTGGAACATGAATAATGAAGACCTTTGAACTTGGCAAATTTTCCAGATATCTCTCTCCTTACTGTGACTTACAGATTGTCTGAGGGTCGCTGCTTAATCTAATGCCCTCTTTTTAATTTTTGCCCCAACGTTATTAAAAATGCTCTCATTATAATCTCAGCAGCTGACAGTGAAAGCAACAGTTAACAGGCCTGAATCTGGCAGTATGTCAGCTCAGGAACTCCCTCCAGCCTGCAAATATAACTCCACCCACTCACATTTTCAGGAGAGGAGCCTAGTGCCAAGGCAGTGCTGGCGAAGGCGGTGACTGGGGAAGTGGAGGTTCTGGGTTCTTTGATTTCTGAGGCTGCCTATGAACAACTGGGTTCTTTCTTGCTTTTTGAGTCAAACCTCGCTTTGATGGCTGGAAGGTTTCCTCTTTGCTTATTTCTGACATTAAAACTGATTTACTTTTAGGAACCATAGTAAGTAACACTAGTGTCCAACTGAAACCAACAAACTTGCCTCGTGTAAAGTTCTGACCATAAGAGGAAGGGTCTGGCTTTCACTACGGATACTTCTCAATAGCCTCATGGTTTTGAGGTGTTTAGAAGCAGCTCACAGGGGTGACATTTTAATCTATCCGTCCCTCCTGACTCCTGGTGTATGGGATGTGCTTGCAGCATGCATGAAAAGATTGGGCAGGAGGAGGGGAGAAGGCGTGTGGGGTACAAACAAGCACCTCCACCCATCACAACTGCCTGATGGAGGGTATGGCTCTCCTAAGTCCACCGAGGCCCTTGGTCTGGCAGGAGTTAAAGCCTTTACACCAAATGTAAAGCTCTATTCCTCTCTGCCTGAATGATGGTCTCCTTCTGACCTACTTCATATTTGTATCTCTCAGTTCACAGCTGCAGCCCACAATACAGACACAGTCTCTGCTCAGAAGTACAAATGTGTTTTGTCCTATGGCCTAACTGTGCTCCACAGTCTATAGGGCCCTATGAATGGCCTTAATGGATTTTAGAGGCTGGAAGTAGGATTTTTTGGAAAACCTCTACCCAGCAGAACCTGAGTGCCAGATTTCACTGGCTGGGCTGCAAACTGTGCAAACATACATTGCTCTCTCTCTCAGACTTTTGCTTAGGCTTTGGTGCAAGCCCACAAACAAATAAAGTACTAAATTCTTTACTCCCACCTCCAGTCTTAAATGAATAGCTGCTTGACTCATTGTACCCTATGCACAGCTCTAATGAATCACTTCAGCTCTGGGGGTGAGCCTGTCTTCCCATCCTCGTTCCCTGTGTGTCAACACCCCTGTCTCCTCCCCACTTTGGCCCAATGGCTTAGACCATCTTCCAGGCACTTCCAGGGCCCGCCAGGAGTGGGAAGTGGCAAAAGGACACAGGTGAAATTGTTCTGTGCCTGGGCTCACTTTCACCTCAAATGATACTCCTCTTGTTCCCTTTAAGCTACTGCTCTCAGTTCACATTCAAGAGGGGCCTGAATCAAATTTCTACCTTTCATCCCTCCATCCAAATGAGTGTTGGCTCTGTTTTGTAAACAAGAGAACAGCTACACACCTCGAGCAGCTGGTTCGTAGTTGCTCCAGAGTACACCCTGCCGCTGAGAAAGGGTGAGAGGAAACTCCTGGACTTGTTCTCTCAGCTTCACTGTGTAATCAGACTCTAAACCATGTCAGACCCAAGGGTAGACCTACAGTGATTGCCTGTTGTCGGGCAACACTGGCTGGTGATGATTTCTCAGCAGAGCTTTCACTTGGAAAATTTCATTCCTTCTTAAAATGCTCTCACGATGCTGTGAGCAAGGATGAGCTACAGTAGCATCCACAGCAAATGCACCTCTGGATCTGGCTCTCCCACTCCTCATGCCTGGTGTATACTATGCAAGGTTCTGCTCATACTGCTGTATAGAGACATGCTACATAGATGGAGAAAACCTGCACAAAATCATTCTGACTACAATGCACGTGGTGCCCTCTCTCAACACTAGTTTGTATTCACTTTTCCTCTGTGCCTAAGGGGCAGGCTTACAGTCTCTGAAAATTCTGCTTTCTCCTTCTTATATCCCAAGCCCTTTGAGTTAAACCATTACAAAGGAAGATACAGAGATAGTAAAGGAACAAGGGATTTTTTTGTAATTTTAGCATTTATTACCTTCTTAAAGATGCAATTGTATAAAATAAGTGATGTCCTGGCAAAGGCTAGTGTTATCCCGCGCCAGACAATTTTATCACCCTAGTCCATGAAGGCTCTAGTGTACAACATAAAGCTGCTTTGCTTTCCGACATGCCAGTTTTTTCAATGCCAGACCTCCCCTGGCGGTTCGAAGGAGTTTTCCTTCAAATTTAGCCCCTCTTCAGCATCCTTCTGCCCTCCTGTAGGTACCACCGGCGCTGAGCCGGAGCTGCCCCGAGCGACCAGCTCGGCGACAGGAGGGGGAGCTCGCAGCGCGCCGGCTTTAATCGGCGACTTAATTTAGCAACGCTGCAAAATCACCACTGCGGCTGAGGTGTCCATAGGGCCCTTCTCAACACCTCCTCCCCCACTCACCGCAAAAAAAACCCCAAAAACAAAAACAAAAAACGGGAAAAAAGGGGAGTTTATACTGGGGTTCAGGTGAGGATGGAGAATTAAACTAAATTAAAGGGGAGTTGAGAGTTGATGTGGTTGCTGGGCAGTGATGGAGATGGTGGATCTTAATATATATTTACAGCTCTAGCAGCAATGAGTAAGATGCTCCTGGTAGTAAACAACACTTTTCTTCTGGTAAACTGGGGCAGGTTCACTGCTGTTGTACGTTCCTCAGTTCAGCTGAGATATCAAGGGTTGTGCTCACTTACACTAGCACTGAATTTAGCTGTATATATGCTAGGACACCCATGAAGGGAACAATGCCATGCCAGTGGAAAAGTCGTTGTTTCCAAAAGTGAGACAGGAAAGCATTGACTACCAGTCTCATCGTAAAGTCAAAAGACTGATCAAGCTCTCCTATTTAGTATAAATTCAAGTCTGTGCTGTTACACGGAGTCATAGGGGCACAGTTTGGGTTCATGCACAAACTCTGCCACACCTTTAGGCCTGACACAAGGCTCAGCCCAAGTTAATATCACGCTTCATAAAGTTAGGATGCTTTTCTGAAAAATTCCTCTTGGACTTGGAGGTACCACACTTTTCTTCTTTTGCTTTCACTGTTTTTACCCTTTTCTCTGAGAAGTCAGCTGAAGGCAGAAGCTGGGAAAAATTCCTAACCCATCAAAGCACCTTCCTGAAGATATTTCTCTCTAAGGATGCAGAGGAAATCACAGCTTTCAGATTGCATTTGTCCAATTTGTTAGACAAAACTAACATCAGCTTTTACGGAGGTAAGCCACAAGGACAATCTGTGTCTGTTTCACAGCAGTAGTGAGGGCAGCTTTTTTTGGTGATAAGACCAAGCCCTGCCTACCTTTGCACACAACCTGCTGGTGCACTACTGCAGCTGAGCTTGCCTTTAAAATGGACAGTATTTTCCTTAATGCAGACAGTTGTGTAGAAAGTTAATCTCCTAATATTGTAGTGATGCGTTGAAAAGAGATTTATTTTAGAGCCCCCTAAGTGCTTGCATTATTCTCCTCTGTATAATTTCCATGAAAATTCCCAAATTTGATATCTGGTAATCTCTCATAAAATGGCTTTTTAAGGTAAAATATCCCTCTCCTTACCTGTAAGGTCATGACTTTCATTATTAGAGCAAGCTGAGCCTATGACTAGTAAAAAAGAGCCTACCTCTTGAGCTAGAGGAGAAAGAATCTAGATAGATCAAACTATTTAGTGCCAAATTAAATAATTTCCTGATGAGCTTCCCCAGATAGAGGGTTGTATCTTCCCTTGCTGTGGAATAGGAGCAGGGTTCTCTGCAGGCACAGAAAGCTTTCTACAGATACAGCCCTGTGATTCATTTAAACAGAATGAACCTCATTCTTAAACCCATCTAAAAATGTTAGTGGAATCATGAACACTGACCTTAAAATGAAAAATGATTTGCAACCTTTGCAGAGGTGTCTTTATCATAGTGCCATGATTTAAAGTATTTTATCCACTCAGCTACACAATCTTACCATTCATTTGCAGTTGTCATTTTACCTACAAAAGCGTTCACTTAATATCCCCCAAAGCAAGAGGAACTTAACGAGTATTACAAGGGGAAAATTATTACTAGTATATTATATAGAAAGGCTGTAAAGTTCAAACAGAGGGAGTTGTGTGTGCACACCACGTTTCATGCAAATTACACTTAATAGTTTAACACTGCGTTACATTTTGCCTCCTGAACAAAAATGCTTCTTTAGTTATTTTTCTAATAATCTATGTAACTTTGGGGAACTAATTAAGGCAAACCATTTCCAACATGCCTGTTTAGCTGCCTATATCAAGTGGCCTGATTTCCAAAAGTGCTGACTACTGAAGCTATAGTAAATATTTAGCATCCCTTACTACCTGGTAATTTTTATGTGGTCAGTGTAAATTTAGGAGCCCTATGTGAGCTACCTATGTGATATTTGTGCTTTAATTATTTTAACTGTAAGCCCATAGCTCACAGTAAGAAAATTAAATCTAAGAAACATTTTTAGTAAGCTTATTTCTCCTCTCCTTTCCCCTCTTTCACTCTAGGAAAAGATGCCAACCTACAATTCTTTCAATGTAAAGGTGCTTCTGTAGCTGCAGAAAAATGCTGACATTGCTCCTTGATTGCAAAAGGAGCATGTGACACATAATTAATCCACATATGGACAAGAACGTCTTCCAAGACTGGAAATGGAAAACTAATCAAGAGCACATATGACACACTGGATCCAACACACATGGTTCACTAGGACTTCTTGGCTGCCTCACATCTGGCTGGCTCAGAGCGCAGGCAGAACCGCATATGACTGCCTGCCTTCTTTCATGGAGACATCTGTTGAACTGAAGCCTTCGGTTTCATCAGCTTAGTGAGTGCTAAAGTCTGGTTTATCTTGCTTGGACTATGGTTTTGAATGTATTCATTTGCTTCCAGTGAACTAACACAATCCAATATGTATATTTTGAATCCTAAGCCTTTGGCTTGGTCTATACACAGATTTTGTGCTCATATAACTAACAAAAGTGCTAGCATGATTATTTTTTTTCTTTTAAATCCAGGGACATATCCCACAGAAGAAAATCTCCTCTGGCAATTGACTTGAAAACTGCATACCAAGACCTTATTTTGAAGGGCCAAACTGACTACTGCTACAGATGCCAAATTCTCATTGGCTTTAGCAGAGGATCTACTTCAGAAAGGATGGAGGTGTTGTGTTTTATATCACTATGTTGGCTACTGGAAGCAGCTGCGCTTTCCAGTCACATGGAGAATTATTGAGGTCTCAAACAGGATGCTGAGGTTCCCAAGGTTGAGCACCTCTGGAAAGGTTTAGATTTGGTTTCCCAGGACCTTATATCTTTCCTCAAAATGTAGATGAACATGAAGACAAACTAATCCTTCATTGCTGGATGCCATATGTTATATAAAGATTACAGAGCTGTTTGTAGCAGGTGCTTTGGCTGTGCTGTTTACTGCTTCAATGAGAGACAAAGTTAGATTTTTATATTCCTCTCCCATAATATTTAATGAGCAATATTTATGCTTATGTCAGAGATATGCTTTGAGCCGTGATTATTATCTGCAATTTTGCACTGTAATATGATGTCCAACTTCAATAGTCACTGTTATGAGGCACTGTTACGAGCCAGTGGTCCTTGTCGTCTGAGCTTACAAAATGTAGAGAGCGGTTATGGTTTTGGAGGCTGGAAAGGTCTGTGAATGTGAGTAGTGAATTATGAAACTGTTGAATTTTTTGTGTCCTGAATCTGAAAAGCAGCCAACCAAAGCAATGTGCCTACAATATATATACACACATAAAAATGCACACACGTACTCGCACATAAACAATACAGGTATGGATACAAAAATTCAACTCTGTAAGTGTGTCCTGAATCAAATATACTAAAATAAATCTCAACTATGTTGTCTCAAAAGCATCCCATAAATAGAAAAGTGCCCAGATGTGTTTGACCCTGCTAGCAGGGTACCATGCATCACCTGCTCTGTAATACCTCACTTGAAGTACCTGACTCATCAGTCATGCTGCCTCCCTTTTACAATGGGCTAAGGGATGGGCATAGCCTCCCATCTCATGGGAGGCTATTTATTGGGCCCTGTAATGCAGACAGGAGCTTGAGCTCTATTTCTGAGAGAAAGTGCTGACATGAGGCTAATTCAAAGGAAGCACATGGGACAAGACCCTGGTGGGGCCAAATCACTGTGAATGTATCGAAGTGGAAATTTGCACCAGCTCAAGACAAGGGCTGATGAACTTTGAAAACACGGAGCCTTAGTGAAACAGAACATCGTTTCTCTTTAAATATCTGTTAACTCTTACAGGTCAGATCCAATGAGCACTTCAAAATGCAATTGAGGGGCAAAGATTGCAAAAGTACTTCAGGCTTCCCCACAAAATTCATCTTAGTAGGACTATGTTTGAGGCACAAATCTTTCAGAGAGATCTTTGCACAGAGGCTTTTAATTATTTTCATGGAAAGATGGTGAAAGGAAAGTAGACAGTGAGCAATACTCAGGCACAGGTTTGTGAGAGAGGGGGAGGGAGGGAGTCTAATGTCAAGGAAATCGTCAAATCTGGAAAAACCTGTCAAAAAGGGCTTTCACAGTAGCTCTCTTTGTGAGAACAGTTCTTCAAGCAAGTCCTCTTGGGGCTGGATCACACAATTCATGAGAGAGAATTGGTGGGTAAAATAGTAGTAATGATCTTTAAAAAAGAAAGTCCAATTTCCACTTCCCATTTTGTCATAAGCTGTCAGGAAGTGTTACACAGTGCTATTAAACAGCTGTTGCCTTTCTTCTTCAAGACGGATGATGTAATGCTGGTAGAGAGCATTGGTCTCCGTAGATCTGTGAAGTGTGATGGAAAGCCCCCTAACACCTACCCATATGGTGAAATCTTAGTTGCCCTAGATGGTTTTTCTTCCTAAATTCAAGAAATTCAGTTTTGTTCCCTGGGACATTCCTGGGCTGAGATTTAATATTTTTCTTGCAGAGATGGATGCTGTGACCAGCAACTGTCACTTTGGATGGTTACAGGTCTGGGTGAGGAGGCAGTGGAGAAACTGGAGAGAGGATGGTGCGAGAGGAGATAGCCCTTGAACTATTGGAAGCTGTGTTTTATTAGCTAGTCCTAGGAACTACTTCAGCATGCTTTTGTTTGACTGCTGACAGGCAACAGTTCTATAGTGGCGTCTACACTGTTAGGAGACTTGGAGAGGAATTAAGACTGCACTTTAAACAAGGTCTCACTGGCTTTTGTTGACATCCTCCTGATTGACACAAGCACAGATGAGAAGAGAACCTATCCTCAAGGCTTATAAAAAGCCCCCACATTCCTAAACTAATTTTTTTGTGTGATTAAAGCTGGCAGACTGCTGGTGCTACCTCAGAGAGAAGTGAATCAGTACATAGTCACTTGGCTCCACATTCCTGCTGTTCCTCAGGCAGCCAAATGACAGTGAGAGGGGGAGGGAGAAGCTGTGATGAATGTGTTGCAAAAAGCACTGGAGTGCAAGAAGATGGGGGAAGAAGCAAGCAATTCCCTGCTTCAAAGCACCATCCAGCATAGACTTCTAACTCACACAAAGTGGTATATCTGACGGAGATGGTTTGGATGGCTACACTGAGTTGCTCAGTGCTGACTCCACTATATGATCCAAGCTGATGCTATGAGGCTTGTATACCTGAGTCACCATCAGTGCTGTCAATCCATTGCTGAATGGTCCCAGCCAGCAGGACCATCATCCTGCTCAGGTTATCCTCCCTGCAGTAGCTAAAGAATGTCTTTTGTTGTAAGGCATCACTAGGTACTTATGGGATGAGTCTCTCACTGAAGATGGCTCTTGTATGGGAAATTGCAGTGGGCAGCTGAGTTCTTCACCAAACTCAGAATCTGCTGGGTTCATGTGCTGTGAGGAGATTTTTACACCTGCGTGCAGATGTTAGGTGTTACTTTGCAAAAGTTTATATTTAAAAATCTCACAGTCATTGGTTTATATGGACTACCAATTCTGCATTTCAGATGCTCCCTTCATCACACAGCTGCATAGGAGAAATTATTGGGACACCTTTACTGCTGATCCATAAGGAAGACAGTTCAGCAGAGCAGTGGACTATGCAAGCTAAGACTCTAAGAGGAAAGAGACAGGCTCTCTCCCACTGCCATTGAAGACAACATCCATTTGCACAGAGTGAGGGATCAAATGACAGTGGGAAGAATCGAGGATTTTCAGGCTTCTCAGAGGAATATTATAAAAAAGCAGAGTAAAAGGAAAGGTGTATAAAATGCCTTGACAGTTCCTTTTAAGAGAGTCACCATGTGTTATTTTAGCCAAGTCTTTATTCATTTCTACTTAATGCTGTGTGCTAAAGTTCTCAAAGCTGCTGGCAATACTCAGTGGAATAATTTTAGAGCAACCTTAATAGAATGAGCAGAATAAAGGATTGTTCAAATATATTGTAGCAAGATAGCTTTTTAATAGAACAAGTTATTCAAAACACTGATGTCTAGGGCTTGTGAATGGAAAAAATCTCCCCTGTGTTTAATTACTCCAGCCTGTCTTTATTTCCTTAGTATAATTCTAAACACTGCTTGCTAGTGCTGGATGTAGTCCAGTTGGAAAGTTGGTATTTGACCAACGATGTGTCTTATTCACAGGCTGGAAGTCCAAACAGGATGACTACAGCCAACCATCCTATCTGACCTCATGCATAATATAGGTTATGGCATTCCACCCTGCAAGGCCTGCAGTGGAAGGAATTATTCTTTACCGTTATTCCAGATTCAGGAAAGCATTTCTATTTAGAGCAGTACTTAAGCACACACTTAACTTTAATGATATGCTTAATTCCCATGCAGTTAAGTGCAAGTTTGAGTTTACACCTTTGTAAGAAAACATTATGGGATCCAGTAACTCGGTCATACTGAAAAGTGTACTTTATGACTCCCAATGCAAAGTTAAATCTGAAGGGTTTATTCGAAAAAGTCACATGGCTTGCTAATGTGACCTTCTGAGAGGTCTGATTTGCTTGGGGATTTTCAGGCCTATGAGGCTCCAGTGGCGTTGCCAGTTGCAGTATGAAACTGCTCAGGAACTATAAGTGATGTCCCCTCCATTTCACTTACTAGAAAGGATATATGAATCAATAATATTTCATTAATTCAGTAACAACCTCTGTTAAACCTCTCTAAAGACAGGAAAGAAAAGAAGCTGATTTTGTCTTAATTTCCAAGGTTTTTTCACTTGCTTGGGGAATGGAGAAAATCTCCGCTGCACCATAATACCTTACCTAATTGAGCTCTTAGATTAATGTTTAAACTTCATTTGCAAGTCCATTACCAAATCTAATCAGTTACAAAGGTACCATCAAGGAAAGGATTTTTTTTCAAATCCACTTCTAATTCACATTTCCCCTCACAATTGTCCAAGGCACTGGCAGTGGCTGCAAGTACTGCATTATAGATATTCTACTTATACCAGGAGAGAAAAAGAAACTACAGAATATTTTCAGTGGAGATGATAATATACAAAATTACATTAAGTTCATATGCTAGTGTGAGCCAAAAAGGAATTGGTTAAATCCTAAATCTACTGAAACTTTCAATTATCAAAGGAAAACAATACTAATGTTCAGCCTCTTTTAAAGTGACGATACCACCTTTGAGAAGGTACTAGGTTGATTGCACTGAAGACTTTTCCCTAGATCTATTACCTGCAAGAGATATGCAGTGTTACCCATGGCATCTTCCAGTGAACTGAAATCCTGGCACAGCCCAGAAGTTTCAGGCCTGCTTAATTTTCCATGCTCATATACTCCTCAGCCCTGTTCCTAAAAAATCCTCTTCACATTCAAAGTAAAATGTTCCTTTTGAGCTGCACATCAGAATAGACCACCAACTTCTCAGTACTTGGGATAGCAAACAATATAAATGCTAACACACAGCTGACCTGACCAAAGCTGAATGGGTGACTTCAAGCCAAAGACTGTCTCTCCCATTACCTAATCCCTGAGACATCCAGACTCCCATTCTCATCAGCACTTAAAAAAAAAAAAAAAAAAAAAAAAAAATCTGGATTTTATTTTTATAACTGTACTCAGAAGATAAACAAAGCTGAAATCAAGATCTAGAAATGAGTAGTGTGATATTATACAGACACCACCACTTTCAGGGAAATCAAAATTTTGCTGCTGTGTCTGTGTAATTGGGGAAAGATCTGCCTACCCAGGGTGGTCGGTCCCTAGCTTTGGAAGGGAGGGGTGTTTAGGGGTAGTTGCTAATAGTCAGGGGTTTAGTGACCTCTGCTAAATCTCCTGATGCATCTATTCATTTCTTGATCCCTATGCACCCTTTGCAGCCTGCTAACCCTGTCAGCATAGCAATCTCTACAGGAAGCAGTGGTTGGGAAGGAGTTTTGCAGAGTGCTGGGAAGAAAGTAACCCTATTGCCACTACAGTGAAGAT
>NW_020897695.1:5881654-6102769 GCF_003984885.1 Neopelma chrysocephalum | reverse complement strand
TGGCAGAAATGAAAGTGTAGACAATGCTGGTATTATATCCACAGATCCTTGTCTCCATGGACTTCAGTCACTGCTGTGTGCTTGAAGCTGGTCAGAAGAATCCCCAGCAGAGGTATCTGACTACACGCCCTTAACGTAGGATTGCTCTGCCTGCTTTAAACATGAAGAAGAAGGAGGGAGGGAGAGCCCCAGGGTTCAACGTCAACAAGATATAAACTGCTTGACATTCTCGTTCTGAAATGCCAGCTCTGAAATTATCAAGGCCTTTTTTTTTCCCTCCCCGCCCCCCCCCATCCCCCGCCCAGTGCTCTCTATTTCCCCATGTAACAGTGTGCAAACATTTTATCAGCAAATACCAAGGGGGTGGGGTGGGGAGGGTGTGTGAAAAATCAGCTATCTAAAACTGATAAAACAATTTGGCACGGACACAGCAGCCATCACTTTTAAATGGCTGTGAGCTTTCTGAGGTTTAACAAGTTGCAGGGATAAAATTCTGGGGATTGACTGCTCCAAGGGTGAATGGGAAGCTGTGCTCACTTGCCCTGTGACATTTCTACTTGCTCCACTGCCCATGTTACTGGGACTGTGCCCTAATGAAAGAGGTTATACTGCCCTGCCGTATAGCAAGAGTCCGTGACACTGTGCTAACAGTATGTTTGGGACCATTACTTAAGTGATAATCTCACTGCTCCTTTGTTTTATGAGGCAATAATCTGATTCCCATGTGCATAAAATGAGGCCAAAGGGTAAATAGTTTGTTATAATGAGGGAACAACATTAAGACTGATGAAAACTAGAGGTCAGTGTTATTATTTCTGTTATGACACCCATTCATTTAATAATCCTTCTGTTCATATCCTAACAGCAGGGATCCATGTCCTGGCTTTTCAAGGCAGTATCTGTCCCCTAATAAAGGCAGATATTATCCTGCTGTCTCTCCTATCTAACTCAGCTCTTTCTCGATATGGTTCCTCATTACAGTCAGATCTGAGAGCCTCACAACATGGTTGTGTGGTGAAGAACTCCTGGAGAAGGAGCAGAGACAGTAAAGAGACATTATCTACATGGCCTCGAGGTATCAGTGGCAGGATAGGGAACTCATCACAGGTTTTCTGTTTCACAATGAGCTTCCCACTTTGTGGATTCTCCTTTCTTTCTGCTGCATCTTTCCCTCCCCCAAAGCATCTACTCTACTGACAGTTTATCATTCCCAGCTGAGAAAATATTCCCAGTAGGATTTAGTGCATCAGTGATGCATTTCGATGAGTTTTTCTTTCTTTTCTTTTTTTTTTTGAGAGAGAATAGGACCATAGTTGGTCTACTTAGAATGGGCCTGAACATAGCAATATTAGAGGGTGTTCCTAATGATAGAATACAGTAGGTAGTGTCAGATTTTCTGAATGAGAAAAATTTCCGTGTGTATGAAGTATATATAATGGCATGTATAATTTCATAAACCAGTTAAATTAAAAACATTTTAACATAGACTTTTAATAAAATATACAGTCTCCAATACTCCGGATCCACCTGTTCCCATCTTAATCTCTTGTCACCGAGTTAACCTGTTAGGTAAATCTGTTCTTCTTCTTAATACTGGTACATATTCTTCTGCTTGTGGAGTATATGTATAAATATTATTATTATCATCAATACTATCATAATTATTATTATTTCTTCTGATGCTGTGCTGGCTAGGAGACACAAATATGAACCAGCACTATGTTGGAGTAATGCACATAGAACAGTAGGTACATTATTTTTCAGATCAGCTGTAGGCAAAAACTTTATAATAAAAACAGATGGGTAATAGAAAACACCTGTTGAAGAATAGGGCCCTTATTGTATATATTCTAGCTCATTTAGTGTACAGTATTCAGCATTATTGCTACTTACATAAAATAAATACTTACTGATATTAATAGTGAGCAAATTTGACTTACAGTTCCTGTGAAATCAGCAGAAGTAGAGTTGGCTCTAACATTCCACATCCAAGATCTTTACTTTGCTTAAACACCTTTTTTTTCAAGTACTCCTACAGGCCAAGTTTTCAAGAGGTTTGATGAAGCAAAGAGGCAGGAATGACAGACAAAAATGATCATTTTAAAAAAGGGTATTTTTATTGTAGGAGCTAAATGAAAACTATTGGGATGAATTCTCTTCAGGTCTTCTAGAATATTGTCTAGAATATTGTTTTGAGAGAAAATAGAGAAGTTGAAAAAACAAATTATTTGGTACTGGTAGTGTGAAACTGAACTTTATGATAAAAGTCAGCATTCTCCTAGTTGTGGAAAAGACACTGTATCTACAGAATAATACGATTCTTGGTAAAATATAATTCCCTGTATGGTTTATTAAAAAAAAAAGAAATCCTACAGAGTTTGAACCAATGCAGATGGGCTTCCCAGGTGCGTACCCAGATCTATGCCAAAGTAGCTGAAGTCTATTCTACTGACCCAATGTGGATACTAATAGACTGCATAATGACTGACTGAATGTCGGTGAATCTGAAAACTTCCACTGGAAAAACTTTGTGAAGAGTTTCAATAGTCTTTGGACTGGGCTTAGTATTAACTATTTATCACAGATAATTATAGGAACCTCCAGATGATTTGCTTCATTTGCTAAGCAAATGAAGACATTTGTTTAAGCAAAAATTCAAAGCAAAATTTTTGAGATAAGAAAATAAAGAAAATTTGCTTTCCAAGCCTGTTGTTAGGAAAAAATTTAGCAACAGGAATTCTCACCCCATCCTGCCCCCCAAAATAAATTAATTTCTTGGCCTCTAATACTATTACTAAAGAGTAAAGTTGTAACTAAAGTAACGAGCATCTGATTGTTAGAAGCATCCTCCACTCCTCTCTGGATGCCAAAAGCACCAGTTCATCCTTTCCCACTTGGCAATATCCTGTAGTACCAGAATTCATTCCTTTAATTCACTGATGCACAGAAGTTAAGGTGAAAAGGGATCATTAGACATCTCGCATGGCCTCCTGTGTATCACAGACCATTAAATTCCTTGCAGCTATGTCTGTAATGAAGCCAATAATTTGCATTTGGCGAAGGCACGGGCTGATTTGAAGATGCCATGAGATGGAGAATGACTTGTTCCTTTGGTCATGTTGATCACCTTCACTACCAAAAAAAAAAAAAATTCTTTTCTAATTTGAACTTGCCTGGTTTTGGTTTCCTGTCATTAGTCCTTGTTACAGTCTTCTCCTCTGCCTACAAGAAAGGTACTTCTGTGCTATAATTCAGTGCCTTCAATATGCTTTTCGATAAGCTAAAGCACTAAGCTCTTGCATCTCCTGCTGCAAAGATTTCTCTCTGTGCTGGTTTAAAAGTAAACCGGCAGGAGAAATGACCCCAACTCAAGAGATTACAAGTCAGAGTTACAATTTACTAAAAAGATTACAATAAATACAATAATACAGAGAAAACTGATTTTAACCCCCAAAGACAGATGTATAACCCAGCACTCTGGGACAAGAACAGAACAGTGTTTGTTGGCCCCTGTGCTGAGCTCCACGTGTTCCCCCGGGGGCAAAGTAAAAGGAAAGGAAAACTTGTTGGTCCAGATGATCGTGGCAGTCCTGTTGAGAGTAGCAGTTGCAGTCCTGTTGGTGTTCTGGTCCTCCGTTCGATCCAGTGATGTTTATATATGCTCAAGTTCAGGTGGGAATGCCCAGTACCTCCCTCAGGACGGGGAGTCACAATGGGTGATTTAACTCTGTGAGTCATGGGATATTTTTGGAATCTTTGATGGTCTGAGTGTTGCAGCTGCCTATTTTGCCAGTCCAAGGTGGCCCATTAGCAGAGATGACCCCTCAGTCTGGGTGTGAAGGTGTTAATGCCTTTCCAGAGGGGAGTTATCACAGCTGAGTCATTGATGTGAAAACAATAGAACACTCCCCTGCCTCACAGGGATTCTTTAACACCCGGTTTGTAGCCTGAGGTGTCAGGTGTGCCCTGGGCAGCTGCTGCAAACCATCCATTTATTAATAGTCCATCAGAAATGACACAGAGGGTGCAGAATACACAGCTTTGGTTATACCCACCTAGTGATAAACTGATACCAGCCCCTGTAACCAGGACACTCTCCTTTCGGATTTGTTTCCAAAATCCTTTAAACCCATGTACACCAAAACCAGAGGTTGTATTCCAGTATAATTTGGCCCAGTGTTCTACCCAGAAAATCGCTTCCTTAGTCCTAGTCAGTAATCACCAGTCTAGAAGTTCCAGGGTAAGACTGGTCATGTTTTATCACAGAATTGCCTTTGGAGTCCACATTGAATTGCCTTTCTGCCATAATCTTTTTCAGATCCATTCTTCTACAGGATGAAGTCTATAACTTTGGCTTGGTTCCATGATACTAAATGAATTACTTTACATTTCACTGCATAAAACCATATTTTGTTAGAATGATCCAGGATTGCTAAGCTCCTGGTCAGTCTGTATGAGTGCTTTGTCCTCATAATTGTCTTTATGTCATCTGCAAATTTTATTAGCAATGATTTTATATTCATTTCCAGGGCATTAATTTAAGATGCTGAATGCTCTCAATTCTGATGTTGATGCTCACAGAAACCTGATAGAAGCCCCTCAATATCATGTCATACAGTTATTATTACTTTTTGAACTGTTAGTAGTGTTTCCCAGTCCACTGTAGGCATAATTTGTGGAAATTGTGTAGTGCTAAATTTTAAAAAAATGGCATGAAGCAGTATGTTAAACATATCAGCTGGTAAAAATAACTACATAGTTATAAAACGTTCAGTTTGTTTGACCTCTTTTCCACAACATCTGTTGACTGGCAATTATTATATTTTGGTCCTCCAATTCATTATTAATTGAGCCTTGTGTCATCACTTTCTTTTTTTTCCCTCTGGGATTGAAACCTGCCCAACCAGTCTGTACATCATGTGGTTACCCTGGAACCCTGGGGAGACATCAGCTAATGACCAGCACAGCAGCTATGCAATTTATTGTCTGATACACATTCAAACATAATACAGGGCAAATCTCCTATATAAAACATATTCATAAAAATTTTGTGGAAGTCAGCTCTGTAGGAGTTGAACTTACAGGTGCTCCTAAAGATCAGACACAGCTTACCATAAAATGTCTGAGGTCATAAGGTATTGTTACAAATGTCTGGGGAGTCTGACAGGACTGTGGCTTGGGTGGTCTTGGGATGCTTGCAGTAGCTAGCCCAGGCCCATGCTGCGACTGAAACAGACTATCCTACATTACACTAGGACCCCTTCCAGCATCCAAAGCAGGCAAGACCATGGTAGCCTTTAAGTAGCTCTCTCTTCCCAATGGCAAGAAGTTTTCTGTAGGTCCTCTCAGTACGTGTTTGGATGGATTTTTCTGTCTCTGCACTGCTTGAAACAGATATGTATTAAGTACTTGCCAGCACTTTTCACAAGGACTAATATGATGTTTGCTCTCTCTCTCTCTCTCTCTTTCTCTTGCCTTCATCCTAAACATAAGTGACACAAAAAGTTAGCATTAAAAATTACAAGGTGCCCAAGGATATTAAAGCCTTTATTAAACTGTATACACATCATAAGACATATGAACAGTATGAGACATATGAGGCAACTGACAATATCTTTTGTTCTGTCCTATCTACAAGTCTTTGCAATTCTTTTTCTGAGTCTCAATTTCCCCACTTTCTACATACCCAACAAACAGCCATTACGATCTGATGTATTTTTATTCTGTGGCTGAGAACAAAAAAGTAGTGATAGAAATAGAAAATTCACATGAGGAAATAAACACTAGTGCTATTTAGCATGCTGAATAAAACCAGAACTTGTTGGAACTCTATGCAATATAGATAGTTGATGTACCAAGAGTACACTGTGAGCCTTCCTGAGCTCGGTCAAGGTTTTCCTGGTCTAGTTGGAAAGAGCAAAGCTTCCTTTTTTTCTTATTACTTGTCTTTATTCCCATAAGTATCCAATTAAAATTGCTTGCATCAAGACTGGTTTCTTCACAGTGCCACTGATGGAGAAGCTCTAACTTGCAATTAGGCCTGAAGTGTGGTGGTAAGGACCCACCAAAAAGGTGGGCCTTGTACACCTCCTGAGAAGCTGTGTGGTAGCAGGAGTGTTGCAACATACTATATGTAGCTCCACAGATGAAGGAAAAGAAAGCCCAGTGGTTCAGTCCAGGGGATCAGGAAACCATGTGTCTAATGATGAAGGGGAATATTTTACAGTCAAATGATAGACAGTATATGATCCAGATGATGATGGACAGAACAGGAGAGCAGTGGCTGAAAGGTGATATTGTAGTCATCAGCCTTGCTACCGGAGGTGCTGTGAGCTTGTTTCTCCACTGCCAGTCTTGTTTGCATTAGGCAATACAGCTTTCTGTACTTTAAAAGAAAATATAAGCAGCAATATGGTATCACAAGGTCAGCTGCAATCCTATATGTTATCGGTGGTTATCTGGAAACCACATGAAAGAACAATCTCTTTCCTTACACCAGCTCTGCACTGCCTTTTTTGTAGCAACAGCTTGCAGATGAGGAGCTGACAGTGTGTTTATTTTTCTTCCTCTCTGTGCCATTCTTTCATGATTTGCACAGCCTTATGTCTTGAAGAGTAGCTGCTGCAAAGTTGCTCCGTTCCCATGAACAGTTCTGAAGACAGTGGAATGGAGGTGCCACTGTGGAAGCTCAGCCATCTCTGCACCTTCTGCAGGTTTTAAAGGAGGTTTCGGACCAACAGTTCAGAAGGCAGAGAAAGAAGTGGTGATGGCTTTCCCCATTTCTTTCATGACTTCTCCAAGCAAGAATGACAGCAGGAACATGCACCAGGCAAGATGTGGGCCAGGTCTACCTAGTGTTTGTCCTAATAACAGCTTATCTCCAAACAGCAGAAATAACCTCCTGCTTCAGTGAGAATCCATTCCTTGCAATAGATTAAAAAAAAGTTTTAAGGTAGGCCATTTACCCTTCTTTGATGGGTGGTATATGGAGCCTTGCAGGTGTAACAGCTCCAGCTCCTGCTGACCCGCAGCTGTCCCCAGAGGTGAGGCAGGCGACAGGTGCTGGTGCTGCAGGTGTGGGCAGCCCGTGGTTTCTGTAGGTGTGCAGCCTGTGCGGAGACTGCTGCCACAAATTCTTTTCATGGGAGGGGCAGGAAACGGTGTTTCTGTAGTGCAGTGGAAAGCAAACCATTCACTGCCATGAAGGTTTCATCTTCTCACAAATGAGATCTTTGTTTATAAATGTGGCTTTGTAGTTCTGTGAGAACCGGTAGAGTTCCACTTCCAGGAAAATATTAATGATTAACCATGAACAAGTAAAAGAGGATGAGACCTTTGTGGTGTCTGCTGAGAGACAGCGGTTATTTTGCCATAGCTGACAAAAATCCCAAGCCCGTGGCCAGTGGATGCTTGGCGCAAACTTCCACTTACCCAAAAACAAGGCACACACCACATAGCTCTTCTCCAAACTTATCCAGAAATTTGCTTAGCCCTCTCTAGTACATAACCCTGGAGATTCTTACCCTGAACCTCCCCTGGACCCCTGCAGCAGACCAAGGGGCAAGGACTTAGTTTTGCCCAGATTTAGTGAAACTAGGCAGTAAACTTTATTAATCTCTCCAAGGTAAGAATTAGTATCTGTTCTTCCTCCTTATTCCTCCTCCATCAGCACCAGCTGCTACAATGTGTATTGCCCTATAAAACACTTTCTGTTCAATGCTGGTGCCCTCAGGTGCCCTTCTCCTCCCCCGTTGTCCCAGATGAACACCTGTGAGAGGCAGATGGTACAGCTAATCCAGAATATATTTCTTGAGTCCATGTAGAGAAGCTGCCAAGCTGCTGATATTTTGGCACCATGCCTTGTGGCATCCATGGCTGGTGAAAGACACAGATGCTGCCTGAAAATAGCTGAAGAGGAAATTCTCCCAGTGTCTCCGGAGGTCTGGGGAAGGCGGCTGCTGCTGCAGGGTTCATAGGTAGACATCCCACCAGCACCCTTGAAGGGATTGCCTCGTGAGCAGAGTTTCCTTGCTCATGTCTTAATCAGCCTTTCCTCCAGCTCTGTTTCAATGGGCTCTGTGGGCACTGCCTTGCCTTCTCACAGTGAAGGGTGAGAAGCCATTTTTGGCCGGACGTGGCCTGGCAAAAGGAGGAAATGTTTTTGCAGAGATCTGGGAGCTGTTTTTTCTACTTGCAGACTTCACGCACACTCAGAGACTGCAGCAGCAGACATCTCTGTTCACTTGTTTTCATAAAAGATAAGCATTGGCACATATTTATGTCTGCCAGGGGTATATAATAAGCAGCCTCTTCACCACTGAGCTTTGTCAGAGCAGTTGCAGAGAGCCATGCAGGTGAGTGAGGACAACCCCACTCCACTCTGCATCCCTCAGCAACCAGCACCCCCAGCCCTCTGAGCTGTAGCAACAGGGTCCCCAGGACAAACCACTACCATCATTAGCTCAGCTCCTTCTTGGCAGAGAAGTGGTTTTCCAACATGTGATTGTGCCTGGGAAGTAGCCTGGTTCCCTCATGATGAAATGGCTCTGAGGTAGGAGCCATGCCCAGGCACAGCCACAGCAGTCCCCCTAAAATTCAGATATTCATCAGGGCCTATTACAACTGAAGCTGGAGCCCAGCAGTCATCAGGAAAAAGAACTGAAACCAGCTCACCTGCACATAAGACCAATAATAAATACCAAAGAATCAACACACTGTGCTCTTTCTATTGTGTGGGGCTTCAGGACAGCATAAATCCGTTCACTACCTGGTAGGTTTTGAAAGGAGTGTTCTTATTGCCCAAGGTCTGCCAAACACTTCGCAGACATGAAGGAGAGCACAGTCCTTGCCTGAAGGGGCTGATGGTCAGTGGCACACTAGCAGTGAGGAAAAGAAACAAATAAGATGAAAAAGGCATGTCAGTATTGGAAAATGTGTGGTTTGCCCCAGTATATTTTGAGAAGCTGGAAGAAATGTGGGAAACATTAATTTTACTTCCACTATTTATTCTTTTATAAGTTCTATAGCCTTCAGATCTCTAATTCAGGGTCTAATGTTCTTTTTTTCCACTATTCAGTCCTTTTATGCACATTTTGCAGGAAAATAACTCTTGTTCCTTGCCCCCTCTTCCTCCTCTCCCCAAACCAGAACACTACACCCAGCTCCTTAAAAACATGGGGGTACATAACCCCACAGGGATCAAATAGGCTTAACCCGATTTAGGTCCCTAAACACCTTTGAGGATTTAGGCTTTAATCAGCTCATTTAATGAGCTCCTGTGGTCAAAATGCACAAACAAGGTCTTAAAGCCAGTGGCTCTGGGACCCACTGCAGAAAAGGCTCTCCAAATGCAAGGAGAGCACACCAAGGCAGTCAGGGAAAGTCCCAGAAAGCAGTGCTGAGATGGATGCACTTCCCAGGTAGAAACACTGTCTCTGTATCAGGTGATGTGGTAGTGACCAAAAAACAGCCATGCAGTATTTGCAGCAGACCTGCTTTCTGCATCCCCTGTAAGGCTGCATCCCCTTCTCCTGTTTTCAGAAGGAACCTAATTTCTTGCTGGTGATCCAGAAGCAGGAAGGCACCATGGAGAATTTTGGCTGTGCCTGCCAACACAGTTTGGGGGGAAACTCTTCTTCCCATTAAAGGACACAAGTAACAAACCAACTAACTTCAGCCACAAGCAACTTAGCATAGAGACTTGAAACTCACAGCTGTGGCTGCTCTTGTTGCCTTACCACAGAATGGAAAAGAAGCTCCCTCTTAAAAATAGTAATGCTATTTCATTATCACAGAACTTGCACACCAAACCCACTCTACTACAGAATATAACTCCACCAGGTAATGTATGAACAGAAAATAAAAGAAAAAAAGAAGAAAAAAAGGGATCCCTTTTGTCTGGAGAAGTTTAAAAGAAGAATAGGTGGTACTATAAGCAGCAAGAAGCAGTATTGGTGGTGCAGCAGTTCAACCATAAACAAGTCTGGGCTGTGGTTTTTGGTAAAGTGTCATAAGAAGAGACCTTCCAGGGAAAAAAATTGATAGGAAAATAGCAAAATTGCTTTTTTAGTAGTTTATGGGCAACCTGTGGGTTGTAGAGGATGTAGATGATGAGGGCTAAACAGTGCTATACAGTATGCATGGTGGCAGTGACAACCCCAAGGCTCAGTGAGGGCTCTGCTCTCCTGAGCACAAGGACACAGACAGGCATGGCAGCACCCAGCCTCTCCAGGAAGTCACTTATCTGCAGCCTTTCTCAGGAGGTCTGATACAACCACACATGATTCATGCTTAGGTTGCTTTGTTGAAATGCAAACAGGTGTTATAAAAATACAAGATAGTCTTCTATGGCTTTCACAGAAGATGTTGGCTTTGATTACATAAGAAATCAAAATTTTACATCATTCAGAATCTTTCACTGCCTCTGGATTAGCTTGATGGAGCTCAGAAGCCTTTTCTAACAGTGGTATGGGGCTGGGAAACTGCGGACCCATTACTTTAAATAGTTCTGGACCATGATGACATTTTTCACTGTGAGTTTACCTAGGAAAAGCCATTTCTTGGTATTATTACATAGAAGGGACCACTGATGCTTAGTTATGTATGTGACAGTGGAAAATGAAGAGATGAAGTAACACTGTCTAATGTGGGAGCTGATTTCCACAATAATCAAGATAGATGATAGTAATAATAATTATCCATGGTGAGTCAAACTCTTGGATTAACTTTCTCAAAGCAATATTAAACAAGCTGGAGATATGAATGGAGGTAAAGCATCAGGTCCATGGCTGGCAGAGGGGTCTGGTGCTCCTCAGGCAGGACTGAGCTCTAGAAACTGTTTTGTAAGGATTGCAGCAGTACATGATTCAACAGAGTCCCTCTGTCTAACCACAGTATAACCCTTCAGCATTGCCTGCTGCACCTAAACACGCTTCACTTTAACTCACTACAGGGCACAGTTCACCTCTTTTGGTGTTTATTGTGCAGCAATGGGCGTGGATATTACAGCAGTGTCTGCAGTATACATTAGAAGGGGCAAAGGAAGTAGGGGTAACCACTGCTCTACTAATAGCAGTTCTTGGAGGAGCTGACACTTCTGTAATATGCAAGTGACAGTCGCCAGGCCCAGGGCTGTGCTGGGTTTTGGCAGCAGGCCTCCTTCGAGGCAGCTGTTTCAGAAATCCTTGTGTATTTCTTAGGTTGCTCTCCATTCAAGTCAGTGCACCAGTACTCACTCCAGCTCTTCTCTTGCTCTAAATGATGCAAGGGTGCTTTGACCAACAGATTTGGAAAAGAGTAAATGGCAGCAAGCACCTTTCCCTATGGAAGCATCTACACCTGACAGTACTCCAGGCTACTACTCTCTGTCAAGGCCCTGCTCATTTCCAACCTTCCAACCCAATCCTCAAGCCTTCTGACACAGCAGCTTGGATGAGAACCATCTGTTCCTTAAGATGCAGCCAAATCCCGCTGGACAGCCTAACCCTCTGCTTGCACGGGTGGCAGGATTTCTGAAATTACAAACATACCTGAAGACTAGTTGGGCACTTCTACAAATTCTGCAAAGTATTGGTGCAAAAGTAATGCTGAACTCTTGAAATCAAGAAGACCTGAGGACTTAGCCTGAAAAACTATTTTTAGAGTGGAGATATCTCAAAAATATATCCTGTCTGCCTTTTCAGGAAACTAACCTCCTTTCAAGATCACCCTCCATGGTTTCTATATTGTTCTACCAGTGCTCAGACTGTTATGTAAATGTCACAGCACTTACAGTGAAAAGAGGCATTAGTGCAAATCATAATCAGGTCTGAGGATTCAAATCCTCCCTCCACAGGTATGTTGCTGTGACCCTGGCTCCAGGGGGGCACTGCTCCAAGCATAAAATGGGGAGTTCTCTGACCTGTCAGGGTCAAGATGGGTTAGAAATTCAATTCAAGCCCCACACAGCTGCACTGTAACTGGCATAGGAATCCTTGCATCTGCATTCACCTTTTAGGTTAGCTTTCACTGTTATTAATTTCCTTTTATAGTATCAATTTCATGTTTACCAGCACCAGATTCTGAGCTGAGGTAGATAAGCAATGATCCATTTCTGTTAAGTGAGTGGCATTATTTCACAGCCGTTGAGGGGATGGCCCCTAGCTATTAATTTTTCTTTGCTCCTCTCTCTTGACAGGAATAAGCTCTTCTAGAATTTGAGGCTAAATAAAGAATCACCCCTTGGACAGCTGAGTCCTATAATTCCCTCCTGGCTTCCACCTTTGCTTGCTGCCAGTAGAAATGAAGAGTGCTGAGCACCTGACAGGATCAGGCCCTCGGGTGGCTCATTGGCTGTGCCAGCCCTCTAATTCTGGGGTAATGATAATAATTGGGCTTGCACTGAGTGTTGACACATATTTATTAATTGCAAGGTGCGGCTGGCTCTGCACTTTGCTAAGACAAACACTCACAGAACAATGTGCACAGAGGAGGCTGGAAGCCATCCAGCCATGTGTCAGCAGCAGCTGAGAGGGGAGGAAATTGCTAACTGTCCCGCACAAGGAGACAGGGTGCTGAAAATCCATCTGAAGATAGAAAGATCTCCTTTTCTTGGGTTCAGTTTTCCTTTTGGAGAAACCTTTCCTGTTTCATCAGAAAGCCCCTGACCTTGCCTTGGCCCGAGTGGCTTGTGACACAAGACCAAGATGACACAATTGGAGCCAGGCTTCATGCCAGGGCTGGCAGTGATTTAGTGACGTTCCTAGAGAGCAGGGGGAGGAAGGCCCTGGCCCATGAGCTGAAGGTTATTTGAACAGAGTCATATATTTAAGGTAGGAATCATATGAATCCCAGCACAGTAGGAAGGGAAGGGAAGCCTACCTGCCGGCCTGTGAAGTGGCTCATCCTCACAGAGATACTGGATGGATGAACTGAACTGCTGGATGCTCAAGGGAGAAACCAGCAATGGAACTGGGACAGAGAAGACTTTTCATTCTTACTTTTGGTACTAAAATAGTAAGTAACAAGTGACTGCACTGTATTTATTTACTGCCCTGTAAATGGAGCCCAGTGACTCACTCCTTTTAGTGCTTTTCTTTATCAGTGATGAAATTATTCTCTCTTGAGAGCAACTACTTTCCTTCCTCTTCCTTCAGCCTGAGGATTTACATACAGCAATACCAGATAAGCGAAGCCAGTGCAAAACAGCTCGCTGAGTTCATACCTCAGCTTCAGTTGAGTTATGTCTGGCAAAACTGCAACTAGCTTGGATGTGTCTATAGGCTCTTCCTCATTGTGTCTCTGCTTGCTGTGTCACACAGCTCAGAGCACTTCGAAGCTGCGCTAACTCGTGTCACTTAGAGAGATTTTCAAAGCCCACTTAACTTATCTGCCCTGTCATAGCTGTGACCAGCCTGGCACTAATCGGGATGTTCAAGAAATATCAGCCAGTTACTCACAGTTCTCTGAACCAGCGAAGAGGAGAAACTTCCTTTCTCATTTTAAGTAGTTTCTATATGTCTAGAGATGTCTTACAGAAACAGAAACTATACCTGATAAAATGCCAGCATTAATCCATTTGATGTATTTAAGTGCGGCTGTTTAACAGCAACATATCAAGTTAATGTGATACTGATGGAACAAGAAATGGCATCAGAGAGTTTCAAAAGATTTCTTATCACAAAGAAAAAAAAGGATTTTGACTTCCCATTTCATTTCTCTGTGAATGAGAACACCTTTGCTATTTACATTATTTACTGTTTACTGTAGTAGAGTCACTACTAAAAATCAAAGTGATTTGCAGAGCCCTGCCAGTTCTTTTTATACCTCCTTTGCTGACTCAATAAACATCTGACACTCCAGTATTGTAGCTAAGTGTACTGATTCTGCCCTCATGGAAAACATCTTTTTTAGAGAATTGTTCTGCTTCTGCTTAAAAATGTGATTTGTCTGGTGAAGCATTTGTAAAAGCTTTTCCCCCCCAATGTTACTCCGGCAATTGTAAGCAGCTAGGCAGGTACAGTAACTTGAGAAGCTATGTGAAATCTTCTGATATGCAAATACATTGCTGTATACACGGCAAAGAAGAGCTTTGGGTACACTAACATGGAACAGAGTTACACTAACAAACAATTCCTTTATATGCTATTTTGAAATAAAACTTCATCCTGAAAAATGATGTGAAGTAAATATTCCACAAAGCCTTTGGCTGTAGGGAAATGGTTCTGAGTTCAGACCAGTTCTGCTTCAGACTGGTTCTGTTTCTACCGATGCAGTCACCTTTAAATGAAATAGAGCAGGATTGGAGACAGGAGCAGGATTGGGCCTGAGGAAGGTGCAGCAAGGGAAGACATTCTGGTAGCAGCTGACAAGGACAGGGCATTTCGTGTCTCAACCATCACCTGGCAGAATTGAACCAGATGGATGTCCCTATGGGAAAACGTGGCCTTCCAGTCTGAAGAGGACACGTTACATCTGGTCTGTATCTGCTCTTGGATCCAAATTCAGGTAGGGAAGAGACAATAGGAAACAGCCTAATGCAGCTCCACTATGGTGTTCTTGGATGCCAGCCATAGTTGAATCTTCCAGGTAAGTATGGAACACAAAGGAATTTATGAGCACATAAATCATAGGAGCTGAAGGTGGGAAAGACACTGGAGGACTAGTCAATGCAGGCCTGCTTTCTACAGGGAATTTCCCAGTTGACAGTTTTAAGAATTTAAAACAGTAGAGCTTTAACTTTCCTCTGGGAGTAATTCAAAGTGGTTAGGGACCTATCTGAACCTTTTAGCATCTTGGTGTGTTTCATGGGACTAGCCCTGTACAGATTCCTAGCAGCTCTTGATGCAGGCCTTTAGCTTCAGATTTCTCTTTTACCATTTATTCCAGGCTTATTCTATGACAAAGCAAACCCAGAAGTGGAGGTAGTCACTTCAGGCTTTCCTGCACTGTGGGTTTCCCCATATTTCCTCCCATGGAAACTGTACCACAGGAAGAGTGGGTGTGAAAAGCTCCCTGAGTGAACAATCTGGGTTACAGTGAACTGGGAAAATGCATTAACAAGGAACAAGGAATCCTGCATGTAACATCGTTGTGGGATGGCTGCAATGTGTTGCAGTTCCACTCTAACATACAGCAGTATGTTGTCTGTGCAGCAGGTCCCTAAGATTTCAGACACTTTCACAAATTGTTCCTAGAAACTAGTCTGAGTTTCAGTAAGGCAAATCACATCTTCTAAAGGCTTTGCTGGTCTGCACTAGGGCAGGCTGTGCATCATAAGCTACTCTACAACAGATTTCCAAAGAAGGAAGAAAGAGCACACAGAAAGATTCAGGAAACTGCCTCTGCCCCTGATATCTGAGATTAAGGCTGGTAGAACGGGAACAGAGACCTGTGCTTAAATTCCACTTTATATTCTCTGTAAAGATGAACAGTCTGTTGGCATTTTGCAATGACTGTGAAGAATTTTAGTGGTTAATTATATCCCCTGTTTCTTGCCTCACTATCTCTGTGCACATTCACATGAGTCCTAAAAGGAGTTTACTGTTCAAATGCCTAGGCTCTGGGCCAGCTGCAGTGCCTAAATAGAATACTGTGAAATATCTCCTCATGTGCCATGATAAAAAGCTTGGGGACATACTATAAAGAGCTTTGACTACATCTGCAAAGTCATGAAATGTTATGTCATGAGTGCTACGAGAACCACAAGGTTGTGATCTCAGAGCAGTCTCTCAGCCAAAGTAAAAGAGTAACAAATCTAAATGGCACCCAGCATTCAAGGACTTTGTCACCATGGTGACACTTTTCAACTGGGTGTGCCAAGGGTGGGACAGCGGTGGTTGGCCAAAATGTGCAGGTTACTGCAGTGGGAAAAGTGGGGCAGTAACATAATGGGCACAGAGGAAGGAAAGGGTGAAAAGCAGGTCCAGCAGTGGTGGCATGACAGTGGGAAGCCAACAGAAGATTCCCAAGGCATTGATGTGCTTATGAGCTTAACAATTTCCTCTTGCCCTAGGTTGGTCACTCACGGTCAGTGTGTGAAAGGGGAAGATGGTGATGCGCCACTGTGGTGTGCCAGGTGAGAGTCAGGAAGGGGAGAAGATTTGGGGTGGGTGATAGTTTAGCCACAGCTGGAGGAAGATGGTTTCTGTTAGCCTATGGCTTGTTTGAATAGAACACCATTCTTCACCTTCCTTTTCACATCAGTCTCACCACTGTTCAATTAAAATGCTAGTAAAATGTAAAGAGGGATAGACACTTTCTACTGAGGACCCTTGCCCTGGACTGACAGTCTGTCCCCTCCATGCATCTTTCTCTCCTGTGTTACAGGGGAATCTTTGCTTGCAAGCAGAGATGCTCTTGGGGCCCAGCCATTGAGACAGTTCCCTAAGACCCTGGCCAGCTGAGGGGAGAAGGGCAATACACTTAGTTGCTAAGATAGAAAGCAGTAAACACATCCAATGCTGAAATAGAAGAAGAAAGGGGCTTACCTCCTAGCTTCCCCCTGGTATACTAGAATTTTATGGTTAGGTCTTACCAGGCATCATGCGAGTCCCAAAGTTTTCAGTAGGCTTGACTAACCTGGGGCAATCACAGTAAAACATGGTTGAGTAGGAATGATCCATGACAAAACCCTCTCTCACCCATCAGAATTTGGCAGCACAAACCCTGCCAGAATCTGATTTCTTTCTTTACAAAGCACTTCAGCTCCAAGCTTTTGATTGAGAGTTACAAGGTGCCCTGACATGTTCCTGCTCCAACAATTCATTAGCCATATCTTTTTGCAACAATTGCTGTATTGCAGTATTTCTTCAGGGCTTCCTGGCTCTCCCTAGGAGACAGGGAGATGCAGGATCAGCACTGGGGCAGTCCATCAGGCAGTGCAGTCATGTCCACAGTAGAGCTTTGCTGCTGATTCCAGCAGTTTGCAGTTGTGAGTGAACTGCATTTGAGTGCAAGCTGGCACTGAAACACAGACTTGGCCATCTGGCCAACATGATTGCAAATGGTTGAAGGATGTGCAGGTACTGATCAGTTTTGGCATGATACAAAACAGAGCGGGAGGATGACTGGAGGCCAGTCAAACCAGCAGAGAAGCATTGATCCTCACGCACAGTGCACTATGAGAGAGCAGAGCAGACTGTCTCCAACGCTCACACCCACTGGAAATTGTGCTGTGTGGGTTCAAGGCATTTCAGTGAGGATATAGCTGGGCTTGCTGGAATCTTGAGCCAACAGGCTCTGAGAGTAATAACGAGTGTGTTAGGTGGGAGGCATGGGTTTAATTTCTGTGGGGTTCCTGGGATCAGCTCCTTCCTCTTGGCCTTTTGCCCTCCTCCCTGGCACTGGGATGTAAGTCCTCTGGAGCAAGGTCTGTCCCTTCAAATGGGTGTGGACACAGTGGGTCGAAGATCTGGTTTGGGTAACTTCATCTGCCCACAAGTTCAAATATTCATAGTGAGGTCCTCCCTTGCTTAATTGTCAACCTGTACTATCCCCCCTGCCTGTGTCACAGTGGCAGAGAAATACGTGGCAGGAAGGGGTTAACTTGCTGTGGGGGGCCAGGGTGGTTTGCAGGCAGAAGGGAGGAGCAGGATAGTATTTCTATATTAACATGCAGCTGGTTAATGCAGCTGAATAGCCCTGGCTCAGCTGTTACCTTTCTCAAAGCCAATGGCAAATGATGAAAAACCGTGGTAATATCTATTAAAAGTTTGTGGAAGGGGCCTGCTCAGTGGGAGCTTTTCCATCTCACATACAAGTGATGATTTAGAACAGAGAAAGATCCCCTCGAGGGGATTTTATGAACCATGCAATGCTAATTAACTCCATTGTTGTATTTTGTTTTGAACATAAGAGTCCCTCTGGGATTGCAGCACTCTTTCCTCCTGCAATAGATTTCCATTTTGCACCACTGTAAAAAATCTCCTCCACATCCCATCAGCAAAAGGGATTAACAATAGGGAGAAGCATATGTGCATACTTTTATGGGGTTCTAGGGAAGAATGTCTCTCCCTTCACCTCCCAGATGCATTCTCAATAGGGGCCATTCTGTACATCCTTGGTTTCGCTGTTTCTTTAACCTTGAATTAAAAACAAGTGTACATCAAACACTTGGCAGCATCTCCCTTTGATCTTCAGCATATTCAAACCACTTCTGAACACACTGTGCTGGAGTTTGTTTTAGCAGTTGAGCTGTTTGGGCAGAAATGCAAAAGGAAAAGAAAAAAAAGAAAACCAAAACCCAACTTCGCCAAAAAACCAACAAAAGCCATCAACACCAGAAGTGGAAGCACTGATGAATGACTGATTTGCTCATCTACAGTATATCCCAAAAGGAAAGCAAGAGAATGAAAGCTCTCATCTGTTTGAAGCCCTTACTGGCTCGTGCCAACAATGTTCAGAAGAAACTTGACTCTCTCTGTGCTGGATCAGCTCTTCGTTTTCTGGGCTTCTGGTGTTCCACTTCAGTTTGCCCGGATGCTCTTCTCTCTGCTCATTCATTTTGTATTCAGCAAAATGGATGCTGACTGGCCTGGTGCTCTGGCTATCATTAACTTCAGTGAAGTCAGAACAAGGACAAGAGCAAGAAATTTCAGGTGAATCAAATGGCTTCTTCTTAACTTTTTTAGCTTCAGTTTTTGGCCTCCCTCAACTCTGAGAAAGCCCAGATCTCCATGGGGTGTCTTGGATATTCTCTTCTCTTCTCTTCACTGCCTGAAGTTTCAGCTCTGTACAGGCCAAAATTCACAGAGTGTTGATTCCTGCTTTAGGCAATTCAGTTGTTTCATGGTAAGAAATATTTAGCAAGCTGTCCCAAGGGAGTGGCTAGTGAACTGGAGTCTGATTCATGACTTCTGGATGGTACTGGAACCACATTGGGAGCTACTTACCACCAGTTGTAAAGGGAATTCTGCATGAGCTTGACCAACAGGAGCAGGGATTTGCAAATAAGAGACTTTTTCATTTACCTTGTAACACTGTAAATTCTTATGTCTTGATTGCTAATTCATGCTGGAATATAATTATGATCAGACCAATTTCTGAGTCCTCTGAATGAAAAACTGGAAAGACATTTAACATCTTCAGGAGTGTAAATAACACAAGCCATAGAGTAATGCTGCCTTTGCACTCAGGCCCCTGGGGTCATGACTGCTGCCTCCAGACCCAGGCAGAGCTGCTGTCAATTGGAGACACTGCAGCTCATCAGAGACCCTACCCTCCCATCATGTCTTCAGCCAGCTAAGCAGAATACTGAATATATTAAACAACTTTATCAGGGATCCAGTGAGGACGTTCATTGAGGCAACAGCCTCTGTGGCATTGGCACTAGACTGATGAAGGAAAATTATTCATGTAAAGCTTCCTATTCTCCCCTCAACATCCCTCACTTTCTTCAAGCTCCTCTTTTCCTTTTCAAAAGGAGGAGAAACAATTTAAAAATATTCATACTAGTTCTACCTCAAACTTTCTGGCAGCACTATGGCTGGATAGGTTTTCCCTTGGAGTATTGCATTCAGTGATCACAACAGAGGTGTTCCTGAGCGCCTTCTTGTTCAAACATTATGACATTGTCTTATGCTGTAGGGTCTTGAGGACAATTACTACAACAGTTGTAGTTGTCTATTGAAACAGTGGTCTGCAGAGCATGCTAGTGTATGTAAGACAACATATTGATATGACATTGTCATTCTTTCTGAAAATGCTGCTAAATGTTTTCTGCTGAGTGTTACAAGTCTGTGTAAATACCTATTTTTCTTTTTTTCTTTGCAGTCCCTTATAGCAATTGACAGAATCAAAAAGGCAAAACTGAGGGGAAGGTACTTTCCATTCTAAAATCTTTAGCTTACCTCAAACACACATAATATTGTAGTGACCTCAGCATCTTCTCACTCACATCTATATAAAATAACCAGAGCAACTCCATAGGTTTACCCCACTCAACATCCAGAGAAGGAAGAGTAAGAGCTATCCCATTTTTGAGAAGCATTTCCAGTGCTATGTTCTCTCAGGAGCAAATTTGTCAAATCCTGTTGCTTTTTTTACCTTTTAATTTATCCTACAAGGGAAAATTTCTGTGAACAGAACAATTCCACAAGTCTTTTTTTTTTATAGTCCTCTCTGTAAGTCAGTCTTCCTTTAGCACTTGCTGACCATTGGCTTGTTAATGTGCAGGTGGGGAGAGCAGCGAAGATTTTGCCAGTGTGGTCCTCGTCACACGGGCCAGGATCACTCTCTCCACCCTTGTGCAGCTCAACATATTAGTCCTTTATTGAACTGCTGCAGGTAACCATCGCCCTGACCAGCTCAGGCTTGTTTCCAAAAGCTAAGCAATAGTTGCCTGATGATTGTGTGATAGGAACACCAAATGCGAGACAGTGAGCCCCCTGTTGACTGCTGAGATCACAGCGAGCCGCAGTGCAGCGAAGCCTTTCTGCAGACACAAAGAATATATTTTGGTTGATGCCACTCCTGTTTCTGGCACCACAGAGGCATCGCACCCCTCTCTCTCTGCCAGGCTAAGTATAGAAGACACTTGAACTCCCCAAAGTTTCATTCCCACTTGGAGCTCAACTCTCTCCAAGTAAGCTCATTTGCATGCTCAGCCCAGGGAGGCCCACCAGCTCCTCTGAGGCTCTGCAAGGGGCCACACATCCCTAGTGTGCCACCCACAGCTGGGCCTGCCCACCTTTGGTTTCCTTGCTTCAGCAGCAGCGTGGTGATATTTTTGTAGTTTCCATGATATGGATGCTTAATGCCAATGTCTGTTTGTTCTCTGTAACCTATGATTTTCCACACCCTGCTAGAACAAGTGAGAAGCAACTCTACTGCTACCTGAGCAGCTTTTACGTACTGTTAGGATGAAGCCGGATACACACCAGGGGAGTGTAAAGAAGGGTAGAACTTTCACATCTCCCGTGCTTTCTTTCCAGCCAGTTTCTGAGCTTTGCATTTCCACGTGACCATTTTCCCCTTTCAGACAGAAGGGTAGGTAACCCTGTTCATCACAACGAGCACAGGGTACTTGCAAATATTATTTTAGCTTGTTCCTGCTCTTCTCTGTCTTGCCCTAATATTTGCAGTAGATAATTTCTAAAGCCTAAATAACTTAGGCTTGTGATTGAACATGCTTTTCCTGAGCTAAATTCCACCCTGTTCCAAAGTAATTGCTTCGTCTCAGTGGCTCTTCTTAAATCCTTAGGAGAAGAGGGCAGAGGTTCAACCTCTGAGTCTCACAGCCGAAACATACAGCCCAGCAGTCACCCCCATGTGCCTGGGGGCTCTAGGGGCTCCTGTATCACACCCCAATACAGCCCTCTGCCTTCCTCTGTCACTCTCCACTCCACTGTCATGAGTCAAGCCCAACCTTTTTTTCCCGGAGAATAGGGGTGCCCTACTTTGGTGTGGCAGACCCACAGGGCCCCTCCAGGTCAGGTCCCTGAAGTGCCCAAAGTCTCCCACTCAGCTGCCAGCTGCATGACAGGAGGCAGAGGCTGGTGTCACGCCAGGATGCATTTCAAAGCCAAAGAACCCTTGTTTTAAGTCTGTTGCAAGCTTTGTGCAACAACCTTTCTCCCAGAAGTCTGGCGATAAAGCTTTTAAAATTAATTTGCATAATTGGATCTTTAATTCTTTTTAAATGGAAACCAAAATGGCACTGTTCTTAACAAAAAAGACTTTCACAAAAGCCAAAGGATTGGTTGCAAGGTGGAGAAGTGTCACTGAGCTGAAACTAAGCCCAGATAAAAGATAATTAGGCAGACTGAACCAAATTCTGATTGTAGACAGAGGGGAAAATCTGAGGTAACAGCTCAGACTTCAGTAAAATTACTTCACGCTCATGTCAGCATAACTGAGCCTTGGTCTGCAGTAACTACTTTAACTTTTCAGCTCTGTGGTTAATTAGCAACTCTTTTCATTTATGTGGGGGTTTCCTTGTTCAAAAATTTATTAGATTAATAAACACTCCAGATATTTTTGTAACAGCGGGACAAATGCTCCATTTGTGCAAAAGACCAAGACATCGTTTGAAGCAATCTGACTGCCATCATTTAATTCAGCAGAAATTTTGGCCTACTGAGATACTATTAGGAGAGCTGTACATAGAAAACCAGATAGAGTTCAGTTAGTAAAAATGAAGCATGTGCTTGTAAATGAAAAGCAACATTTCTAATGAAGTACAGTGTATTTTACCTCCCATCCCTCCCTGAATTACATGTGCAGCTGTATATGGTGTTTTTACCTTAAAATAGAATTTTAAAAAAGCAATTTTAGTACATATAATCCATCACACTTTTTTCTAAAGAGCTTTTTATATTGTTAAAAATATCCCAATGGCAAGGTACAAACCTGTTCTACAAGAGAGCTCAGTTTTCTCCCCATGTTTGCAACAATTCATTCTTTAATCAAATATAAAGAAACTCCATTGGTGTCCTCTACTCACCAGTGCTATTAGTTACCCAAAGCCTGAATGCCAGCTAAAGGCATATGGCCATAACCTCCTTAGACTTCGCTTTAAAACAGCAGTGAATCTGAAGCACCGGGCCTGCAGCAAGCTGGCAGAATGCAAATAGGTTTCTGTGACTCGTCAATCCTCCTGGGTGCTCCATCACTGCTTGTGTCATGGAAACACAGTCTGGGCAGCAGGAACATGCAGGAAGCCCATAGCTAAATTCTGTTCATGGGTACCGCAGTGTAAATCCAGAACAACACCACCAGAGCCACCAGACTTAACTGGGATTTTTATCTGGGCAACTAAAATGCCTGAAGAAGTAAGGCATAGCTGTGGACACTGCCAGAAATAAAGCTCAGCTGTCAAGGTCAGTGGCAAGCACGGCTGTTTAGATCAATTTTAAATAGTTTACAGCTTTCACAGATATCAGTATTGCCTCCTTTTTTTTTTTTGGAGGCGGGGGTACTTCTTCAAAAATCCTTGTAAGAATAAAAACAGTGCTGCTATAAATTAAAAAAACCTCATGAAATACAGTGAGAGCAACACATACCACACTGTGGCACCAGGGATGTGATCTGTTTTAAGAAACACATGGCTTTATGTTTAATGAAGGGAGTCTGTTGAAGGATTGCAGACCAGGAGGGCACACTGGATTTGTTGTTTTATTAGGTTCTGGGTTATGTACTTCTCCTTTTGCTGGGTATCTGACAACATATGCCATTCCACTCACAACTGAATGGGCTGGGGGAAGGACAGCAGAAAAAAATCCTTTATGAAGGACTGGAGCATTTTATTTTCTACCTTTTGAGAAAAGTGTTAAGCAAAAAAAATTGTATTATTTTGTCTAAACTAGAAACAGAAGCAGATGGAAAGAAAAATAGAATTTAAGTAGAGAGAGGGAAGAATAATCATTCTCCACAAACACAGGGAAGGAATTCTTAGAAATCCATAAGCACACTCACCAATATCCAGTTCATTGAAATCATGCCCTTTAGATGCAGCAGAAAGCCCTCCACTATATCAGAGCCAGATCTTGAAAATACTTCCTGCAAGATGAATTGAAGACACTTACCATCACACATGGGAAAATTTGCACTTTATGCGGTCAGAAACTGCATGGCTATGACTGGACTGTGCTTGCATTTATGTGCTCCATGCTCCAACTTTTGAACCACTTGAAACTAGTGGGTAAAGGGCACTGCTGAGGCTGGCATTTGCTGCCACTCCTCATCCAGCACCACAGCAGGACACTGCCAGAAAGGTCAGTCCTGAATTTCTCTGTAATCCTGGCTGCCTGCAGTGAGGTGTTCCCACCATATTATTTTGGATTTTGTGATCTGGCAACCAGTGCTACTTCATTTCAAGTCTGCCCAGGCTCACTTCTTGAAAACTACTGTTTTCACACATGCCCCAGAAACCTCCTGACATCAGGTTAGCAAGCTGTGCTGGTTTGCCTGCGGTTGTACAGGAGTGAGATTTGAGGCAAAAAGCGATGAGCTTGAATCTGGGACTGAGGCAAAAGAAGCACTGGATCACCCCTTCCAGCAACAGCCTACATAGGCATAACACAAGGCCATATGTGTAAAATGTGATTCAAAACACCCCTCAAGACATCCAGGCCCCCTACCAGTACACTATGGAGCTGCCAGAGTGATCCTACAGAAAATATGAACAACGTAGGTGGTCTCCAAAATCCTTTCCCAATCCCAAACTTTAGCACTGGAGGAGGGCTCTAGGAATGTTCCCTTCTGCTTGTTTGAGGAGTTTCACAGTCCCAGGCTAACTCCTGAAAGACATAGAAATTCTTCTGCAGCCTTTAACATGGTGGCCTTCCACTTTAGACATTGATTCGAGACACATGAGGACTTAGGTTCAACTCCCTTCTAACTCAGAAAGGAGTTAGACCCATGCCTCCTAGAAATTTAAGGAATTAAGATGGAAGTGAGAACAGGGTATCCTCCTCTTGATAGTCCAGCACCATGTGTCAGTGAACCCATACACAGAGATTTGCAACTAAGCAGAAGGGAGAATTAATCCCCATCTCCTCTCCTATGTCACTGGTTAGGGCAATGAGTGTGAATATAACCTTGCTCTTTAGCTCTTCTCCACAACCAAGATCAACACCTGAACCTGTTCACCTCTTTGGAGTATCATGAATTTCATGCATTTGATGCTTTGGTGCTAGCAAAGCACTTAACGTTGGCATGATTTTACCTAGTAATGGCTTTTGTTAGAGTACTTTAAGCCTGTTGCATAATGCAATCATCATTATGGTACACTGGTTCCGTGACACCGTCACCTCGGGTGGCAACTCTGCACACTTCCCACTCTCTCCTCAAGCCCCTTGGAAAACACCGTTTGAACCATATGAGTATTTTGCACAGGCTGCAGGATATTAACAGCTGGAATTTCTCACTCCCACACAATGCAAATATCCTTTCATTAGCTGCTAGAGCTACTGATACACTGATGACAGTGTCTAAACAAAGCTCCAGCACTAGTTCAATTAACAGACTCCATATTTACAGCCTTCAGTCTTGCATATGTAAATAGACTAAGGCTATGGAAATCGAAGATTTACCCCTCCCTATTGCTGCCAAAGAAAAGTCAGTGAAGAAGTTGGGCAGGCAGAAGTGATGGGTGTGAGGGTCCCCTCTCTGGTGTCCCAGGCTTCTCTCCAGCAGAGAATGTGGGCACTTCTCTGCTAGAGAGCTGCATGCAGCAGCCCTGCTGAGATGGGTGTCTATTCCATGGGGTCACCCCTGGGGGAACATCCTTCACTTTTAATGGTGGAGGGAGATTTCAGTTTTAAATCCATGGCCACTTTTTTTCTCACAAGCTCAGAATAATGAGCGAGAAAACCCAATGCATCTTAACATTTCTCTGAAAATATTCAGAGGAAGTCCCAAATCCATGGGGTGTTGTTTATAATTGCTGCCAGGCTGATAAATCCTGGAGACAGAGGAGTCTATATAAAAAAAAGATTTCCAGCAGCACAGGAAAACTATGCAATACCAAGCTATCATCACCTTCTGATAGACAAAACATTTATAGTTTATTGTCAGGAGGACTCTGGCTACAAAGCCTTTGCCTGAACTGGAATGGACTGACCTTTTGCAGTAGGCACAATAAGTCAGGGAATACCACTGAGCTGTCAGAACTTCTGCAATAAACCCAAATCCCTTTTGATAAGGGGAATCAAAAGCACACAGCTTTCCACCACCTCCTAATAATGCCCATGACCTTACAAATCTGCTACATAGTTTAAGAACTGGGTGCAACACCTGCTTCCTGGCAGCAGCCTTTTGCTTTCCTCTAGATGAATTCTTAGGAATTTCACACCTAGTTCTCCAAGCATCAGATAAGAGAGTTTTCATTTTCTATCATGCTATCCTAATGTTACCTGTCCAAGAAGCCTCATCAATATGGCAGCAGCAAATAGCTTGACAATTTCCTCCTAAATAACACACTCCCACTCTGCTTTGTGCTCTGTGTTCAATCCCGCTCTGGGTGTTTTAGAAATACAGTGAATCTAGTTGAAAGTATGTAGTCCTAAGATAAATGTTTTGCCCATCGAGAGTCAAAGTGCATGTCACTTACTCCTACCACTGTTTGAGTCACTGCTTAATAAAGAAACAACTCAGAGAAGGCTCCAAACAAACCTGAAATGGGTACAATAGCTCTTCTCTCTGTAATGTGTATATGTATATATTAGAAACACTTAGGTTGGAAAAGACCTCTAAGATCATTGAGTCCAACTGTTAACCCAGCACCACCGTGTTCACCATGAAACCATGTCCCCAAGTGTCACATCCACACACCTTTTGAACACTGCCAGTGTTCGTAATTCCGCCATTTCCCTGGGCAGCCTGTTTCAGTACCTGACCAACCTTTCAGTGAAGAAATTTTTCCTAATATGTATATATATAAAATCCCCCCTTTATCTCATTAGGGAGTTTAGCAACTGGTCCTTACAACTACCTAGCCTACCATCAAAAGCAGCAATCCATTCAAATCTCTTGGTTGATTTGCATTAAAAGAAGAAACTGTTGTGGTTTTTTTTTTTTAATTTCTGTAAAGATTCATTAATAGGGATGGGGGGGAAAAAGAGAATTTAAGGAAAAAATTAAAACAAACCACAAAATGAATCACGGTGGGAAGTTACCAGCCTGGAGTGAAGCGCTGGAAATACAAGTCCACATTTAGAACTAGGTTCGCGTCTCCTAAGCCACAGCACACATGTTCAGCTGTCAGCTCTAGGGGAGTTTAAAATCCAAAAGGACTTTAAGCTTTTTGGGTTCAACTGCAGTTTCAATTGGTTTAAGCAGTTGTTTAGATATTTGAGTTCCACAGACCCCTCAGCACTCACTGTATCAGGTTGCTCAATGTCTTCCTTACACCTAAAAACCCCTTTCTGTGCTCCAGTAATTCCTTGACCTACATGGGGGTCCTCTGCAAGATCATCCTGAGCCCAAAATATTTTGTTAAATAACTGGATATGACTCCTCTCCTTATAAAATAAATGCAAACTCTGGATCCAAAGAGGATGGGAGCTTTTCCATGTGTCTTTGACTCAGGCAGTGAAATCCCAAGTATAAGGCAGGATTCTCTGTTTCACATTTTTTGCTGGCAAAGTGGAAAATTCTCCACTCAGCACGCAGATTTGCTGCAGTTTGCTTAGACACCAAGTCTCCATCTGGTCTACCGAGGTTGTAAAACTCTTGCCTGGGTCTGGGTTCTGCTAGTCGTTTGCCTTCCATTGTCTTCTTCCCTTATCTGAGGGTAAGAAATGAGCCATAGAATCTTTTAGGTCACAAAAGACCTCTGAGATCATTGAGTCCAACTCTAAACCCATCACTGCCAAGTCCACCACTAAACCATGCCTGCAAAATGCACATTAAGTATTCAGTTTTGTCTGCAAAAAGAATTTCAATTAAAATAAACAAAATTGCTGAATGACAGTGAGGATAATAGCATTTTATTGCTGCACAGCAGGGCTGCGAAGGTAGTTAAAGATTCTGAGGTTGGAGTAAAGGGAGATGTATATATGTTCCCTAGATAGCTACATTTATTTTCATTTAAAAATGTAAACCCAAAAGATGACTGTAACTGCACATGTTTCCCTCCACCACCCTGGACAACTGAATCCATTTACCTGGAGTTTGATCAAGTTACAGCACAGAAAATCCTATTTAAAAACAAGGCCCTCCTCTTTCCCTTTTTACTCCCAGCTTAATGCTTTACAAAGTGAAACTCCAGACACTTTGTGAGTCACATATCACTACCAAATAAGTTGCAGTCATTGAATGGTGCCTCATAAAGGAGGCAGGAAACAGGAAAAGCTCAAAATAAAGCTGTTTGTAAATTAAAGAACTGAGGGGAAGAATGGATAGGAAATGAGCCCCTTATTTCTTCTTCAAAATTATTCTGATTAATGAGGAGGAAGATCAATAGCCTATCTGCAGCTGCCATGGGGAAGACAGGGTGAAGAGTGAATCCAGATTCAAGTATCCCCCTGGTGCCAACACATCACATTCTGCATGAGCTCGATATAATGAGCTGCAGGGTGAGATCTCATGTGACTGCACTACTTACCTGGCTGTCCATTCAGTTCCTCATTATAGCTTGATGTGATCAGTTACAGGGTACCAAAAAGAGAAGTGTATGGCATAGATTTGTGAGTAGTCAGAAAAAGTATTGTTTTCATTCCTGCAGCACTGCTTTCCTCCTGCTGTAACAAGAGCCCCAAATATTCCAGACTCCCCCCCTGCACTGCTGCTGCATGCAGCTTGGAAGTCATGCGCATATGTGTTTCCACAACACTTGGCAACATCCAGGCCCGCAGCCTGATACAAAGCATACTGAAAACAGCAAAACATTCCCACTGACGTTTTTGGATTCTCTTTTTAAATCAACCCCTAAATGAAGCACCTCAGATACTGCTGCTTCCTTTATTAATGTTTGGTTTGGGGACTTCATAATTATGTTTAGTAGCTTTTGTGGGCCAGCAGATTCCTAGGCAAAAAGACCTGGCAGGATGCTGAGGCCATTTCCACTGGTTTTGGAGCACTGTGTAAGGAGAGAATGACTGTTTTTTGGATGGAGACCCTGGATGAAACAAGACAAGGCATCATGCTCCCATCCTCTTTGGCTTGCCCCAAAGACAGGGAGAAAGTACCCAGCACTATTTCATTAGGGTTTTGGCATGTTCCTTAATGGCATTTGTGGTAGTTACAGGCACAAAGGAAGCATTTATCCCCGGTTGCTTTTCCCATCTGCAGCCATTCATTTGCAGATCTGCCCGGAGATCAATTCACACTGGCAAGAGAGATAAGAGGGACCCCTGATGCTGGACCTCAGAGATTACAGCAGCCGGGCGTGCTCCAAGAGCCAATACAGAACCGCAGAAGGGTGCTGTATTTTTGAGCATCCCCTAACAGACGCAGCCCAGGAACACTATCACAGCCGACCCACTTGCTCTAGGCTCTTAGAGAGCTGATGGACACCAGTACTCAGATGCAGTTAGGGAGGGATTTCTCCTTTCTGCAGAAACTGAGTACATACAAAACAACACACACAGAAAGGCTAGGGCCAAAAATTTTTACTGATACATATTTGTAAGAGAAAACTCTGCTTCCATTGCCAGCTCTCCAGGAGTCTCCTTTCTGGCATTACTCTGCCCCAAACGTGGAGACAATCAAAGGACTTTTAGCAGAAACCTGTTAGCAAGGGGCACTGCTCCCGCAGCCACAGGAGTGACTAGCAGCTAATGGGATACAGTTCTTAAAAAGCTGCCTCCTTGGCTATAAATAAATTCAACATTTAAAAATGCTTAATGTGAGTGTTTGTGAAATCAAGAAAAACAGTTATACGGTGCTTATATTTAGACTTACTGAGGAAAATGTTTTCATTTGGTACTCAACTGTATCCTTACACTTGGGTTTAAGCTGCCCCTAAAATTGGCTCAGGCTGCCACAAAACAACAGCTTAAACCAATTTAATTGCTGTCTGCTGCAATCCCACCCGACTTCCCACCCGTGGTTGCACATTCCCTGTCTCCTTCCTTACACCAACTCTCGTGCTTGGCTAACTCTGCTCTGAGCCATTTGGGTATGCAAGCCAGACACACATCCTTGAGACCCTAAAACACATCCTTTTTCTACCAATTTAGTATGCTGGAGTGACTCAACACCAGGTCAGATGCACACTAGAGCCAGTGAAAAGCAAGGCATGGAATTGCTCAGTTGAGGCAGGGTGGGACCATGAGGTTCAGAAATATGACAGCTCATCCCTATAGTCCTGCTCCCTGCACCTCTGCCCAGGCCATTTAATCCCATCCTTTGCTAAATTATCCAAATCTTAACCTGACCCTCCTCCTTCTGCACACACACGGTTTCTGCAAGGTCAGTAAATTCACTCAGCTCAGCAAGAGTCATTACCAGCATGGAAATGCACGACTGGAGGTGATAAGGGCTTCTCCTTTTCAACCCCGGGGAGCCAGCTATTAGATCATCTAAGTGGTGTTGTCAAGCCATATCCCCAGGCTTCTGCATGCATTTGAATCCCTAGTACCCCAAAATCCGGGCTACAAAATTGTAGACAAAGCTTTATATATATATATATAAATATTCCTTATATATATATATATATATATATATATAAGGAATCGAGGAGCTGAGCAGTAGCCGTGCTTCCCTGCGTAGGCTCCCACAACCTTTGTAGCAGCTGTCTTATCTGGTCATTTTAATAGCCCTGTTTTAAGATAAGGACACCAAGGCCTAAGTCAGATCTTTCAGGAAGAGATGTATGTCAACTTATAGGAAATTCAAAGACACTAAAGTAGCCAGAACCTAATAAAAACAAAATGGAAAGGGGAAAAAATAAAAAAGGAAAAGCCTACAGCAAGACAGCTGAGATTTCTGACAGGATACTCTTCACTCAGTGTAGATCTACCAGTGTTTTGTGACATAGACAGAGTCTTAAATATGAAGATAAGTGCTCATCTGTAAAGAAGTTTTCTCATACATTATGGAGCAGTCTCTTCCACTCTTCATATAAATCTGTCTGTACCTATAAATGGAAATGATGCCTCATGTACATTATCATATATTACAACGTCTGACGATGTGGTAAAGGAAAGGAAATAAACAAAGGAAGTGGTGTGCTTCACCAGAGCATACAAACTCCACAGGGCCTTGGTAAGTCAGCTTTGGGCAAAACAGTGCTGTGAAATAGTACAAAAACATGTGGAAAAGTAAAATGATGATTGAAGAAACAGTAAACTGGTGAGTTGGTTGCATAAGAGAACAAAAGACTAAGTAATCTTGTGAACAGGCTAAAAGACCAAAAATAATCCTTGCATGCTTAAAACTGGATATTGCACAAAGTGGCACAGCACAAGTAGAGAGAACAGGCCAAAGCAGGTCTACTGGGCAGCACTGGGAGGAAGATGAGACTGGGGATCCCTGCAATGCTGAGGCCAAATCCTGAGTCAAACCTCAGCTTTCTGAAAGAGATGGGAGGTGGGGGCTAGAACTGCTGATTGCTTTCCTTTTTCAGAACATATCACCTTTGCATTTTTGGGGGTTTCATCAGTGAACACTTGTTCTCATCAGTGTTTTCTTGTTTAGCATTTCAGCCTGACCACTGTGCCTAAGAGGCTAATGAGCTGTGACTGGCAATACCATTAAAGGCAGATTTGATGGCATCCTGGCAGACAAAAGTATTTTAATTAAACTGAAAGAAAATTGTTGTTTATGGGCCAGGAGCCCATAGTGAATAGACAAAAGTAAGCCTTTTGATAGGAAAAATCAGTGCCACATCTAAGGAATGGGGAAATTGAGGTTTAATTCTTGGCTCTAGCAGACTTCCAGCACAGCCCATTACTTTGGGCCAAGGGCATGTTTTGACTCGTCTTTTGGAAGATGTGGACAGTTCAGTCTCAGCCTCCCTTGAACTTTCTGGCTATTTTCATTAGGGAGGGCTGTGCAGTGCCCAGAGGAAGCACCGCACTGGTTAGCGTCAGGGACACTTCCCAGTTCTCCCCACAACTTCATTTAACAGTAAAACTTCAGAGCTCAGTTGTTTAAAGGCCAAGCTAAACCTGAACTAGCCAGGGCTACACTGAAAACCACAAGATTTATAAAAAGCAGTTCCCTCTCTTGTCCTGTTAAGGCTCAAACAAATAGCAAAACTTGCTTCGACTTTGCCAAGAGTGAACTTAAAGCCTCCAAATTTGCTCTTTTAATCAACTTCAGTGAATTCGCATTCACTTTGAAAGTAGTATAAGTTTTGAGCATTGCTTGATTTGTTGTGGAAGGAGCTTATGGAGGGAGAAGGAATGGTAATGAATCAGTTTCTCCAAAACAAAATTATCACATATACGCATTTCAAAGCTGGGTAGGCAGCTTCCCCTATTGAAGCTGTGCAACACTTTTCACTTTAATACTATATTATCACTTGCTTCACTTTGTTAGCTTTCACTGTTTGGTCTGAAAGCTCTCACTGGATGCCACAAGTGCGTTGAGAAGATGCTTTTTCTGGTTTTATCCAAAGTGTTTCTTTTTTTTTTAGCCTTGTCAGAAAAAAAAGGAAAAAAAAACAAATGAAGAAAAAGAAAAAGAAAGGAAAAAAAAAACAAAAGAAGGAAAAGAAAAAGAAAGGAAAAAAAAAAGAAAAATATGTCTATCATTAACAATGAATATACTTCCACAGCTGTGATGGTATACTTTATATTTGGAGTCTGATAAAACAATGAAGCATGACCTATATTAAGGAGGTCAGAAAACTAAAGTTGTTACAGGGTTGACAGTGTAGCCCATTTGAGTTCATTGTGAGTGAGAAGTGTAGAGGCAGAGGATCATTTACACAAGAACTGAAGTTGTTTCAAGGCCACCATTACCTCGCAGTGATCATTCAGATTTAAAAGCTGTGGTGCTTTGCAGGTCTCTCATACTTTCCATGGGTGTTCTTTAAGCTGCAGGTAAATCCCTCCCATTTACAGTAAGCTTTCACCTGAAACAGAAAATACATCCTCCGGTTTTATCAACTGTCATCTAAAAACTGAGGCACCTCCTGTGGCTTTGGTTGCTGGAACAAAACAACGTTTTATTTTGCAAAAAGACTCATTCATAGAAATACTCATAATCCTTTCTCTTTTATCCCCTCTATCATATGAGAGGTCAGAAGCATTGGTGCCCCCAATCCACAACCTCTGATGACATTGTTGCCTGAATACACATTGAGAATACACGGTTTTAGTTGGAGTCAACTCGGGAAGAACAAGCACACATTTAAGCTTAGAGAGTCGGTTTAAAGAAATGAAAAAGAAACTAAAAAAAAAAAAAAGCTTCTTACAGCCAAATTTCAAAAAATGAAAAGGGAATCATGTAGTTAGGCAGCTCTTTTTAACCTCAAGTAAAAGTCCCAGTTACCCTGGCTCAGCAACCAACTCCTTTGGTAGTCTCTTCTGCCTGACCTGGTCAGCATGCGAAGTCTTTACCCCCAACCCTGCTCCCACCGCCAGGGCTGCCCATGGTGGCCATGAGCCGCTGAGGATGGGCCACAGAAAATCTCTGCAGCTCAATCCTGCCCTGCCAGGTTCCTTCCTTCTGGCAGAGCAGAGCTGCTTAGAGCACCAGAGCCAGGCTGAACACAACACATTGTAAATCGACACCTCTCTTTGCTTATGCTACTAATGACACCTCAGATTACTAGCACTTAATTGAATTTACTTTTCAGTGTGCTTTTTACATTTTGTTCTTCTATCAGCTGAGACAATAAAAATTAATTCCTGTAGAGCAATTTAATTTAGGGTTACACTCTGTGTTTTATATTCAGATTTTCAGTGTTGCAACATTCTAGTGGCAAATCCACAAAGGACTATTTTTTAAGTACTTCTATGAAATTAAAGTAGACCCATACTGAGGGTAGGCACTTTAACAAGCAAAATACTTATAAACCTAATAAGTATGAAGAAAAAGCTATATAATGGAGAAAAGTTATTTGGCCAACTGAAGCAGATTCATTAAGAGAGATCTCATATACATGCAAGAAATACAGTTACAGGTAAAAATATTTGGAGTATTGGTAACACAGACAAATAGTTAATAATTTTTTTTCTCATGAGTTTTATATTAGATTTGGTAGAAAATACTACTGAAATCTCCCCCCTGGGCAAAACTACCTATCTTGTAAAAGGTCTTCATTCTGAAAAAAGTCTTCACATGCTCACCTTTGTGGGTTGTGCAGATCTACAGATTGTATATAACTCACAGTGCATGAATTTAACCATGGAGCAGTGAGTTGAGGCTGTGCATGGGTCTTGTGGACTGTCCTTCCTGCTCAGGCAGGGAGGAGCAGCGAGAGAACCACTATAGGGAATAAGGGAAGTAACTCCAACCACTAGTAAGTGCCTGACCACTTCCCTGGAGAATTACCGACTTTAACATTATTTTAGTTTTCCCAAATGATTTAATAAAGACCCGGAGATAATTTCTTTTTCTCCTTGCTAATGGATTTTGGTGCTTTCTGGGAGCAGGAATGTTTATTTGGAAGAACAGGTCTATAAAAGACAAGTATTTAGTGTTAAGGAGTTCAGCCTGAGGAGTGATTTTACTTTAGCAGCTTTAAATATTTCTAATAATTTCAGTAATTCTTATTAGGCTGTGTAATAACATGTATGAATTAGTTGTCCATAGGCAACTAATATTTTAATATGTCTCTCTCTCATTGGAACAAGGCAAGTCTGTAAATTTCAGGACTATGTACTGGGTGTTTCATGGAAGTGGCTTGTTCCTGTTTTGCCAAGGTGTAGTGCAACACTAGACTGGGAAAACCTGCTCTATACGCTGGGATAATCATTTATGACTGAAGGTAACATTTTGATCCTTAATTTACATATTTAGACAAGTTTACTTCTGCTAGACCTACAGAAGGTTTCCATTGACATTCTCCCCTTTTTTAATTCCTAAATGCCTCCCCATTAGTTCCAGTTAGTGTTATTTTCTTTATTTTACCTTCTGCACTGATGGAAACACCCATGTAGGCAGCACTGGAGGTGTTTGCACTTCCACCCATCCCCACGTTGCTGGGGGCACTTGGAAGTTGAACCAAACCCTTTGGTCCCGGAGGTGCCAGCATGTGTCCAAAGCAGGCATATGTATATCAAACATGCATCAATACATGTATAACACATACACATACATATATGCTTCTGAGGGCTTGGCAGGGGAGGGGCGGAGTGTGTGGGAAGAGGAGAGGAAAGGACACATACACAGAGGCAATGCACATCATGGCAGTTTTCTTTTTTAAAGACAGGAAAAACCTTTGCACTGAAAATACCCACAAAGAGTTTCCTAATCTTGCATCTCAAGGCTCATGATTGCTGAAGCTGTGCAATGAACATTAACTGGTGCTGAGGGGTGGAGGGGTAATAGTCATGTCACAGAATCATCTTTGCATGAAGATCTGCCTAATGGGAGAGCACTACCTGCTGGCAGTTTTGGCTCTACACTTGGCTTCTGAATCTTGGAAAAATCCTTTTGGTTCTGTGTTAGGTTGAATTTGAACATGCCAGAGGCATGGCAGGATCTCTCCAGGGTCTGAGTGGTGGCAGGGGGAGGGATCCAAGTGGGGGAGGAGGGGAGGGAGGACTAGTCCCCGCCTCGGAGCAGTTTCCCAAGGTTTCCAGGAGTTACCTGTTCCCACGCACAAACAGGATCTAGGTACCCTTCAAGACCCGTGTGCAGCTGTTGGATACAGACAAGGTGCAGCAATGCATTTGCTCCACCTGTTCAGCATCCTGCAGTTAGCAGAGTTTGACTTAAGGGAGTTGCTGCAGCATGTATACATTACTGGAGGAAATTCGTAGTGCATAAGTGCAGTGTTTATTCAGGTCATTACTTTTCATTTCTTCTTGGGGTTTGCCTGCATCTCTTGTCCTTCTGCCTCCAGAGTTTTAGTGCCGTCTTTGAAAATTATGGACAGGGGTTATGACTAACAGTTCCAACCAGCACATTAGCAGGGCCCGAGTAACTACTGGCATTTTTGTTTGCAGACTTTGCTCAATCTTTCATATAAATTGAAAGAAAAAAAAGTTACAAATAGGATTATATTTTTTAGACGAGTAAGTCCACACAGTAGTACACCGCAAAAGAAATAGTAATTTTCTTCCACTAGAAAATTATTGATCAAAGTTATTCAAATCTGTATTTAAGTAGATAAAATGGCAAATGTACACAGTAATGAAATATAGTATTTCATGATGTATATTATGAAATAGAAGACAATGAGATTATTTCTTTAAGCCTATCAATTATTAAATTATCATTAAAATGTATGTATATAAATAATTCTATGAGCCTTTCTGATTAGATTACATTGATATGAGAGAGCACATTTTGATTATTCTTTGATGCTTTTCAATAAGGATTTAAATTCTAAGTGGATTTCAGGAAGATTTTCTTTTCAAACAGCAGCAAGAGGTAATGACAATACATAATGAAGCAGAACAGGAAACAGGAGAGACTTTTTAATTCACACAATTAGTTTCCCGTGTAAAAGATGACTAAGTTATCACCACATACAGATTTTTGTGGGGGAAGTTTTATTCTGTTTATTACATATGTAACATTCAGGGCATTTAATACAAACCATTTTGCTACTACTTGCAATACTGAAGAGCAAAGGAGAGTGCTGTTGTGAACTTTGAGATCGGGAGTATTGCAAAGAGGATTTGTACCTTGTTGTTTAAGTGCTGAGCACAAGGAGCATTATGTGCTCTCTCACATAAAGGAGAATAAAGCAGGTTTTGATCCCTCATTTTGCAAATACGGCAGCAATCTCTGGTGCTGGGGTGGACTTTTCCCTTTTTCAGTGAGATGTCGGGCACCACAGTGAGACAGTGATGGGCCATAAGGAGCCTGGAGCAGAGGTGACTGGTGTTTGCTGTGTTGGTGGGCTAAGCAAGGGATTTGGGTGCCGGAATCCTGCATGAAGAAGCAGATTTAGGAACTGGGGAGCAGCAGAAAGGAGCAGGAATGAAGGTTGCATATGGTCCAAAAGAAGGAAGCAGGATTTTTGCAGATCCTTGGCGTTTATAAATGATTACAAGAGAAACACTCACATGTAATGAGAGGTATCTGAGAAATGTAAATGGAAGAGTTTAAAGATGGGCAAGTGCACAGTTAAGCTGTGCTATAAGCAAGGTGTTTCCAAAGTGTGATGAGCAAAGCACTTTCTTTGCCAGGTTTATGACAAGTGAAGAAAGGAGCATGGCTGTATTGAAATCTGTGTGGTAGGAGCCCCATTCATGTAAGAGGCTCCATTCAGGGCCTTACAAAGGGTATGAGTCAACTGCAAAGAAAGGAGGCATTTCACAGAAACTGAAGTGTGACCCTTTGTTTTTCCTGACCCCAAGGTCCTCAGCGACACAAAAGGGGACCCCAGCACTGATTCTGCAGCAACAAATGCCTGTTGTGAGTGAGTGTATTTGAGGAGCAGTGACAATAAGGAATGACCCGAGGTTCTTGTTTCCAGCCCTTGTTTCCCAAGGGACTGTCAAGGAGGCAGTCCTGCGTGCAGCCTGACAGAGGTGAGGAGATGAGGGTGCTGGAAAGCTCTTCCTAGTGGACGCATTTCCTTCTCCCGAAATGCATGATCTGATCATCCACGTTTACTATTGGGACATCTGGATAGTGAGTTTTTTGGAATTTGTTCTGCAAGGTCTATAGAAGTAAATACATCTTTTATTTAGCTGTTATGTGAAGTGGGATTTTTCTAATTTAGGACTGGCAAGAGATTAGGATGTCTTAGTAACCTTGTCTTTGTTTCAACCTTCCATTAGTTCATGACTACTTTCTTTCACAATCAAAGTAGACATGAAAGGGATGTTTTGCTTTGCCCTTTTCATTATCCCAGAGTGCTGCAAGTACCTATTAAAGTTCATGATGGAATTAGGGTACAGAATGATGGATTTAAAGGTATCATAAAACTCTTCCTGGTAAACAGTAGCCCCCAAATATATTCCAGTTGTGACCCGACAGAGGCTGCTGGAGGCATCCCAAGCAGCCATGCATTGGCTGTACAGATCGTTTGAGCTGAGGAAATTCATTTGCATATGGATGCCATGCTAAGGAGGCCAGCCCGGATTTCATTACTGCTAATGATGTGTGTGGGAGAAGTGATTTAGTTTATAGCCAGTGCCAGGCATGGCACAATGAGGAAGTACTTAATTCACACAAAGCTCTTTCTTGCTTCTAAGACCTAAAAATTAGGGGATTTCAAGCAGCTCTGGGGAGCCCAGTGTTAGTGATATGGTCTCTTCATGACCATGAACAGAGCTGTGACTGAGGTGAGGGAAGCAGGGAGAAGGAAGCATCAAGATACAGCATTGATGTCATGAAGGAAACGACTGGAGAAAAGAAAGGGAATGAAAAGCTGAAGAGAAGAAAGACCAACTGAGGATGGAAAACCAGCAGGCAGAACTGGCTCTGCAGGAATCGTGGCTGCCAAGGCTGGACATTTGAACCTTGGAGGTGCCAGAATTTTCACTGAGCCTTTGCTACAGTTTGCCCAACTCAAAATGCAGGCAGGCACATTGGGCCTGGGGTAAGATATCCATCTTCAGAGACCAGAGAAGTCTGAGAACTGGAAAGGAGAAAAGGGACCCCAGGATAACACTGGAGTTGGAGTAACTGGGAGATGCTGCACTGTCTGAAGGCATCTTCCTACTGCACTGGAGACACACCTGCTTTCCCTGTTCTAATAGGCATTGCCTGAGGCAAGGGGGAGCAGAGAGGGGTCTGGGGACACTTCGGGGGACAAGGGTTACTATGCTCAGGCAACTTCTGGAAGACCCATTTGAACTGGGATCAGTATCTTGTGTGGTCTCTCAGCTGTGAGTAATAAATCAGTCAAGAAGAAGAAAGCATACAGAGAGAAGGAATGGGTGAGTGAGAAGGAATAAGTCGGAGGGATTAAAGCACACTGTACCGTCATGCTGGAAGAGCGTTTAGAGCATGCAAAGCACCCAGAGTACGTGTCAGGACAGAATTTAAAAGGTTGAGAGGGCTTTGAAGAGGAATCCAATTTTGGGGTTTATGGGTCCCCCAACTGCTCTGGTGTTCCATAGTCACATGCCATCATTTCATAGGATAGCAAGAAAGAAGGGCTGTGAGCTGCTGCCCATCACTTGGGCATAGGATATGACTGTGTATCCATCTGCAGCTCACAATATGAAAACCTGAACAAAGATCTTTCAAGAGGAATTACTCCTGCCTTATTCATGGCACAGCAGCTGGTTGTAATGAAATTTAACTGTTTGGCTGCAATCACCCGCAATGCATGCAATCAAAAGGGTTATGGCCCTGCTCACTCCTGGAACAGCTGGGAAATGCTGTCTCTGAAAATACAGGATGGTTTTGGGTACCTTGATTTAAGCATTGTTGTTCTGCAATTTTCTGAAGAGGGAAATCAGCTGGTCACTTGGGCAGTGGAATGTGAAGGCCATTTCAGTAATCCATGAATGGGTGAATACATTTTGGAGAGTTCCCTGATTTTTGCTTCATCTGAGTTGAACTCAGAGAGTATGGGACAGTGACATTTAGCTGGGGCTACTGGAAATTAAATATTGTTTACTTGATATTGCAATTGAATTCAGAACAGATGTAAGATGTCTTTATAAAACAAACCCCAGTTTTAGTGTTTGTGTGTCTCTGGAAAAATACTGAAATTTGCTCAATTGGTGGCCTTTATATGTGGTTTCAGGACAACTGTATGCTCTTGAATGTTTTAATATGTGCAAGTCATTTGAATGATCTTCGTACCCAATTGTATGAGGGCAGCATACAGACTTCACCAGCTAGAAGAAATTAGAAAGATGATTTATCATAAAAGAGGAAGCAGGAATCAGTTAAATTTGGAGAAGATCTGAAGAGCAAAGGGGAGATAGAATAATGTGCACTATTTTCTAGATGCAGGAAAATTAAAAAAGGAGAAAAAGAGACCATGCCAATGCATTATGGTTCACTGTGCCGCTAGTGGCAGACTGAATTGTGTTGGGGATGGTTCATTTCTTCCAAGCAACAGCAGCAGGTTTCAAATAATGCTTCATATTTCCCAGGTTTAGCCCCTGAAGAAAAGGAATTACTTGGGAGGCAAATAGGGCAGATTTGCAAATAATGTTTTATGGCCAGACTTTCAAACATTTGGTTCCTGCAGATGCCAGAAGACTCTGCATCTGCTTTAATCAGCGTAGGTTGATCCTTTCTGATTATTTCTTTGGGATCCCCATGGTTTTGAAGGCAGTAGTTTTATATTACCTAGGACAATGTGATTGTACAGATTCACACAGAGGGCAACTTACCCGCAAATTCAAACTGCACAGCTTTTAATTGATAAGAAAAGCGAGAGCTGATGATCCGAGAATAGATATTTATTGAGAATTCCGTGATTCCCCCTCCAAGGTATCTCAACTATCTTTCAGTTACATCTTGTTTAGAGAAGAATATAGGCTCTTCTTTATATTTTGGCAAAAGAAAAACAAAAGGCAGGATAATGGAAATGAAAGATTTCTTTATCAAGTAGGCTTAAAATGCACCTGGGAAATCACTGCATTGTGTTCAGCTGAGTGTAAATAAAGGTTGCAGCGTGACAGACTCTGAAAGTACTTCATAAGAAATCTGAAACTGCCCATTAATTGCTGTCTCAGGGGATACAGGTCTTTTATGGCAGGAATCTCTTCAGCAGCTGGGATAAGAGGAGAAGCAATGCCGTTACTGTAGAGGGCAGGGTGCATTGTTCTTTTTAATTCCTTTTACCCCTTTGTTGTACTTTTACAGCAGGAAGGTTCTCTTCAGGTCTGGAGTACTCCATGGCAAGTTGTATGGTGGAGGCAACTCACAAGTGAAGCACATATACCAGTATTGTCCTGAGAAGGTGGTTCTGGCTCAGAGAAGTCTAGGTTTTGTGTTTTATTTTTGAAATATCGTTGTTCTTTCATGTCTGTATTTAGGATTTGGCCTCAAAATGTTGTATGGCTGGGCTTGTAAACAGTTGGCTTCTACAAACACCAGAAGATTCTCTGTTTGCTCTGATCAAGAGAATCTGATTATTTCTTTGACAGCCTTGTGGTTCTTGGGGTGGTAGTTATCAGACCACCTACAAGAACACCAACGTTCAGCTTTTCTTCATGCAGAGGACAACTCACCAGTGGACTGAAGTTGAATGTCTGTTCAGTTTTTTAGCAAATGGCCAAGAGAAAAATAAAAGAGCCTTGAAATGCTGAGCAGTGCAGTGGTGGGTGTAGAGGCCCTGTGGTGTCACCTTGACTGCTTTAGTTTTCATGACAGTTGAACTGGATGGAGTGTAATGGGATTGGGTCTCCCTGTATGTTTATACTGACCCTGTTGTAATGTATCTTTTTAAAGATAAGATCTTCTTTAAACATAAGAGGTAAGGAGAGAGGGGAGAGGGCATGCAAGCACTGTATAAAGCATCTGTAACGTTTAATTATACGAGACAGGGATTTTCCAATATGCCTTGCAACACAAAGAACATTTAGCTATCAGCATCACAGTATATATTTTCTAAATCACAACACCCACACATTTCCTTAGCCAAGTACAAGTTTTCCTTCCATGGCTGCATATCTAAAATTAGCCTGAAGGTCAAATCTGAATAGAAATACCCTTACTATTGAACGTGCTGGGAATGATTGGTGCAACGGGCTCAATTTTCCCATCGAAAACCTTCATTTATTTTTTTAAATAACAGTAGCTTTTACAGTCAAAGAGCTTGGAGAAAGGCAAAATGAGGCCTGCTGTATAAAATCAACATCAGTATTCTGCTTTCACTGCAAGGCTATTTTTATAGCCAACTATTTTAAATGTAACAAGATGGATAAAATGAAGCCATAGTATAAAAGATGTAGCATGAGGCTTCTGAATAGCAAGGCTGAGCATAGGCACGTGAAAGAAAGGCCTTAACATTTGGAAAATGTTTGTATGTGACAGATATACACAATAAAGAATTCTGAGTTAAGAAATGCATTTTTGAGAAGAAGTGAATAGTTTAGGTCTAAAAATAGTTGTTTAACCTGCAGTTGTATTATGTGAGGACTGCGCAGCCTATACTGCACAAATGCAAAAGCACTGTCTTGCAAGAAGTGCATTTATCAGCCACAGTGTTTTATTGAGTGCTTTAATAATACAAGTGTACATCAACTGATCCACAGTCAAAAGTGGCAGGTCCCTAAGAAATTTACAAGCACTTTTTTTTTGTTGTTTTTTAAGTAAATCAAAATACATATTAATTTGTTCAACGCAATAGCCTTTTGTGTGGGAAACAGAAGGCTAGTGATAAACACAGTCTTAGTAATGCACAGTGATTCTTGATTTTAAGCTTTTATACAAAACTTGTTCCCAGTAGCATGCACCCACCATTAAAGACTTCAGTACAAAAAAATAACCCTAAACACTACATTTAAGTAGAAATGAGATATAATTCTGAATTTTTTTGTTTTCCCCAAAACCACATGAAAGAAAAAAAAAACAATCCCACACATTAATACAAAGCTTTGTGATAAAGCTCTATACTATTACAGATCCAACATTCTTTGCACTGATAACCAAAATTCCCTGTCTACATTTGAGGGAAACAACTTTCAAGTTAACAGAACAAAAAACCCCAGAACAAATAAAAATAAAACAAAAAAAGAAAGTAAGGACAACCTTTTGTCACAAAATGGTTCAAAATTTAATAAAAAATAAGAATGAAGGGAAGGGCTATTGATGCACTTAGTGAATGTGCTTGCACAGGTCCAGCAAATCCTAGAGTAGGTTCCTATGTGGCATATCGCTTGGTCCACTGTCTGGCCATTCTGTCGTGCTCTGCTCTGTTAGTCATATACTGAGTGGCAATGCTTCCAACCAGGGGGTCAGCTGAAAAGGAAACACAAAGTGTGAAATACGTATCAGCCTTGAAAGGATGAAAAAGCTATTTTTAGATTCACATTCATTCAGTTCTCTTAGGTTAAACTGTAAGAACAAGGTGCCTACATATGCTAGCCTAATTTTGAAAGCGTGGAAGGAAGATGGGGAGAAGGTGGCTTGCAATTAGCTATACATTTCTGTTAAACATATAACTGAAACAATATTCTAAAATTATACTTCACAAAAAAAAGTTCCGATAATTTCATTTTGAGCCAAAATTCACTTTCAGATGATGTAATTTATTTATGGTATTAGACTCCCACAAGTATATATATTCTCACCTAAGAAGAGGATGGGCTTTAATTCTATTATCAGGTTCAATTTTTTTTTAACACTTCTAGTTTTAAAGCATAAAGAAATACAAGGAATTAAGGCAGTAAGTACTATTTTCAAAGCGACGGAAGTTAATTCCAAACTTTGGAATTGTTATTTAATTTAAGGTATCTTTCTGAGCATTTATATGGCCAGAATGCTGCATGATATGGTCTGAATCTCCAAATACTTCACAAATAATTAATCAAAACCAATCAGTCCCCTAAGAAAAACAAACCAAGTCAAGACATTCCCATAAGTGATTGCATTTAATCAACATTTTTCTCTTTCAGATATTTTTCTCTTCTCAATTTAAAGCAGACAAAATGTATAGAGATTTTCCCATACTCTTGATATTTTTGCTGCAACAGTAAATTTTCTGAGATTGTACCATGTAAGTCCAGAGGCACTGATACCACACTTTTTCCTGACTTAGGACAGAGGAATATGACTTCTTCTGAAAGCTAGGTAATAATTAGCTTTGTAGTTGACTGAAGATGGTGCCATTGAACAATATGACTCTTAGCTTCCTTGGTACAGTTGTAATCTGAGTGTGGTGCTTGTACTATTGACCACTGAAATTCCTTGGACAAGACGTCAGATGTTACTCTGCTTCTGCAAAGCAGAGTAAATCTGGGCTTTTTTTGTTTGGTTGTTAATGATAGGAGTTTATGATAGGAAAAATATATTGGTTTAGCCAAAAATCAATTGATTGGCATACTGCCAACATCATCAAATATTAGTAAATAATATTAACAAAAAATCTTTTGGTTTGCATGCATACCCTGCACTTTCAGGAAGAGCCTCTGATTTGAATGTCAAGTTTACACTTTCTAAATTAGTAAGGCAAGTTATCACTGTGATTGCAGTGTACTATGTCCCTGTAGTCTCAGTCCTGTGAACACTTACTGCATGTGCTTACCTTTAATATTTTAATATAATCAGGGAAGGTCACTGAGGCCTGGACTTGACTATTTTTACGTTCATAAGTGTCCAAGAAGCATATCTGATCTAAGATCCATTTTAAAAGTTGTAGACTAGAAAGTATTTCACATTTAACTCCTCAGCCAAGGTGGAAAAACTACGTAGGGGATTACCAGAGGGATTTTGTTCTGTGCAAACAGGAGGCTAATAGTATATGGGCATTTAAGTAGTGAAAAGATATCCATGGCTGGAATAAGGTTTCAGAAGCACTGTATGGTAAACAGGGAACTTGGGCAATAGGAAAGGGCAACATTTTCTTCACAAAAAATTTGGGGAGTAGCCACAGGGAAACGTTGTCATAGTGTAACAGTAGTTTGGGGATCAGCCTGACAGCACTGCTGCGAATTCCCACACCCTCCTTGGATGCAATGCTACTGTGTAAAGAAACACTTTCGGAGACCCATGGAGAAATGGAGCCTAAGAGTTGAACTTGAAAGGAATCCTTGAAGCAAAATTTAACGAATGTCCCAGTTTTCATACTGTTGGGGAAGGTGGTGTTTGGCCTCTGAGGCATCTGGCTGTGATGGGCTGCAGGACATTATAATCTGGGAATGTGGCAAGTTCTTCTTGAGGTTTAGTGCACATTTAAAGTGCTGCCTCTAAGATCTTTACAAAGCCTTGCATGAAAAGTGATGCGCTGTGGTAAAGATTTACCCTGTTCAAATCTGAAGGTTTTTTATGTGCAGGATGAATGTTTCTGCGAAAGCATGTCTTTCACATTGAGAGGTGTAAATCAATTTCTTTCATACACTCCAAGGGTACTGAGGATCACATCATCATCCCCAATCCTTGATGATAATTATAATTGTTTCCTAGTGTGAGTTTCCACGTGTATCTCCTTTTGGGAGGAAATATTTCAACAACATACATATTTAGAAGGCTTTGGAAGGTACAGGCTCTTCCTCTCACTTCCTCACAGCATGGGAAGGTGTCTCCTCTCTTTTGGGGTGAGAGAATCAGTGAGAGGAGTTCTTGGTAAGAAGGTGTGGAAATCTGTTGAAGCCCAGTAATGTAGAGAACTGGGCTGTTTGTTTATCCATACGTTCAAGCCTTTGTCTTCGCAGTATTTTGTTTGGCAGTTGGGGAAAGAGTGGAGGTGATGGCCTGCAAGATGTCTGAGGTCTACAAAGCTTTTATTGTAGGTGTGTAAATTCCCACAGAGTGTCCTGAGAATCAACTGTCATCTCGGGTGCTTCCCCCAAGCGTCTCCTTCCATTGTTGTCTGCCTATATGAAGCAGGTCTGTGGAAGCAAACCACTCACTTGCTGTAGCATAAGTGGGAACATCTGCACTCACAGCCAGCTGCCAAGTGAATGCTACTAAAAGGTACTCTCAGTAATAACAGTAAAAAACATTGTTTTTTTCAATTTGGTTAAAAGTTTTTTAGGTACAATATTGAATAAAAGAACAAACCCATAATTTGGCAAAGCCGCTTGCTTGTTTGAGACCACAGACTGAGGGAACAGAAAAATAGTTAGGGACACTGAGGCCCCGCTATTTCACATCTCTGTCAGAGGGTCTGAAGGTGTGTTGTCATTGCATGTAGTTACTTATGAGGACTTTAAAAAAGACTCTTCAACAGGTGTTTGAAGAGCTGGCCAACCAGTGGCACACTGGCCAATTCCATGCAGAATGCTGCATTTGTGCCACAGCATTTAAGGACAGCATGGGAGCTCCAGAAATGCCACAGATTCTTGCTGCACCTGTGTGGGTAGATTCAGCCAGCTGGCAGGCCCAAGGAGACAGATCTCTCAACCCTTCAGAAGTCATGAATTACCATTGTTACACAGTTCACTGGGATGGGCCATAAAATGAAGATTACAAGATAAATTGAAGCACCTTAATTAAAACAATTAAAAGATTAATTCTCAACATGCACGAGCCTTGGTTATAGTGTCCAAGTCCTACAAAATATCAAGTATGAGGAAGAAATCTTACAAAATATCAAGGAAAAAACAGCAGTTATCATTTACCCCCTAAACTATGTAGCACATGGCTGAGCATCATGTGGTTCTCAGCTGGGCTGCACCGTTTGAGGGGTATTGTGAAATCTCCATTAGTAAGGTCAAATATGTATTTATAAAACAACCGCTGCATAAACTAGCTAATTAAGACATAAAAAGGATCTCAAAATTCATATGGGCATTTTTCCCATGTTTCCATTTCTCTTTACCGAAAACTATTTCTTATTTTCCATTTGTATATATCTGCGTTTTTATTCTTGATGTTAGAAATTCGTTTCTGTAATTAACAAACTGCTTGAGTTTTATTTTTTTATAATAAGTTGCATGATTCATCATTGAATCAGGGTTCATTCTACAATTTGACTCCAAATGGGACTGTGTCCAACTGACAACAAAACCAGGTGATGGGAATATAAAGCTATGCCAGAAATGTGTAATCAGAACAACCTAGTGAAAGAAATTAAAATAAACCCAAAGTAAATTAACAACGATAACAGCAAAACTATGCAACTGCTGGCCTGGCAGGAGGAACTTACTCTTGGTGCACCAGATGCATGGTGGCTGGCTTGCGAGCCGGGATGGCACCCCCTGTGCACAACTCCCTCCCTGCCGTGTGGGCAGGCATGGGCTTCCCGGCCCTCAGGGTGCCGGTGGCTGCGGAAGCCAGGATGAGGCAGAGCAGCTGTGTGTGGCACTCGGCAGCACTGGAACCTGGGAGCAGGTTTGTGGGTGGCAGTGGCTGTGTAGCCACTGTAGGAAATTGTGCTGTGGCACACACTCTCAGCCCACCAGAGAAGTTGCTGCAACTCTCTGGACCTTTAAAGTTTTGTAATTTACTGTTCCTTCCAGTCCCAGACTCTAACTTCTAAAAATCTGCCCTACAATGCCTCTATAACCTTTAACTTGTGTAAAGAAAAATTTTTATCCCATACTCTGATTGGCTCCATGTAAAATATTAACACAGCAGGAGTTACAGCATCAAATTTCATGTTAGAGGACAGTGGATGAGTAATGGAAATATATAAAAAAGGCACCATATTATACAGGCAAAGAGAGAAGCTATGGTTCAGCGATGTAGTTTACATGGAAAATGTCAATCAAAAGACTTAAACTATGAAGAAAAGCTTCTGGATGATTTATAGGAAGACTGCAGCTGCTAAATCCCTCCTCACCTCACCATATGTAATCCTCATGTTATATCAGAATTCATGAAATTGCCCTGTATTTATGTGGATTTGAAAGCTGGGTGAGCTGGAGCTTGTCCCTAGCTTGAAAAGGTTGGATGTGCTGCTCTACACCACCTTGTCATTTTCTTTTGCAGCCACTTAGTATGACTGTATAAGGAAGAACATTTGTGTCTCATGTCTGCTGTAAGGCTAATCAAATTTACAGCCCAATTCTAGTAAGTTAATGCTATTGGGGATTTGGATGAGCTGAGGTTTGGTCATTACAAAATTTCAGCTGTGTTTAATGCTAGTTAAACTGCTTTATCATTCAGAAGACAGACTATAATTCTTCTTTAAAACTACTTTTCCCCCAAATAAATGAAAATATATTGCTATACTGTATTTTTCTCAGCTTGTATTTTTATAGCTATTTCTATGTCAGCAAATAGCAATTTCAGAGCAGAATTCATCTCCTGGGCTTTTCAATGCTCTTTTAAAAATACAGCAAACATACTCTAGTGAAATAAAAAAGGGAGATGGTGTGTTTAACAGCTCGATTTCAATGTGCCTTCTCCGTCAGCCACACAATATGCAATGAAATTCCAATTGGTAATGCCAACATGGTTAAAGAGACACACATTTAGACTTAAAACATACATTATGGGTGTTTGTATGCATTTTATATATTTTTTATGAGCATTTATAAAGTAGAATCATATTTCTAGTGAAGTATTTTGCAGTCTTAATAGAGAACAGCTGATGGAGCCAGTTATTGCACTACTACAAGTGGGTTCTCAGAAAGATTTCTGGAACACCTTACTAAAAAAACCACAGCCCTAAAAAAATCTCACAGTTTCTTTAGCCAAATATTTACAATGGTGTTGTTTTTTTTTTTTTTTGTCCAGGTTAAGATTCAGCTCTATATCAAGGGGAATTCAAAAGAGTTGGCCTCCAGCTGAAGAGCAGAATTTAAGTGGAAGAATTTCCAAAGGTTAGATGCAATTTGAAAGGTCTTATTCCTTCTGAGCTATAAATGACTCCATCCTCATTGTTGTGAGAGGTATCCCGTTGACAGGCTCTAGTGAACTACCTGTACTGAAATATCAGTCACCAAAAATTAAATGTTAAATTTAGAAGAGTTTTTGGGATACATAATACTACAGAATACTACATTTTCTTTCTTTAGAACAGCCTGTCTTTCCAAATATTATGCTGTATTTCTTTTTCAATTAAAAAATGTGGAGTGCTTGAGTTTTTTTTTTTTTTAGGAAAAGTTGAAGTGCTTTGTGTGGCATCTACAGGATAGCAGTCTTGGAGTCATCTTTATAAAGCAGCACAGCCAGGATTGGTTACCCCAAAACCAAACTTTCCCAAAATAAAAGTTCATCTTTTCAGAAAATACATTTTGTTTGGTCATTTCAGTGCAAATGGCAGTGCAGGATGTTCCCATATTGGCTTGCAGTGAAAGCCAAGATTTCTGAATCCAATTTTTGTCAGTTTTAATATTGTACCAACTTTTAAGAAATAGGTCCCAAAAGGCAAACTTCAAAAAAAAAAAAAGATTGGGGCAAGAGAAGAAACTAATAATTCATTGAAACACCAATTTTCTTAACAGCAAACACTGACAGCTTGCTTCACACCAAAACCATCCTTAAAATTAATTTAAAAAAATATTTAATATTAATTATACTTTTTTATGTTGTTTTCAGTGGTATCCAGCTAGTGTTATAAACAGACCAGTCAGTAAAAACTGGAAAGGCAGTGTGAGACATGCTATACCAAATACGTCACAGAACAATTTAATACTCTGAGAGGAAGGGATTAAGAGAAGATGAATTGTTTGCAAGTAATTTTATTTATAATGTCACTTTGCCTTGGGAAGTTTTCATAGTTAACCACATATTACCTGTTTTAAACTTACTGAACTCCTAGAAGACCATGTCAAGGATACTGTGTGTCTTGACGTGGAAAATGAGATATGTGAAATGCATCATAGTGTCCTTCAGTGATCTTAGAGCAGCAGTGTTGCTCTCTTTTGCTATCATTAATAATAATGCACAGACTAAGTAATTCTTTGAAGGCAAAGGCAGGTGAAGTAGCACACTGAATTACTCCACTGACCTTTCACCTTTGAAAAGAGTGCTGGAAATCAGGGCACAAGTGAAAATGAGTGCAGCACAGCACTAATCCCTGTTTGTGCGGCAATAAAACTATCCTCGCGGTTGGGAGTCTGATCAACACACGCGTACGGACGGGAACAACAGACTGATTCAAGGCAGAACAAAGGGCAGTAGCAGGGCTCTGAATTGCTTTACACAGCCGACAAGCTGAACTACAATTTATTTCTGACTTTTACAAAATCACAGTTCCAACTATCCGTATAAAAAGTATTTAACAATCTGCGAGGCTCTTTTAAAGCGATACAGAAGAATGATAAAGTGATCAATAAACACAGTAATAAAAGAGAACAAATAAAATGAATTATTTCAGTAAAGAAAAATGATTATCATTAGAGAGGAAAGGAGCAAATTCTGGAAAGGTCTAATGTCTACTAGGAAAAGAGTCAGTGAAGCTAATATCAACTTTTCAACAGAAATCATACAATATGGCATATAATGAAGTCTGTTTCTTATTTCATGAACTAGTTTTGCTGATTTGGTTGGTCGCGTCTTAACATTCAATAGAAAAATTCTAATGCATATAGAAAGAACGTTAAGTGGTCTTACAGTGGTGCTTTAGTTTCCCATGTGTAAAGCTGGACTAATGCTTTTCCATCACCCAGGCTATTCTGAGAATAAATATTGTAAGAATTGCAAGGTATCTCGATACTTTCGTAAATGTGGCTGTACAGATGTGTAGCACAAAAAGACAACTATCCATGATTAGACTCTAAATTCTGAGCTCTGTAGAATTGTCACAAACACATTTGACTGCTATTAAGTTTGTACAATGATTGCAGTTACACAAATATTAAGGCATGCACGACTTGATTACGATGTCCAAACTGTTGTCTGGAGAAAAAATGTTGCATATCTTCAAAAATAAAAGAGCTCTGCAAATGCAGTTTAGAAAACATCCATTTACTAAAATATCCATTTTGTAAGCATGGAAGGAGAAATTCATTCCTCCCTCTCAACTTGCCTGATTGCTGTCAGGCTACCTACCACAGATCTGTGTGAAATATGAGGCTGCCTAAGAAAAAGATGTTTCAGAAATAAGGAGTATTATCTGGCCCAATTTTATTAACACAGCTCTTAAAGGAAAGTGTTGGCAGCGATTCATCTCTGTATCTTGCCAAGGGAAATCATTCTTGTTTAAAGAGAAAGATTCTTTTTCCAGTTTTTAGTCAGATTTCTATAAACTTCACTGTCTGACTGGGAGTTAGCAGAGGCAATCGTGGATCAGTGAGGCACAGTCTACCGATCTTGAAGAGTTGTCTTTAATTAAGGAAGAACATGCATCTATTAGAAGTACCAGCATGCTGGAACAATTAAAGTTCTGAAATAACACACTTCACTTTGATGCTTGGATGAGTCTCAATATTAAAAGCAAAGATACATTAGCAATGTATCTGTTCATAATAATGAACTCAACTGAGAAATAGTCATTGCTATTGGAAAAAAAATTATAAAAAGGTGTTAGTAACTATAGAACTTGATTTGAAAGACATTACGTGGCATGTGGTTTGATAAAATTTGCAGAAGTTACAGCAATATGCGTTTACCTTGTGGAAGCTGACTGTGAGTAGATAATAAGGAAACCACAGCCCCCAGATCTCAAAATGCTAAGACCCATAATGTAACTGGCATTTATCCATAGGGTCATAAGTCTTTTTTCAGAAAAGCACTGTGGATGTGATTTTTTTTTTTTGTGTCTGAAGATTCATTAAAGGAGGGATAGATACTCTATAGGAATGCTAGTGTGTTTAGCATTTCTTTCATCTAAAGATAAAAGAACCAGTTTTCTCTGGGTTTGTCTCTTATTACTTCCCACTAATCACCTACTTCAGGCAAAGGATTGACCTATGGGTTTTACACATCCTGAATGAACCGTTTAATCACAAAGCAACAATGTGTAAAGCTATTCTCTGTGACCATGCTTTGTGCAGTGTTAGGCATCCTATAACCACAAGTACCAAAGGTAGATTACTCTGCAAGAAAGCCAGGAGGTCCAATAGGATTCACTTACCATGTGGATTCCCAGAGGACAGGGAGTGGAGGAGGTGTTATTGCATGGTCTGGTCTTTGGTGGCATTTAGACACCTAAAGCTATCTTCACTCTTAGAAGTGTTTGAATGTGAACAAAAAATCTTCAACTTAAACACATCCAGATCATTTTAGGTTAGATGCAGAAGTCATCTGAATCCTGCTCTTTTATCTATCCCTCTATACCTTTATTGCAATTAATCCTTGGAGTGATTAGTAAAGCCTACATATGGTATGAATGCTGCTTATTTTGGTTTAATCTGATTTTCTTCTTCTTGTCCTATTAAATCTCATTATTAATTTGTCTCATTTAAATCCAAAACTGCTATTAAGAATCCCATACAAAATGTCAAAAGAATACAAGAGGCCTTTATTTACAAAAGAGTGGGTTAGTGAAGAATTTTGTCCCTATTAAAGGCCTACTAAATAGGACTCTTTCATCGCCTAGGGCCTGAAATCCCTTAGCAAGGTGAACATCCCTTGCAACAGGAATAGGAACTTAAATGTGCCTTGCATGAACACACCTCTTACTGTTATCCAATAATGACACGAAAATAGTCAGGCCTCTCCATTCCCTATCTACTCTTTCTCCCGGGGAACATGCAGAAGGAAGTCACAGCCTGTATCTGGCTCAGACATATCTAAGTTTATATCTTCATCTAGAGGCAGTGGAAGAAAAATGCATGGAAACTAATTTATTCAGAATTTTTGTTGGTATGGTCCAAATGCTGTCTTTGATGGTGATGGCTTCTTGATTTTTCTGGACTGCAAGCATGGGTCGTTTGAGCCTGGTTATGTGATCCAATGTTGTGGCCTCAATGTTGCCACATCTGTGGTCCATACTGTTCTAGAGAAGGCATCCTAAAATGTTACTACACTATAAATGCTGGGACTAAGTGCCATCTCTGTAGAGTATGGGACAGGGACTTCCGGAGTCAGTCTCACTGCTAATGTGTACACTTGACAGGTTTCTGACAGTTCAGAGTGGTGAGGTCTGATCTCTCAAGCACTGCAGATTTGCAACAATACTGCCCTACCAAAAGAGGCATCCAAGGAAGATGCTTGTACGAACACACACTGGCTAAAAAATGTATGAAAACCAGCGTGCCATCCCGCCCCGAAGACAGGGGCTGGCCACTTATGGTGACACTTCTGGAGGCTGATCACAGAGGCGACATGGGACATTGCATGAAAGGAGCAGCGTGGTGCGAGCTCTGGCAATGACTGAGGAATCAGCAGGTGAGTGAAAAAATAATCCCATTTTAGTAACCAAATGGACTATCCACTTCTAAATTAACTTCAGAATGTGAATATAATTACATTTAATTATGAACAGGTTCTAATAGGACTAGAAGGAAAAACAGGTTAAACAAAATAACTAGCATTCATCATGTAGGCAGGTTTTGCTCCTGGATTAGTTGCAATGGAGTTACACGGCAATGCTGAAAAAAGATTGAATTTGTGATATTTTACAGCAATAATTTCACATTTAGTAACAGGTTACATAACTTTACTTGGAAATCCTATCTTTCCTGCCTGAGGGGTCACATTGACTCCATTGCCATGCCTGACTAAATGATAATCACTTTGCAAAATGATTCCATGCATTGGCATAAAAAGCCCTAAGACTGAGCCATAGAAAAAAGCTATACAAGGTAGAGATGGAAAAGACATGGAAGGTCATGAAGGCATTCCTTCTGCAAGTATAATACTGTGTCTTACAGTAAGTTCTAATCGATATATTAAGACCCAAGCAACGAGGATTCTAGCTCTTGAGAATTTGCCTAAATCTAATTCATATTGAAGTTGCAAATGCTCCATTCCACAGAAGAGTCTTTCACTAAGCCTTATATGGATGGAAAATTCTACAAACAATTTACTAATCAGAGCTCTATTTCTGTATCCCATATGAATGTGAAATCTTACAGTACAGCCCATCCTTAAATTTGGGACAATTACACCATATATTTTGGTATTTAAGTAGCTGTCTACAACTCCATCTAATGCACCTGAACTTAATTTGCTGTGAAAATAGGGACTCTGAAACACATGCTGCATATAATTTGTTATATTTGTTGCCTTTGATAGATCTGCAAAATTGTAAAAAACAAACAACTATTTCCTCCTCCCCTGTTGAATAATGTAGAAAATTAGCCATGCAAAATAAGAGAGGCTTGTCTTGCAGCAGTGTAAATCATCTCTGAAGGTAGAATCTGAATGACTCAGGAATACTAATTTCTGAAATTTTACTCAAGAACATGAAAGATTAAATGATTTAACAGCTAGCATACTTATATCCAGGATTCTAAATATTGCTTTTCAGGACTGACTCTACATTCTTACGGGGAATCTGCTAGCCAAATGTAGCAGATTTCTTTTTACGAGTTTGAATAATGTGGAGCAGTGTGATTTCTATAGTGAAACAGGAATAATTGTATTTTAAGAACAGGAAGAATCAGTCTTAAAAATAGTTGTGCTAATCAGGGTCCTGAAGGTGGTTTGTAGGCAGTTAGAAATGTATGGCAAGAAAACGGAAAATCTGTCCTTGCCTTCACATTAAAAAAGGTACACAGGGAAAAAGAAAAACAACAGTCACACAAAACAAAACCCCCACTTAGTAAAATGGAACAAAGTCTAAATGAAAAATCTGGAGTACAAAAGCTCAGCAGGACTGATGCCAGTTTATTCCATCTGAGATTTGAGCTATTTGTACTAACTGGGAATAATGAATATTAGATTAAATTATTATAACATTAGAAAATTCATGTGATGTCTAAAATAATTTATTTTCTATTTTTATTTATTTTCCCCTTAAATATATACAGTTTTATTAGTGAGAAAAATATATCCAGTAGAATTGGTTAATCCTGGAAGTGTTGTATCTACTTCATACAAAAAAAAAAAAGATTCCAATGTAATTAAGGACATGTCTGCATTGGCTAGACAAAACCTGCATGAAACCAAGAAAATACATTTAAAGACTGTAAATGATTACAGGGTATTTTGAAAGTAAGAGACAGTTTACTTTGTATCTTGGAACTAATTCAAATTAAGCTAGAAGTCTATATTTTATATATGAGAAATAACTAAGAGCTTTATTTAAATACTTCAGATTGTTAAACATTTAACGTTGATGACTTATTTTGGTCTTGGTTCACACAAAGATTTATTATGTGTATGCAACAAATTACCTATCTTCTCTCTGAGGTAATGGGCATAAGAAACCTCCACTGGTACTATTTCAAATTACACGTTTATTGGAAGGAAAATGAATTGGAACCTTTTGTATTTCTACCATCCATCACTCATGCATTTTTTCCAATACTCTTAATTTAATGATGGTTGAGCTGAAGCTCATAGAAATTCTGTGTTTCTTGAGCTGAAATAAACCAAAAAAACAAAAAAATCCTGTATGTATATTTCTCATACAGCTTTTATAAGCTTCATTTAAAAAAAAAACACAAAAACCAAAAAACCAAAAAAGGCAGGTGCATATTTTTCCAGCTTTACTTCTGTTTTGTGATATGACTGTATTTTATATGTTCTAGAAACCCTTTTTGAGGAACAATAAAAATTAGGAACAGTTAAGGGTAGTGACAGGACTCTTTTCTCTCATGAGTGTCAATTACATCTCTTTACATTTATTTCTTGACAGAGATGTACAAAGCTTCTTTACTGATTTGTATTTGAGTCAATCTCTGATTTAATCAGATGCCATTTAATAAACTGATAGTTGGGTATTATTATGTCTGAAGTTCAATTTTTCCCACATCTTCTTAAATAAAAACAACATAGAAGAAGAAAACACTGAAAAGGACAAGAAGTCATTAGCAGCACAGTCAAACCTTTCCCACTTAAGAAATGGTTGAAATCTAAGCTTATTTCTTCTAGAAGAAACAAAAAGACAAAATAAGATATGGCAGGTAATTTGGTAAAGAAGATTATTAAAAATAAAATGGTCTTGCTTATCTTTTCTGTAGTAAGAAAGGAACACAAACGAAATGCCAACACATTAAGCTAAAAGGAAGAAGATGGTTCATATACCAAATAGTTAGACACATCCAGAAATATAGTGTAGGAATAATAAAAGGCAATTTTGGAAAATTAAAAAAGAAATAGAAAACTTAATAGTCATGCACCACCTGAGTCACCATTGCAAAGGCTGTTACTGCTCCTGCTTCAACACATAATCTGATTGTTAGCTGTGGTTCAGAGGGAATTTCCTTTCCTGTATATTACTGTGTGAGTAAAGTGCTTTGAGGGATTTTTACTCTTTTGTCTGAACCACTGAGCGATGAGCAGTTACAGGCAGTGTACCTGACTGAGCCAAGTAGTACTGGTTTTCTGCTAGAGAATGACTATACTCCTTCTAGAGATTATTCTTTGTAGAGTTACAGATACATCAGATAAAAAAAAAAAGAACAGGATAAGTGCACGTGTGACTGGCATCTGGAGCTACAGCTAATGACTGTGTCATGCGTTGGATACCAAAAAATCCAGATAGCATATTTTATTTTTAAAGACTAATCTCTACCATTCGCTTTCTAAATTACATAAACCTACCAATTTTCTTTAGTAAATAGTTCCAGACACTTTTCAGGAAAAAAATTTATTTAAACAGACTGTAGACTTCTGAAACCATAATGGGGGGTTTAAAACTAAGTATTTCTAAACAATCTTACTTCTATAGTTGTGTTAATCTTTTGAATGATGTCTTGTGAGCTTTGAATAACCTAAATCTAAACACACTAAAACCCTCTATGCTCACAAATAATGATCTACCCATAAGGTGTTGTCAAAGTGCAACTAAAAAGAGCAAAGATTTAGGCTGACATCAATAGCAATCCTGATCCAAGCCTCCCCCCTTGCACACGTAATTAGGAGATATTCCACGACATATTTTCCTGAGAACTACTAATGGGATGACAGTTCACAAATGTCTTTTCTGCTGTTATAATAATCCCCACAGTCACGGGTTCACGTTGAGGGAACTTAGTGAACTGATAAGAACAAAATCTTGTAACAGTTTCATCAGCTCTTCATGGCAAAGGAAATTAATTCTATTTCAATGCTTACCCATGTACAATTTTCATAATGTGCTGCTGCGTTGCTTGCATTTACATCTGTGTAATTTCATGTTTATAGATCATGTCCACAGAGTTAAAGACATATAGGTGTACGTGTCTGCAAATATTTAAAGACCAGATGTATAGCAAGTGTCTTCCTGGCAGTGCTGAGAGGCTCCTAGTGGGACTTCAGATGTTTAAATCCCACAGGAAGTACTGAAAACCCTGCCAGCTGTCAGCCGTCATCTTTAGGTGCCTAAATGTCTTTAACATATTGGTACTGTGTGTTCAGCTTGGAATATGAGAAACTCTAAGTGATTCAAACTATAGAATAGCAGTTAGGATTGTATACATACTAGAGTATAGCTAGTACGGTGCAATATCTTTTAAAAGGAATGGAAAGAGAAAGCACTGATAAACTATCAAGAATTTGTAAATAACAGCTCTAGATTCTATGATACAATCAGTGCAAATATGTACATATTACACATGTAGCAGGTTCTGCAGAACAGGTAGGGGAACACACAGTATTTAAGCAAGCACTTTCTTGCAAAAAGAACTTGGTCTCAACTGATGGGATTGCTTTGCTTATGTGAATGAAGTTGATGGTGGTGGTTTTTTCCCAAGGCAATCCCAACTTTGACTAAGTCATTCTGCACTCACTGAGAGCAGAACAAAATCCATCAGTTTTATGCTGCATTTTCTTTCATGCTCCTTTAGGACAATTTATTAGGATGGCCTTCATGCAAAACACCCATTTGCTCTGCTCCCAGCCCAGCAGCACCAAGACAGCAGAGCAACCACACATGACACTTTGTCTTTGCTAAGCCAAAGCCCCCGGAGTGAGCTCATTTCATTTGGAAACAATTCATGTCAGAGATGTAAAAAGGGACAGAAAGTTTATGTTGCAACCTAGAACAAACCAAAAAACATGACTACCTGGATTGATTCCTTGTTGCTCTAACTTTTGTTTATTGTCTCTTACTTGTTGCCATGCTTGAGTGACATGGCATAGAGTATTTTCCTGCTTCAGACACAGAGAAAGCATTTTCCATTGTGCTGAAACAGCTTAGAAACCTGCCTGTTTCCTGACAGAGCACAGTATACAAACTCTGAAGAAAAGGGAAAAATCAGCTCCAAGCTAAAGAATATAAATAATCTCAGACAACAGAGCAATTTCATTGTTTACATGACCCTCTACTGCTTACAAAAAGGATATATGGCAAAATGAGATTATTTTGTTGTATGTCTGATAGTACTGTGTTGTGACATTGCACCTGGTAGCCTGTGGGTGCCAGGAAAGAATCAAAGTAGCAGGGCTCAACCAGCCTCATAAAATTGAACCAATTAATATAGTTTTGCCAACTTCTAAGTATTTCAGTAATTTTCTAGAATATTCATAACATTTGACAAATCTACTCAAATATGGATTATTACAGGATGAGTATTTCTAATTTTAATGAGTATTTTAATGAGTATTTATGATTCTACTGTCTTCTGTATTTCTTGACAAAAATATTCAAAAAGGAAACAAAATTTTGTTAGAAACCACAACAGAATAGACTTGGTCACAGGAAGGACTAAGAGTGCTTTTTGATAGACTGAATAAAGCTATTAAAATGCTCAATGAGAAAGAAAAAATCAGATTGGATTCTAAGGCAGTTTCTGATAGTAGCAAAATGTGAAGATTATGGCTTTAAGGAAAAAAACTACAAGAATGAGGAAAATGAGAAGTGGCTCATCCCTTGAACTTGCTGTCATCCAGAGTTTCTAAATTCACTTCACAACTGGGGGTGAGGGGAAAAGAAGGAATGATAATTGGGAAGTCTAAAAAATTGCAGAAGGAACATCTGACGTGCACTGGCACTGACAGAAAGCAGCCTCTGCTATGGGGAAGCACCAGATGAGGAGGAACATTGTACATGCTTCCTGTTAGATAGAGATACGCAGAATAACTGAGAGAAAAAAAGATACACCCAGGCTTCTGTGCGGTGAGGGGTACGGACCTGTTCTTCATTACCAGGGGTTGGGTAGCTATTTCAAAGTTTGAACATGGAAGCCAAACAGCAGAGCTGTGACCACAAGTCAGCTGAATTCCCACTTGCAGCCAAATGCTCCAGCATGGAAGAGATTTTATTATTACAGCTATGTTACATTTTCCTTTATTAAGCTGCCTTAGATTTATTTTTAAACTTTTTTTTTTGAACAGGCTAGAGTTTTTAAATATCTCAGTAATACTGAAAATAGATCTTTTTTATTGGTACAGTGGACATCTATTAGTGTATTAAAATGCACACTGGTGTGGTTGAGGCTCACCAGATGAAAAACAGGGCAATTCCTGTGGAACCTGATGTGTCAGCCCACACTCTCTTTGTAAGTGGCTGTGGCAATTTTGGCTCTTAGTGCCCCGGTGCCAGAGATGATGAGCCCAAAGCAGTGTCAGGAGAATGGAGTGTGTCAATGGGCACCAAGTCAAAGTCTGGCAGCCTCACTCCAACTTCCAGTGGGAGATGCATTTTCCTGAGAGGGTTCAAGTGAACCTATTGTGCTTTGGCTGAGTGTGCAGAAGACAATTCCATGGATATAGGACTGTATATTGGGTATTCCAGGTATTCCTGTCAATATGCAAATTGGTAGAGGTTATGGAATTGCTACAAAAAAGCATTTGGATGAATTTAAATTTCCCAAATACCAACGCAGATTCAAAATGTGGAGATGCTCAAAACTTTCTAGACATCAGATCTACCCATGTTGCACTTGCAAGTATGGACCCTGCCTGGAGCAATTCCAACAGCCAGCTTTGGGGAAGGCTGCTGAAGGCAAACCTGCCAGGGGACAGGGCAGTAGGCATTGCAGCAGGATACCAACTTTCCTCCAAAAATGTATACTGCTGGCTGAAAGGGAAATGGGCTGAAAAATTGCTAATTCAGCTCTTTCACTTGCATATTTTCTGACTTAAATCTCCCCACCTACTCCTGTTTTGCAAAGGTTCTGGAAACAACAGCAATTCCAGCAGCTTTGTAGCAGGGCAAATACTTATCAGGCTTCTAGGGCTTTTATGCTTATGTTGAAAAGTCACCCTCCAAAGTGCTATTTTAGATCCCATTGAGGATCAAAGATATGCATTAAATTACACTACTGAATCCTTTTCTGCAAAGGATGACAGAACTGGGATTTTATATCCGCAGCAGCAAGAGTACTGAACCTTGCACACCTTTAGGAAAATGATAAGGGGGGAAAAAAAAAAGAAAAAAGGAAAGAGAAAAAAAAAGAAAGAAAAAACCCCATAATAACTGAATGCCATCTCTAAAGTTTCCTAAATATACCAGCACCTTCATGCAGGTGCATGTAAGGGTGTTAATATTTTTTGGCAGAAAATTTAGGCAAACCTAAACATACCAAACCACATGGATAACTTGTAATTGCAACAGAAAAACAACAATAGTATGTTATCCAAAATTGCCAGTTATACCTACTCTGTGATAAAAACAAAGAAGTTTCTGGGTAAGATAAAGGTAAAACATAAGGATGACTCATACAGAGAAAGCTTAAAAGCATGCCTCATGTCCCTTAGTGAGACATGTAAAGATCCCCATAATCTTAGGATCTTGTTTGATTTTGCTTATCTATGCTTAGATAAATGTAAGTCATTAAAATGCACAGCCACATTACTTCATGTGGGTTAACAAAGTATGAAAACATCTAATAAATTCATGATTCATGGCAGTACTTTGAAAAACAGCACACATACTTCTAACCGAGGTACATTTTATTTGAAAACCACAATGTATGTTGCAGACTTTCTTAACATAAATAGTCTACTTTTCAGAGGTGCTGAAAAACTGCAACTACTATAAAAATTGATGGGGCTTACACCAAAGTAATGTAGTGTCACTTGTCCAACTAATTTACTCTTGTAAGTACAGTTACTGTGAAGATATGCACGCTTCAGTCTCAAACTGTGTTCACAGCAAAGTCACAGTTTCCAGTAGGTTTAAAAGGCAACAAGAGACAAGCAGCTTTACACTGCTAATATAATATGTCACTGAAGTATCTGAGAGCAGAGTCAGAGCAACCAACTTGACTAGTGCCGACCTCAGTGAAGCGGGTACTGCAGGCAGTTGTTTGTGCATTTCCTTTGTCAGAGATTAATATCCTTTTCTAGCAAAAGCTTATTCTTCCTTTTTTTCCTTTTCCTTTTTTCCCTTTCCTTTTCCTTTTTTCCTTTTCCTTTCTCCACCATTTCATCAAAAAGCAGAAAAACAGTGAGAATGATGGGGCTACAACGGAAATAACCTTCAGTGGGGCTGAAGTGAGATAGGGACATCCAACAGGGAGCAGTAAATATTTCCACCCGGATGACAGTGATGATGAGCGGGTTAGTCTGTCTAGCTGTGCCTCACGCCACAGTGAACTCTACGAGTTAGGCACATTCAGGAAGGATGACTGCAGTGAGGATGAGCAGAGGAATAGAAAGCTTCTCTTACGGAAGGAGGCTAATAGACACAGGTCTGGTTAGTGTGCAGCAAATAAAGACAAGGAGGAAAGAGGATGGTTCTTCATTAGTACAACCAGGAATGAAAACCAAGAAAATGTTTTTTTAAGCTATAGGACAAAAGTTGCTTAAAAAGAAGCCAGTATAAAATTCTGTGAGTCAGTTCAGGTTAGGAATCAAGCAGAGGTTTCTAAAGAGCAAAGCAACTGAGGCCCTGTAGAACCCTCCAGCAGTTACTTTGGCTACAGCTGCCAGCCAAGTGTTCAGCCTAACATTTGTGGGAAAGCAATATTGTGGCTGTCCCCTTCTCAGTCTGCCCCTCACATCCTCTGTCACATCCCCATCGCAGGAGCTCACAAATGGGCATGGCTGTTATGAAGGACAGACAGCCAGGAGCAGCACCAAAGCATTGGTTCCAGAACACGAACTGATGACCATGGAACTTGCATGTGGGAAAAATGGTAAGGAGCCAGAGACAGAGGATGAAACCAGAAGGGAAGAGGCTGATGTGAGGGCGATGTAGCCAGCTTTGTTCTGATTTCCTAATCAAGGCTTAACAGACATGATTTGACGTTAGACTGTTCTGACATCGGGGATAATCAGGCCAGCCAAGTTCAGATCTTGAACATGTCTAGAAGGAAGCCACGCAAAAAAAAGTGTTGCAGTGTTTCAATTTATTTCCTCTGAAGCATTTGTAAATGACATTCTTCCTGCAGCAGGAGAACCTTTGGGAGGGCTGGGATGGTAATGACCAATGGAGAACAATAAGCATTCTAACCCAAATCAGCATCACCAGCTCTCTAACTATAAAAAATAATTAATTTGTTTAGCACTTCAAGCTCAGTAAAATAAAAAACCTCAGAGGCCATCTGCACTTAAAAGCTCTTTAGGATTAAGGCAGCGCAGGAATTTATACTCCCTGGGTTCCCTTTGCATACTTAATATGCAGTTGATTTTTACTCCAAAAAAGACAGGTTTTTGTAACTTATTACATTTTCAAAGTGGGGAGTGTCTACACCTGGAGTTACTCTGAAATAACTAACTACCCACATAGGCAAGCCCGAGCAGCTAACACTGGAAGTATTTTCAGTGCTCAAGCACAGAGCCTGTGAGCATTCACTCACATACTCCATTTCATGTAGATGAATGTATCTATCAGGTTTCATAGGGTTGCTCATGCACATGCCAAAATGTTTACAGGACTGGAGCCCTGCTTTGTAGAAAGGGATGTGTGCTGTGCCTTCGAGTACCACCTTAAAGAAAAATACTAATCCCCAGATTGGCTGCTAGTGTATCCCACCATCTCTCCCATCTCTCTGATACCATTCCATTTAGCTCTCTCACACTCCCAAATAATGCACACGTTCACTCATATGCAAACCCTACGGCACCCCTTCCCCCCATGAAAAAGTCAGCCAGCTGCTACAAAATTCAGACATTTCATTAACAGAGTTTACTAGATGATACTGCCAAGCAAAATAGAGACAATTAATAATAATCAGGACTGAAGGGTCTGAGACAGCTTATGAGTAAAGGATTGTATTAGTTGTTTAAAAAGGACAAACTCGCTCCTGCCTGGAGTGATAGGGAACAAAGAGTGGTGATGTATAACCAGGGAGGAAAGAGACTCTCTCTGTGGCTTTTGTAGATTACTGTGTGAATGACAGGAGAGGCAGGAGCAAATACCTCTTTTCATTTGCTCAGCCTGCTGGAGAAGAATAGCAGCTCTTGCCAATGAAGCTGCAGCTGTGCTCCAGCTCCGTTTAATCACTGTGTTTGACTGAGGGTTAATTAGCTGCCATTCTTACTCCTATTTGTTGTTCTAATGAAGATTTGCATAAATGTAAGAGCAGGGGGTAACTGATACTTGATTCTTCCCTTCAGAGAGGCCAGGGGTGGAACACTTGCCCATCCTAAGTGTTTATGTTTGTGGGAGATTCAGTGTTGCCTTTCCATTTGACCTGATCTGCTTCTGGCTGATGAATGGTGAAAAAAGAGTTCAAAGTTGCTTATCAAATAGAGACCCCTGTTGTGTTTCTGCCTTTAGAAAGGACAGAGGGATTAGAAAATTACTCCCAGCTGACAGAGAGGAAAATACATATATGCATGTTTCTGTACCTACATATGTACATATACATGATATATTTTAGTGATCTATATATCAGTGATCTATCTATCTGTCTATCTATCTATCTGTCTCTCTATCTATCTATCTATCCATCCATCCATCCATCCACCCATCCATCCATCCATCAATCCACGCATTTAATAGCACATAACCAATTATTTTTAAATGATAAAATATCATAAAAAATAATGAGACAGGTAGTACAACTGTAACATATTAGGCAATAGGATGAAAAGTAAGGACTTGTAGATTTTTGCAAGCCTTCTGTTGTAAATCACTAACATTCAAAGTTCACTTTTTTAATAAAAAAAGTATCTATCATGAAAGAGGAGATCTCCAAGGAAGTAAAAAATGACTCAACAGTTCACATATACCTGCCATCAGTGCCTTATGAGAGGGGATTCCACCATAGAACTTAAGAAATTGCATTCGTTCCTCAAAAAATCAGAGGAAAATTTTAACATGAAGCAGTGACAAAACCCAAAACTACTTCATAATTAAAGAGAAGAATTGAAAATGAAAGATAATAAAATTCTTTTATTTACCATGGTCAGGACAATGCTTATGGCTGGTAACTGAAAGAAGCTAAATGGAAGAACTTCCCATTTTTTAGTATGTTAACTTCTTGCACATGATAATATAGCATAGGTAAGTGTTTTCAGTATTCCTCTTACACACTCAGTCTGCTAAAACTGTTGTTTGACAGCATTGGTGAGGATTTAAGAAAAAGAATGAGAGGGCAGAAGCAGCGAACTTCTAAATTTCCAATCACTGCTGGAAAACGTCCAACTTTCGAGATGACCGTATTCCTCCTAAGAGAGGTGACCACCACAGAGCACACATTTATTGCCAGTTTCTCAATCCCAACAGCTTTGCAGTGGCTCTAGCTATTTACCTGGTCTCTAAGACTCATGAGCACATATTAATTTGCTTTTTTTTACACTTCCATCGTGAATCTGCCTGACTATCTACACAGGCACCTCTGCATATTTTGGGGTAGACACTACCAGAAACTAATCTTTCAGAGATGTAAGCAAGTGAGCATTCAATACTCCTGAAATAAATATGCCTGAAATGGTAACACTCTATCATTCCAGCTCTTAGCTAGAAGGAACACCATAGGTTTTAAGCTTATATACAGTTAGAAATGCACATGAAAATAAAACCAGTCAATTGCATTTTTGCACATTCCCACCTTATTTTGAGTTTTGAAATATTTCAGTATTCTATTACAGCTTTTGATTCAGCCCCTGATTACACCAGAATCTCATATTCTGCCTTTTTCAAAGCAATTTTTAGTCCTTTGGACAAATTAGAAAGAATATTGAAGTGTACAATAAAAATAAACTAGAAACAACCCTCATGACACATAAACAGATCACTTAATTTTCCTTCAACGTTTCTTTAATAATTTCTACATACTACGATTTTCCAAGGCTACAGTCAGAATTATCCATTGGTAAATAGGGTAAGAGAAAGTGGAAATTACAGATCTAGTGGTCAATGGCAAAAAACAAACAAAAGAGCTGAGGGGAGAGGTTAAGTGCTGCGCTAGTTAATAAGAATGACAGCTTGCTTTGAATACTCATACTGACTGCCCAAGATATTGAATAAACCTCATTTAAACTAATTTTCATTATTCGTAGAGTCTGTGTTAGGCATCTATCATTGTCAGTACTATTAATATTCTTTCCAGAGACCATATTATGAGCATATTTAAAGGAAAGCTTTCCTTTTCAATATTTATTAACTCATTAATATTTCTTGGTAGTAATATCCTGGTAGTAATATCCAAATTAGTGCATACTGAGGTATTTTCTACTGATTAAACTTTCTGAATCAAAAGATTTTTATTCTCCAGTACTAAGAATGCACCTGAGCTCCTGAAATTTTGCTTGCTTTCTTTGCTATTTATATGAATGGCATACATGGTCTTATTTATATGAATGGCACTTAAAATCTACATTTTTGTCTTTTTTCAGTAGGTACAGTAAACCAGAGCACTGACCACATCCTAGGAGCTGATCAAATATGAACTGTGAATAAATGTGAATATGAAAGTTAATTTGTCTTACCCGGGTTGCAGTCTGTGAGGAGGGAGCAGATGGAGAGGAGAACTTTAGAAATGGTTAACGCTGGACTCCAGTTGTCTTTTAAAATGTCCAGGCAGATGACGCCTTGGCTGTTAATGTTACAGTGGTAGATTCTTGTCCGAAATGTTACCTAGAAAGGACAGTGTGTCTAAGTACAACAGTGTTCAAGTCACAGTTATCAATCAATTAAAAAATCATAAGAACTAACATTTTGCTTTCCTGGTCGAAATGAGAGTATGCTGCTACTTTTGGTCAAAAACTGGGCGAGATAAAATAAAGATAATAAAGTCTGTCTGTTGCATCTCTGGCCAGCACTGGAACTGGTTTGTTCAAGATGAGAATGGGACACATTTCCTGAGCTTCCCCTTGCCTTGGTCTCATCAATCACATAATTTTTGTATGGGGCCAGAAAAACCTGTTCCACCCCCTGATCTGGACAACATTCATAATTCAGGTCCACTCCTCCTTCATGCTTTGAAGGGAGTCAGAAGACAGATTCTTCTGCTGTATTCATCTGTTCATCATTTGACCAAACCTTAAGCTGGAAAAAAAGGGTGGAGGCATCACATCAATGACTCCTGAAAAAGATGAAGTGAAACATTTTTGAGAAAGGCTGCTCAAATAAAATGCTTTTATTTCCAAATTTGAAGTTACAGTTGTACCAATAGAACACCTTTTAGGGTTTTTTGGTAGTTGATTTTGAGACTTTCTGTATCCATTTTATATTGTCTCCCAGGTGATCCTATACACAACAAACCAAAGAGGAGAGCACTTCTTTTAGCCTAGAATGATGTCCTTCTGCTTCAAGTTGAAGACATAGGCTTCTTATTTTAAAAGAAGCTTAACTAAGAAAGTTCACTTCAGAATGAATACTGGGGTTACTGGATAAGGAGGGACAATAAGAAAAAAACACCTCTTGGAGGTCATCAAGGACTAATTTATCCATCAGTTCTACCCAAATGACAAGTCAAACCAGATGGTTTCAATGATGAGTTCATAGAACCTAAAATCAAGATGTACATTTTTAGAGGTCTACTCATCAGCAATAACCCTGCCAACAGAGGGGCTGATTAGGCAGGAGATAACAGCAGGCAAAGCACACCTTGACTTAGGAAAGCCATGCTCTTCATTAGAGTTGGACAGTGCTAATAACTGGGAGTGCTTACACACACACCTATTCCTGCTCTACCACACTGATAAACCTGCATCTGGAGAGTAATGGAAACTGATGACAGGGATGCTCCTGTTCTGATTTTCTTCAATATCAGAGATCTCAGTGATTTCAGTGGGATTGAGATCAGGCCACTGAGCAGTAAGCAGAAGAGAGAATACAAGTGAAATTACACAGTACCTGGTTTACCTCTATTAAAAAAAATCATTCTCTAACACACTGAAAAATTCTGTCCCTTTGGATTAAATCAAGAAGCTTTGACAAAACAATGGAAAGAAAAGGTAATAGACTTATGGTATCAAAACACTGCATTCAACAAGAAACACTTCTTCTCATAAGTACTTTTCCACATAAATTTGGGAAAGCACTTTTGGATGTACTGTCATGCATCAGCTAGTTCTATACCAAGGACCCCCCAAAAAGCAAGTTCATCAGTTTTTAAACTATGTATAAAGGTATTGCTAATTAATAGGATAATTTCATATTTTGCCACTCCATATCCTACATATTTATAGGTTCTTTCCTTTTTTCCCCTACACTTGTGGTTTTGCTTCTTGTCTTACAGCCCAAGTGCTTCACTTCTGGGATTTTCATGAGAATTCAAAATATTTCTGGCACAATGATCTGAATTAATCAAAATGCTCTGGTCAGATATCTATTTTTAACTACTCATTAGGAGCCCAAGCACATTCAGCATTTGGTGTGAAGGAAGTCTCCTGCAAAATCAAGACAATTATTTATTTAAATAATAATTATTATTGGGTGATAAAATGAAATGTTTGCTACAAAGGGAAGCTATTTTGAACAACAAAGGTTACAAATACACAAAAGCGGTAAACTACTTTACACACAAACTGAATGTCACAAGTGTCCATAAAGGGAGTTGGTGTGGAGGAGCATCCTGTGAATTGCAGATCAGTCCTCATAAAGTCCACAGTCAGGTTAACTCCAGACACTCTCATACTCCATTTAGAAGCGAATCAGGGAATGCTTCCTAGCAGGATGTCCCATGACTAAGGCAAACTTCAGCATCTGCCTAATTTTAAGTATTCTATGCTTACTTTTCAGAACACTGTTGGAATAAAGTTTTTGCTTAATTCTTTTACCTGAACAAAGGTGCTTTCCTATATTTCCTTAATGAAAAATTTGAGGACTTTATTTAGTGGCACCTAAATACACTCGGTAATAAGATATATGTGGTCTCACTGAATGTGGGGGAAACACACTGAACCCATTACACAGATTAAATTATACCCTCTGAATTATTTATAGACAGGTCAGTCTGAGCTTGTAACGTGCTTAAGGGAAGGTCATCAATTTGAGCCTGCATTTTAACATGTAACTGTTTTGCCATCAGCTGAGAGGACAGACACTGCTACGTGTTCCTGCCTCAGCTGCTTTTGAAGCACTGAAGCAAGGACATTGGGAATTTGGCAGGATTCAGAGAGCCACTGAGATGAATGGACGTAGTTCATGTCTTTCATAACCTGTTCAACACTCCATTGCCATCTCAGACAACCTGGTGTACAAATGTAGATGGGACTACATCTGTTTGCAGTTGGAAGGCTACTTTTAGAAAATGCTTAGACCTGAAATGTAGCATTTTTTCACTATGAGCACATATTAAATCCGTGACATTGAGAAAGATAAGGTTTGCAGCTTACCACTGACAAAAATATCACTGATTAGCCAAACATGCCAGTGCACTTCAAAATGCCTGCCTAAGACAGAGGCATTTTTAATGTTTAAATAATTTATGAATTGATAATTATAATGTTATATTTTATTAATTAATTTTAATATTGAAATAATAAAGTCAATTAATTAATAAAAAGAATCACAGTTTTTGGAATTTCAAAAGAAGCTGTATTAATGAGAGCCTTAATATGCTGGAAACTGTGGACTGAAGGTGGCAGGTAATGGAGTTCTTACCCTAAGGTAGTAGAGTACAACTGGAATGACACATTGCTTTTCTCATCCAGTTATTGCCTCAAATTGCTGATAATGTGGGAAATGCTGACATGTAACTTTCTGGATGTTGTGTTTACCCCTACATTTTAAGGTTATGCAGGGTCACTCCTATTATACGTGTAGAGAGAAACCAAGTGATAATACTATTCAAAGGGAGCTGCATTTTCTTTATTATGGTCATATTTTTACCTTTGATGTCACTTAAATGTTTCCTCTAAACAGTGCAGTCTAATTCTATTTATCTCCTAATGAAAACACCTAAACAATCCCATGCAGGGGCTCAAGGGAGTGTGTGGTTGTACAGGAGAGTTATCCTCAGACAGTTGAAGGCTAGAGGAGTAATTTCTGGGTTTTTTTGAACAGTAAGTGTCCTCTATGGATCTATTTTCTTTGATTCTGGAATTTAGAAGAGGGTACCTGATTTTTGTTGAATAAAAGTGTAGGTCAGAAAAATGCGAATTACAGGAAATAGGGAAAAATTGGGCTAGCTACCTTCTGAAAACTGTAAGAGTACTATACACAAGCTTTTGAAAGGTAATGATAAGGAATTGATATTCAATCAGTTTTGGAGGAAAACAATAATAAACTCATCTGTTTTTCCACTGCTGAATGCCAAACCCTTCTAAATACTGAAAACCAGAATAAAACAGATAAAAGCCCCCTTTATATAGTCTCTTAGAAGAAAATGAGGTTATCTATTCAAAATGGGGAGAAAAATTATCAGAGAGAAGAAAAAGGACATGAAAAGCTATGTCTGGCTGTTCATTGAATAAGTTTTAGGACTGAAAAAGACTGTTTATAAAGCTTCGGAAGAGGGAATTAAGATGGATTTTAGTTGAGTGATTGGAGGCAACTGGTTGAAGGCAATATAAATAATTTCTGGATATTGAACACCCGTTTTCCAGTATGAGGTAGTCTTAAAATAACTTACTATCTCTCTTTTGGACTGAATGTTCCTCTGTGAGGTCTAAACCCAAGCAGCCACTGTGGTGCTGGTATCCATGTGTGTGATTTGCTTAGCCTTCACTGTGAGATTCAGAAAGGCACATACAGGCACTGCAGCTCTGCAAGGGCTGATCCCTCAAACACATCTCACGCGCTTCCAGACTTCACTGAATTCAGTTGCAACCTTCTTCAGAAACATATCAGAGGAAGAAATGATTCTCCAGTGTTGCATGCAAGGGGTTACAATGTGCACTCAAGAATTGCTTTCTTCAGCCTTTTTGGGTTCAAAGCCTCACCTCTTGTTTCTCATTCCTCCCACTGGAGCCTGGTGACTGTGTAGGGAGAGATGAAAGATTCCCAGAGCCAACAGGAAAATAAACAAAACCAACCACCTTTTGCTTGGCCAACACTGGAAGCAGAGCCGGGATCCCAGGGCTCTCAATCTCACGGTTTTGGAAAGTTCCTTTCAAGTCCTTTCATTTCTTACAAGGATGGAATCCTGCATGCCTGCCTGAGATGAAACTTCTGTCTTCCTTAAATATTCCCCTGGAGTTCTGTTTTAATAAAACAGTAGTGGCACTACCTGAAGTGGAAGAAGTTGTACTGCATACAGAAAAGGTTATATATATATTAAAAAATAAGATGCCATTTATGATGATGTTCATGAAGCTCAGGAGGGAGTAAATCATTCCCATCTCAGTTTGTCAGACTTTATGAGCAATAGATTTGTCTGCTCAAACAGTAAAAACAAGATCAGGGCTACACTCTTTAGCCATATGAGAAAAATACTCTAAAACAACCTACATGAAAAATATCTGTAGTCCTGAGTGAGACAATATTCATGCAATAACCTTTACATTAATTAGCATCCTTTAATTTCTTACAGAGTGCACTTCATTTTATCTACACCCAGCACTGAGGCCACCTTTCTAAGACAGGGTGGACCATCTCTGGTTTTAAGTACAGATTTTGGGCATGCACATGAACAATTCTTGAGATACTTGATGGATTATCACAAGAAGTGCATAATAATAAATGACTGGCCATATGATGCTCACTATTAAAGAATACAATTTAAATTCACACCAAGAAATAAAACTTCATCCAGTTCTTAAAACACTTGATTACATCTAATTTTGGTAGGTTTTCAAAAGTTTTAATTTATTTTATTGAAGGACAATATTTGGCATCTGCATTAGCAGGAAATAATAAACTGTGATTACTTTTGCTTGACCTACAGAAGAGTCTGGTATGCAAAGTATGCTGTGTTTCTCTGGCAAAATGCACCAACGCATCAGTAGCCAAAAGTGATAGCAATTTAAAAGGATGTAATAGCATACACATGAGTTGACCTTTATATTACTGAAAATCAATCAGTATGCAATATGAGTAATTATTCATTATATTTGTGGTAATTATGGAGCTGAGTAACTACTCACACTCTCATTGAACAGACTTGTAGGGGAAAAAAACTGAATAAGCACAGCAACACTAAGCATCTTCATTATATAAATGCACTCCTTTTGCACACAGATTTAACAGCAGAAAAAGTAAAAAGGGACCTTGATAATCTTTGATGTATCCAAGAGCGCGAATAAAAAATTGTCCTAAACTGTACAAACTTTTCTAAAAACAAAGGAAGAGAAGAAGAGAACAAGGGAAATGGATTACTGTTTGGGTTAGGGTCAGTCAGAATACAAACAAGATTTAAGATGCCAAGCATCAAAAGCTTTCTCCAACAAAGACACTTCGAGTTTTTATAAAATGATTTTCATATAATCAGCATAATCTTTCTTGCAATTAATAGTTCCATATGGAAAGTCAGCAAAAAAGTTCTTCTATAGAAAGTGCATTTTTTAAAGATTTACTAGTCATTTAACTTTTATAAAACAAATCCACCCTTCTGAAGTTTAAAGCATGGAGGTTGTATTGCCCTAGATGCACACCTCTCTGAGATCACCAGAGTGCTCCTTCCTGTTGCTCTTGGCACAGGTCTGCCAGTTGTAGGGCTGAGTGGGCAGGTTGTGGCAGGCACTTCAGGATCTATATTTTATTCTAAGAAACATGGGTCTTTTTTTACCTCACCCAATTTTAACATTCTTTAAGTATTTAGGTACTCCCCACATGAGAAGTCCTAGGCAGACTGACCTCAAAATTAGTAGTTTTTTGTCCTGATCAGTTAATCTGCTTTCAATCTATTGTAATAATGTGCATAAAATCTTTCTCTCACATCTATGTATATGTATCTCTGTGTGTGTAAAATAGGACAAGAAATAACATCGACATATGATGTATTTTTAGATCACGTGGATTTTATGGAGTAAAACATGCTTGATACAGCAGAATTATGTAGCTTCTGAAACATCCAATAGACAACACAAGTTGTCTCTTGAAAATATATTTGACAAGCAGCAAGCAAACCACTGCCGCAAGGCAGAATATATTCCCCACAAGATGCCTCTACAGGTCTTTTTGAGAAGCTTCATGTACTGGGTATTCACAGGAAATAGGAAGAAATGGTGAACCACCTCAGTTTTGGTGAGGGAAACCAGGAAGACTTCAGCTGGATAGAGTCAATTTAATCAAGACTAAATAAATCAGTAGAAATTAGTGATATAAATTAGTATATTAAAAACAGTGAATAAGAAGGCTATTCATTACAAGAGTCATTGGCAATTCAATTTGCCAATTACTAGAAGAATTATCAGATAAATGAATTTAAAGGAAATCTCAGAGATTTACATGACACTGCCTTATCGAATGCCTTTTGCATTTATTCACAATAAAATGTAGCTATTGATTCTCTCTTCAGACTAACGTATTTCTGCTTGCATCTCCATCCTCCACTTTAAATCTCTGTGATTTTGTCATTCTGAGAGATATTGAAAGTTTCTTAAGCAGCCACCTGGGTTTGACCTGTCCCAGGCCCTGTAGCACTGCAAGCTGCCCTATAGGTTCAGTGTTCCCTGAGGATATTGTAGACTCATACAATGGTTTGGGTTAGAAGGGACCTTAAAGATCACCTAATTCCAACCCTCTGCCATGGGCAGGGACACCTGCCACGAGACCAGGTTGCTCAAAGCCCTATCCAATCCAGGGATGAGGCATCTCAGGGATGGGACCTATGGAACAAACTGTTTCACTGCAGGTGGTGCAAGCATGCAAACCACACTCTGCAGTTCACATGCCTGGGAAGAGTAGGATTCAGGCCGATACTGCTGGCTCTGACAATGGTCTGTTGTGGTAGGTTGTCCATTTCTCTCTCTCAAAGACTCCTGCGCATCTGATTTCTGCCTGCAAATACCCAAAGACTTCACTTGCTGGGAAAACCTGCCAACTCCATTTACTGTCATGGATGAAGGATTCATGGGCTGCTCTCAGCAAGAAGATGTAAATAGAAAGGCCGGGCAAGGAGAACAAGGGAGCATGGAGGCACAGCAAAGGGGCCTGGGGAGGCAGTGGTGTGGGAATGGGCCAGGCGAGGGACCGCCAGACCATCAGGAGGAGGAGGATGGGGAGGACAGGAGGCCGTTGAAAAAAGCTGTGAGCATCACAGCATGGCACTGAGAACTAATGTGATGTGACAGAGGCTATGAGAGAAGTATGACAAGGCAAATGAATGTAAGGGATAACAGTGACAGGAAGCCATTGCATTTGAAGGCTGGTCTTATGATGGCAATATCTATCTGGGATGGGGGGCAAGAGGAAGTAGACTGAAGCCCTGCCTGCACCAATGTTGCAGAGATGTTAAAAAGGGATGATCAAATAGGCTGTACTTAAGGCTATTCTGAGTTTGAGAGCTTCAAGTGTAAATTGTATTAATATTGATATATGCAATTTAAAGTGTGTGTCTGCCTTGCAAAGTTCATTTTAACAATTCAGATTAGAAATACCAAGAAATGCTTATTTTTTGCATCTACTCTTGTAAGCACTGCTTTTCTCTAACACTGCAGATAAAAGTGTCCTTAACAGCCAATCACATACAAAACAAGTATGAAAATGTAGAGTAGAAGCCAGGAACAAAAAGAATTACCCCTCAAACATGAGGCTGAACCTTTGAAATAGATAGGAAGTGTCTACTTACAGGAGAAAGATTCCACATAATGATATTTAGTGCACAGAAATTAGTGCTATATGACAATTATGTATAAAAAAAGAAGAGATGTTTAATATTGCCATTAAGACCAGATTCTGTAGACACTATGAACTATATTTATAAAGGAAAAAGCCCCCCCTTGCAGTCCAACAGCTTATTTGAACCAGCTAAGCTTTCAAATGTTGAGAATAATTTTTCAGTCAGTCGATAGACACATGAGATTTACACAGAGGAAACAGAGTTTTCTGTTATTTTAATTTTGATTTAGAGGTGATTTAGCACATTGCAGCCTTCAAGTCCTGTGAACCATTTTTCAGTCAGCTGAGATTCAAGTCCCTAGTAAGATTAATTGTAGAGTTGGGATTAAGAGATTTTATAAATCACTCAAATTCAAAAATAAAGCTTGTACTAGGATAATGATAGATATACCCATATTGTATTAGTTACAGCTAAATAGAATTGACACTGTAATAGACTGAACATAGTCAAATATGAGAGTAGAAGTTATTAATAAAGATTATTCTTGATGAAAATGCAGACACTACTGCAGTGACAATTCCTGGGGGGAAAGTTCTCTTGAAGAGTATTCATTTTTCTACAAACATTTTTCTACAAACACCTCTGTGAGAGATCCTGGTATGGCTTCCTGATTTGTCAAGGCTTCCTGCTCCAGAGGGACAATAGGCAGGATTATGAAATTATCGCCATTCCTTCAATAACTGTAGCGTACATAAAGAGGTGTTGTTAATTTCTAGTGATGGCTAAACTTTAAAGGATCTCAGACAAAAAGCTTGCACACTTGCGGAATTCACTGATTTCTTATGAGGACTGAGGACAGAAATTGAGTTAAAATTCTTTCTGTCAGATCAGACTGACTAAAAGATGTGATACCCTCTACTCATATACACATGTACATATATATATACACACACACATACATGTATACCCACAGATATGCACACACACCCTCCCACAAGTGACATCTATGCATAGCTATATATCCCATTCAATATCCCAAAGATAGAGAGCTTTCCTCTGCTAAAGCCAAGAGGTGAACTGTCTGAATCCATTAAGGATAAAAGGAAGATAGCAGGAAAAAGAAATCTCAAAGGTATTTCTAAAAAACAGGTTGAGGGGTCATTAAGGCACTGAAAAAATGTAAGGTTATCTCCTTAGCAGGTCATCTAAGTATTTTCATTAATTTCTTTAAGCAGCTGCTCTGAACAGGGCCCAGCTTTCTCTATTTTTCAGCCCGCAGCACTACAAGAGAGATGCTGTATTTTGGGGCTAAAGTGAAACCTCACCTTGTGACTGAGACTGAAGCCTCAGTGGCATCTGGCCTTTAGCAGAAAATGAGATCATGTCCACATCTATGCCTCACTTTGCCTTTTCCATACCATCCTCCTGTCTGGCATCTCATAAAACCAACGTGATACTGAGGATGCAGCTGAGAGGAGAACCGTGATTGTGCAGGCTGCCGCTTTCTTGCTGACTCAGCCAACGAGGTGCTCAGCTAATTTCCGCAGTGCTACAGCAGCTTCCTCACAGTGGAGGCGAGGGAATACTTTTAATTGATTAGAGCGTCCCAGAAAACCTAAGCTAATTTGTCAGTTCTTGGATGAGCTGTTCTAAAAATCATGTTTCCTGGTTGTAGAGCTAAACCAGAATTAGCCTGGGCTGGCGCTCCATCGCTCCTACTCAAGCTGCATCGGTCACACATAGATAAACTTTTTGGGGAAAGGACAACTCCCTCCTCTGCATGAGTGGGCTGCAGTTGTGAGTGAGGCCAAAAGCCATTGATTTATAAGGAAAGCAGACCTGAAAGGGTCAGTGACCTCTGGCTCAAATAATCCGGAGTCCAGTTTCAAGGCATGAGACAAAGGTGAAATACTGAAATAGACTGACTTCAAAGGGGAAAAAATTAGTAGCATGAGAGCAAATTATACTCTGACCTAACATGTAGTATATTCTGTGATGGTGAAGAGTAACTTAATTTGATAATATGCCTATGGTTTAACTTTAGAAAGACGTTGACTGGTAGCGACAGACAAAAAGAAAACTATGGATCCACAGGGAAAAGGCTTCATGCAGACTGGAAGAGAAACCTGATGGCAGTGATGTGACTACACAAAACTCAGAATGTGAACTGGACTACACAGTATAATTAGACGATGTAAAGAATAAAGATAGAACTTCAAAATCTTAGAAGGATGTGATGTCGAAGGCTACAAAGGTGTAAAAACTGAAGAAAGACCTAACACTGAAAGTTTGGATAGATATGTTTTCTTTGTTAAACAAAACCTGAATGAATGAGTAATTCATATTCTTTTACAAGATAAAGACAAAGTAGAAAAGCAAGTTAATTATCTGGAAAAACAAATGAAAATTACTTTATAAATTTCTTAAAAAGAAAAATCAAAATATAGGTAGAATCTTTCCTTCATGTGCAAATGTGCTCTCAGTTGTTTAATTTTATTTTAATTAATGTTTTCCAATATGCAACAGGGTGCCCAGTAATAAGAATGGGCATTAACAGTGTTTATAGAAGCAATCTGAATCCTCTAGAAAATATTGAGAACTTTGTATAATACAAATCAAACAATGGTTACACCACAAATATATTTAATTATAATAATAATAAAATAATATACATTTATCCAAAATCCATTTTTAATATATTTTCTTATTTTAAAAATTATTTTACACTCCTCAATGTCCATGTGCAACATACACATGCATGATAACAGAGTGCACAACATCTGAGAATAGAAAAGGAAAAGGGATCGTGGAAATCGTTCTGCTGATTTTAATACACTGAAGATTAGGCCCTTTAACAGTAACTATGTTATATGACATGGGCATTTGCCTTGACCCTCAGGCTGGGTCAAGTAACTGAATCTGGCAAATACAGTTTCTGTTTCTTCCCAGGTCTTTTGTGGTCACATTTTTGGAAGATCAATTTTGACAGTACTCATTTAAATATCTAGTTACTTCATAGTGAAAGAGGGATGAAAATGGCCCACAGAAATCTCAGGAGTAATGCATGAATTCAGTCATAGCGAGAAATGTGAATTAGACCCTTTCTGCTATGTTCTTACAGGAAGGTAATCTTGCCAACATTCAGGAATACATTTTATGTCTTTCTCAGCACATTTCACAGTCTTGTACTTTAGATTTTCTAAGATGATAAAGCCGTAAGGAGTGGGACTATAATTAGAAAAAAATCTAAGATGATTTATTCCCATAACCCAGGAATCTATGATTTTGAGAATGGCACCAAATATCACAAATCTCGTGGTGAAGTAGAGATGTCAACACCCAGTGACACAGATAGCACCGTACTGCGAGGCCATATGTTACATTCCACGTACTCACTACCTTTCTTTTGCTAGAAATAAGCTTGTGGAGAACATATTTAACCACCCTTTCCCAACAATACTGACTGTCGGCAGCTACCTTATGATAAGCAGTCGTCTTCCCATGCTGCTTTATTCAAGGGATTTCCAAGCTATTTTACTTACGAATGAGTTTTATAGGGTCTGGAAAATAGGTGTAATGAAATAGCAACAGTTTGAGAGATCCTACAGCAGGTCTGAAAATAGGGGTCATTTACAACCATGGCTGAAGTGACTAGAATAAGAATCCGCGTGTACAACATATGCTTGCAACACAGTTATATGTGACATTAGTCCCCTGTGCACACACACTCATTACTTTCTTACAGATAACAATTTCCCTCATCATAAATACTGGCCTTTTAGTAATACAATATGCCATCATCAATTCTCTCATCCTTTATCAAGCAGTACATTTTCATATGATTTATATGCACACATTTCTTACAATGACAATTGGCATCAAGATAAAGGCAGACAAAAAATCTATTACAAAGCAGGACAAGAACCACCTCTTTGCTTGACATTTCATTAATAAGCAACACACAGCTGCATTCCTCATGTCTCAAAACAACACAGTGCCAAACACAACCAAGTATAGATTGAAAAAGACTTTACCTTGTGGTGAAATAGCAAACTGGATCTCCAACTTCTATTTTAAAAAGATGTCTATTGCATATACCGCCTCAAGACTCAACAAATTCAACAGACAGAATGACAAAAGATGTCCCTGCAACTTATCTTTCAGAACTAATTCTTTACATATTAGGTCTGGATCTCTGAGAGACCTTCAAGCTTTATTTTATAGACAATACAGACATTTTATCCTCTAAATAATACAGTTTTAATTTGCTGGGGGCCTGACTGTAACCCTTGCATTACAGCTACTACAAACAGACTAAGCCCAGGAAAGAAGCAAACAAATGGGGCCTGTTATGGCAGACCTTGTATAGCAAGTGGGCTGAGCTGGACAGGAGTCAGGAATAACAGGACATCACCCCAGCTCAGTGTGACAAAGCTTTAACTTACTGAAGGAAAAGTTATAAAGTTTCAAATTCTTACTTCACTATGTAACAACAGTTGCCTAAAGTCAGAAAATGTGCAGTCAGCAAAGCATACAACCCCTGTAAGACCTTTCAGTGACCTCAAAGCTTCCCTGAATTGGAACACTAGAGGTGGGACACAAAGCTAGACCATCCCTTATCCTGCCATACTGACCCATCTTTTAGGTCACTAGCTGGGAAAGTCCAATTTACAGAGTGACAAATGCTTTGAATTCACAGGTCTCTCTTTTTTTTTTTTTTTTAATTTTTCCTGATAGTATCAGTGTTAACTGCTGTAAACGTTACTACTGTGGCATTAAAATTCTATTTATAAGCACTTATCTTTCAATGGTCTACTCATGGTAATCAAAAAGGAATCAGCTACTCTCTCTTTTAATGCAATACCCTTCTATTATGGTCCAACTGATCCTTTCATAAATAAATGTGTCAAAAAGAAGGTAAATATTTTTCATCTCATAGCTCCTTCTGTGGAGTTCTTCCAGACACTTATTCTCCACAGTTGTAAGGTGAACAATTCACCTCTTTTTGCTTTGTTTCATGAAAGACAGGCCCATCAATTTATTTGATTCTATTACCAGCCCTGTGGGGTAAATTTTCCCCGTTTCTGTTCCTGTTAGTGAACATGTGTGTTAAGATTTGCATTCAGTCTTGCAAATAAAGTCTTACAAGCGTCTTGTATATGACATTGGTAATTCCTAATCTCTGCAGGCCAGAGGATGCATCTTAAGTGTATATTTCCCTTTTTTATAGATGCATTATGCAGGTGGTTTTTAATAATCCTGTGATCACCCAATAAAGCCCCATTTTGACATCCTCCTCAGCAATTATTACTGTTGGTTATAGATGACACTGTACTGCCACATTCCATCCCATTTCTATTTTTCCAATCTTCCTAACCACTAGATTTTTCCTGTTTGACACTCCAAGTCTCCTTGATCATGGTAATGTCACCTTCATGTTATTGATACAGTTCTACACTTCTGGTTGTGTCATTATTGACAGCATTATAAAACAAATCTGTAAGGAATTCTGTAAATCTCTGTCTACCACTCCAGTTTCTTGACTTTGGTGTCATACTCCTCCAGAAAACTGATGTAAAGCAATTCCTTATAACTTCATAACAATAGTGTATCCTGCATCTGCAGAAGTAATTTATATGGGGTAGTGCAAAAGGTGCATATTTTTGTCAAGACAGCCATAGAGCCCTGGTGAATGATATGGGTCAACAGGAAAGATTAAGTACCTTCAGCTGCTTATAAAGGGTGCAACTCAAATATAAATGCTTTCACATTAGAAATATCTGCAGGAAATTACGCAACCATTTGCTAAATAAATCCATATCCATTCAGTTATACTGGCAACATGCAAGCAAATTTTAGGCAGTTATTTAAATTCTTTCCATCAAAATATCCAAGTTTAAATATGCATTATTGCTTTGAAAGTTTTATGTTTCATCCTAAAATGATATACCAACATAGACATTAAAAATATCAGGAGAGGACTCCTCTAGGATTTTCAGTATCCTTCTACTAACCTTAGGTGGCTTAAAAGGATAGTCCGGTGAAAAGGTAATGTCAAGGAAGAAGACTCCACCTTCATATACAGATCCTGGAGGCCCCAGTATAGTTGACCTCCATTCATAAATGTTGTCTCCTTTGGGTCCAGCACTAAAATAGAAAAGAAAAATATACTAACTACATACAATCAAGAATATACTGCATCAGTTATACTCTACTAGTAGTACCACTGGCTTTGCAATAATGCTAGAAGCTAAAATCGTGTATCACATTTATTAAGTTAGTCCCTGATAAAACATGTAACTGATGTCCTAAGCTCTGCCAGAGAAGTGATATATTCAGCCGGGAAAAAAGTATTAAAATCACATTATAAATTATTCAAATAAGCACAGAAATATTCCCAACTGTCTTATCTCAAATATTTTAGTGGGCAGATATACACTATTTACAGTGCAAGGATATAGAGACTTTGCTGAGATGTCTTGTCACTGTCTTGCTTCACAAGCCATCCTATTTTCACCTTCCTCCTCATCCACCTACCTTATCAGTCAGGAGCAGTGTAATTACACACATTATACAGCACAAATGGTACTGAAGACTGAGTAGGGTACAAACAACCTTGCAGCTGCACTTGTTAAGTTACTAACCTAAGGTCTCCAGCCAACAGCACAGAAGGCTGCTTTACCCTGCAATCATCACCCTATCTTAAAAATAATATAAACAGGAAGTGGGTTAAACTCTTGGATTATGTTAATTCAAAGTCCTTGGTTCGAAACACAGTACTGAGATAATATTCAAAATGTACAAAACACAGTCCTGCATGAAACAAGAAAAATGTCTCACCCATATGGTGAATTCCTGAAAAAAAAGAAAGAAAATATTAACTAATAAAAGTTCTTGGGCATGACTCTTCTAAAAGTCAACAGAGCCTCCCTTTCATACAACATAGTGCTTGTCCATACAAATACATATTTTACTCAGGATGGCCTCTTAAGGAATATGAAGACTTCTTTACAGTTCACAGCCCACTGATACCAGTCACTGATACAGGAATGAATTTTAATTAGGATCAATTGGGATGGTGACTTCCAGATATCTGATTAATCTTGTTCAGAGGAAGGCAGTATTGGTAGATATATCAAATAACTGATGTGGTATTGTCTTAAGGCATTTCTTGTGAAACAATTCTTGTTATGTTTGCAATAAAGATTTCCACAGTATACAGGGGTTTGTGAAATAACTCCGTGTGTAGAACAGATGAAAGCTCTTGGCTATGCTCCATGCCTCTCAATGTACCCAAGGCATACAATTATTATACAACATCATGTCATGTTCACTGCTCAACTATTCATTTTGTTCACTGAAAGTTAATAAAACCCTCTTTCACCTGAAATTCCTTGGGCTCCCTTCATTAAAACTTCTGACTGCACAATTCCCTGCATACAACCGCATGACTTAGTACTGTGCAGTGTACTTCATTAGTCATGGTACCTACATCAATTTTCTATAGTAGCTGTTAATGCCTCTTTACTTTCTAAACTACGTTGCTTTCTCAACAAAAATGGGTTACAGAGACTACAACATTATGGAATATTCATTTTCTATCAGCCATAATAACAAAACTAGCAATTGTTTTAAAGATAAAATCTGGCTTTTTAAGTGTCACAATAGCAGAAGTGTTGCCATCCATATTTCAGTGTCTATAATACATCAGGTTGCTAGCTGCCAAACAAATTTAATTTACCTAGTCCTCAGTTTGCATTAATCTTTGAATAATAAAGCACAGCTGAGACTGCTGTAAGAAACAAACCAGAGAATGAATAATTAAAAACACCTCCACTGTCTTTAGAAAGACCAATCCTGAGTCAACAGGGAAGGTTTAATTGTGACTGAACTAGGCATTAAGGGGCTAATTGAACTCTTTATAAGCCCAAACAAATGCGGTCCTACATCAGTGGTATGGTATACAAGGTTCAGAGAAAATAAAACTCCTAAGGAAGAAAAAAATGAATCAGGCAATTATTTCAAATAGAAGAGGCAAGAAGCAGGGGAAGTCTAAAACTTACACCAAAAAAAGCCCATAATATGTGAAAGAAATCCCTTCCCATTTTCTGTAGAAAAATGTTCTAACACTTGAAGAAGCAATGACTCAGTTGATGCCAGCAGGTTAAAATGGAAGTGATATAAATGTCGATCCCAGAGAAATGGTTGGAAACAGCATGTAACAAAGCTAGCCCTGTCTCTTTTAGACCTTATTTAGCCAGGAGGGGATGGTTGGGCCCTTTTTGGGTTTGAGTAAAGCTCAGTTTTTTTTGATTGGAACTCTCTCTGATAGTGGCATTTTCATACCGTATATTATTTTTATTTGTTTTGCCTATTTATTTAATTGCATTAACATTTGAAATGAGCAGTCGTTAATTAGAATAGTTGGAAAATGCTCCATCTGCCAGTTGAACTGTTTCGGCATGTCCAGCTACAAGCCCCGCCTGATCACATTCTGAGGCTGCTGATTAACATTAATTGAAGGTTTTCTTTGCAAATGAGAAATGAAGCTTTATTAAGTATTATTATTAATTTGAAGAATAGCTTAAATTGTATGGAGTGTGGGAAGACTGCTGTTATTGACACTGCTTGTTAGAGTGCTTGCTGGCAGCAACGCTGTTCAGCCGATGTAAAATCCCGACCCGTGTGTGCAGGCAACAGCTGGTATTAAGGGCAACAGCATGCACAAGCATAACATTTTTTTCACTTGTGCATTAATAATACAAAAAGTTCGACAGGTGTATTATCTTTGTTTTCCTTCTTTCCGAATTGTTAAGCCTTTTATTTACCCATGTAACTGGCAACCAGAACGACGACTCATCAGGCTTCACCAGAGAAATTTCCCATATGTGCAAGACCTCAGCCAGAGTCTTATTCTATAAGGTTTAAAATGCAAGAGGATTTAATTAGCCTTCTCTCTTCATGGATATCTGCCTGACACACTGAAGCCCAAATGTTTTATACTCAGTATGATTTATATTCCAGCTCTACTAAAGTTACTGGCAACCAAACCACAGATCTCAAAGAAAGCAAACCAAACAGCTCAGTGCCTGAAGTTCTGTTATCTTTGGAAGGACAGATTCAAATGTGCACCCACTTGGTAAAGGGCAGACTAAATCTGTCTTGAACTCAACTGACCCAGGACCAGTACAAACACGCTGCTTGCGACAAACCTACTACTACAGCAATAGGTTCTCTTCAGGGAGAAATAACAGTGGCTGTGGCAGCTCCAGGTGGAAGTGGTTGAACTATAAGGATGGTTAGTGGACAGGTCTGCTGTTAGTCCAGCAGTTCAGTCCAGTCTCCCAGTGTGAGCCCTGATGCTGACACCCCAGCAACTCAGCAGGATGGGGCAATCAAGCAACCAGCAAAAAAGCTGCAGTGTGACTCTGGAGCTGGTTATCCCCACCTTTCCAGTGTTATCTCCCAGGTAGAATATGTAACATAGGACTGAGGAGGTGCAGCTGAGCATAAAGCCCCTGGAGACCTGAAGTTATCAATGGCTTGTCATTATTCCCCTGTAGCTGATGAGACACTTCACAGAATACTGTATTTTACCCACTGGAGGGAGGCTTTGCTTACTGGAAGAGCTGGAGTGGGAGGATATGTAGCCAGTTTTCTTCCAGAATGACATCAATATGGGTGTATGAAATTCAGGACAAAGGAGTCAGCACATGTAAACTTTATTTCACTCTCCCTTGCTTCTCCTATATTTTAGTTCTGACATTGTTTCCCACATACATACTTGTAGGTGAAATGTATGGGCATCAGTTACAGTTACTAGCACAATACTTTAAATGCTACTAGAATGGAATAATTTTGCTTTAAAATATGCTTACTGCACTGAGTATTTTCTATTCCCTCAGTATGTTTTAGGCAGGCAGCCACTTGAAAGCTACTGCTAAAAACTGCTTGTCCAGTGCAATGCATTATAAACACGAAGATTTCCCTGCATTTAGAACATCCTAAAATATGAAAACAATAGCATCTATTAGATACACCAGATGAAAACCTATCTGGAGAAGTTATCAAAGTACAGTTGATCTTTTAGCTGTCATTTGTATACAAATTTACTCAATTTGCAGAGAATAACTTGAAAAAGTGAAAATACAGAGGGTCAAAAAAAGAGAAGAGTATCTCCGTTGTTTATCAGGCAGTCATATGGAATAGATTAGTCAAAACAATGTTATCATTTTCTAGTCTAACTTATATTTCTTGATGAGGGGTCACATGCTTTCCCAGTGTCTGTAACTGGAGGTAGCATAAACTCATAGTGTGTTTCTGGTGAGGTGGAAAATGAGGACTAGTTCAGTGTCTTCCATTCCTGGTCTCTGAATCTTGCTGGTATCCTCTATTAAATTAGATATTCTTTAACACAAGGGAAAGGCAAGCCTGTGGCACAAAACAAGTAGGAAAATGAATTGTAACTTAAATTGCCTTCTAGATTTGACACATGAACAGTGCATGGGGGGGAAGCGATCAGGCCAAATAAAATAGGATAGCAGATGGTTAGGAGGCCTTCCCAATCCTCAGGACTCCGAAAGAAATTGAAAGATTCCTCTGGAATGTGTGAGTTTAAGTTCATTTTTATCCTCCTCCTTTATAACAAGGAAGAATAAAGCAGAACCAGGATATTACACTAATGTCCATGAACTCACTTTCTATGGCACTGTCTATGGCATTTCATTCCTCTTATTGCATTATCTAATCTGAATGGTCCTAGCACACAGAAACACACATCAGAACTGGGCTTCCCCTGCCCTATAAGCATTCCATGGAGAATGAAGTCCCTCTCAAGTGTCTTTGGTAAGATATGACAGCAGAAAGAAGAGGGATACAAGGCTCTTCCTCTTCCTTTTTTTACACAGAGCCTTGACTTTAATGTTTAAGAGATTTCCCTCTGAGGAGAAAGGCTCACTACAGAATGATCTCCATTTCTAAATATTACAACACAGTTTCTTGCAATCACATTTCTTGCACATCTAACAGTTACGCAGGAGCAGATCCTGCCTCTAGCTGCCTTTTGTGAATGCTTCTGGGAAGCCACTTACCCAGAGGGCAAAGTGGATACAAAAGTATTGAAGACTGGTAAAATAATTTAAGCGCACAGCTGGTGAGGGAAGAAGATGGATGTGACAAACCGGAAGACCGCAGATTCAGCTTTCAATGAGATACATCTCTTGAGAAGTTCATATGAAGCCTCATTAAAATAAACCTGTATACCTTCTGCTCTCTGCTTTGAACACTGTGCCAATACTGAAACTGGTTCTAAACAAAAGTGCTGCTTTGTCTGCACCACAGCTCCAGGCTGACCCTGTGCTTGGGGACAGCCATGAGACCAGCAGTGGGGCAGTGCTGGGAAAGTGGTTGCTGGATAATCTCAATCTGTGAAGAGGTAAACCAGAAGCAGCTATGCTGATGCTAACATCACCAGGTGACTCAGACCCACCTGCGTACCCGGCTCAGCCCTATTCAACAAAAGGCAAAACCAGTGCCATTGAGAAGCAATGGCATCACAGCCCCATGAGCCACTGCTGTGAGTCTTTGGCTTTGGAATGGATACAGACAGTGCCAGCAGCACAGGTAATCTGCTGAATTTCTTCTGCTCCTGTCCCAGTATTCTCTCTCCATCCTGGAAGCCCACCTCTCAATCTTTATTACTCCCTTGTTACTGACAATTACTCTTTGCAGAATATGTATTTTCTAATTCTGCTTTGGGGTGGTTTCTCTCCCACCCCCTCTCTGTATGGTGACAATTCATTGCTCCATCATAGTGGATCCTTCCTCACTTCAGGTACATGCAGATCCCACTCCTCCTAACATCCCCCCTCTTTTTCTCTCATCAACAGCTATCAACACATCCCGCTATTTTTCATCTTTCTTCAGAAATAAGGATGGAGTGAAAAATGGTACAGGGGGATTTCATTACACTACAGTAATTTTGTTTCCTTCCTTCCCTGTTGCCCTTCTTCTGAGATGTAGAAAAGGAAGAGCAAGCAGAGCAACTGCTGCAGCAACAGTGGCATAGGGAAGGGAAAAGGAGTCACAGCTGCCTACCCAGATGCTACAGTGATATCAGGAGGTACTTTTGTAATTGTATGTAATAAACAGTTGCCACAGCAGCCAAAAGAATACACTTCTACAAAACAAAAACAAAGAGACAGCAGCAAGCACTGAGACTGCCTGTGGCAATGGGCACTGTTGTATCGGTTAATAACACTTCCACTATGAATAAAATTAGCAGGCTAGTCTCCAAGCAGTAAAATCAAAGTACAATTAAAGAAACAAACCCTTTCAGAATTAGAGATAAGTGCTTACTTTGTCTATAACATTGATGACTTAAACTCTCCTCAAGAAATAAACCCTCCCCAAATTTGTACTTTTGGAATGCATAATCTTATCTTCATTTCATTTTTTTCCTAAAAATCTGCTGAAAACCTCCCAAAATCTTCCTTTTTTATTTTTAAAAAAAGGTATTGTCATCTCAGCCACTTCATCTAGATGGTGCAAAGTAGTGCCATTATTAAAACGGTGGAAGGTGCTCACGGTTCTTATTAGTTATAATCTAGAACAAACACAGAAATTTTTCAGCATTAAATTTGAGGCCCAGGAGATCTGAAGCACTCTAAAAAAATCAACAATATATATTTACATTTTAAAAGAGTTGTTCATTTTACTTTACCTAGACTCAAGAGATGATGAAAAAGCTTGTCTTTCCATGACCCAACACTCAAATTTGGGTCTATGCTAGATCCAGTATTTTTTGTCACCCTACAACATAAATGGGAATTTACGTCTTACGTATGTTGGAACATCAACATAATTAGATGAGATAACAATGATTTTTGAGTAGGTATCTTTCCTTTGATTTAATTACTCATAACAGAAACTGAGGTTGAAGTGACTGGGCCACTGGTCACTCAGAAAGGCTTTGGCAGAGAGAGACACATCAGAAAAATCCCTTACACCACTTAGTTGCCATTACAGTGAGAGAATTCAATTGAAAAAATTGGATCAGACTTTCTTCCAGTTCCTCCCATTTTCTGATTGAGAACACCTTTCCAGAGGAAACTTCTTTTAAAAAAAGTACTTTTAGGCAAGCAGTAAGGGAAGGAGGATATTAAGACATTTTTCTAATTCATGCTACAATTCCTTCCAAGTGGTTATATCCTGCTCTTATTAAGTGCTTTTTATTGAAGCCAGTTACCATTTTCATCTACACTTCGGAATCAATATGTTTGTGGCATACATGACTGGAAGAATATCTAGGAAAACTGATCCCAATGAGCTGCCAAAGGAGTAGTAATGTATTATGGGATAATGGTAGATATTGCTTCTTATGCTTATTGAGAGCACTGGAATCCAGTATGTTATAGCGCTTTTTAATTGTGAATTTTCTCTAGTTTTAGCAAGATATTTCTAGAGGTCCATTTATCATCCAAAGCGATACGCTGTTTAACTTCGGGGCTCCCTGCCTCTTTCTTTCTTGAAACAAACCCTCAGCACACCAGGACAGTGTGCCGGAAGTCTGTATGAGGCAAATCCTTTTTTATAGAGATAAACTTTCTCTGCCCTCCTGTCACTGGAACCATTAAAAATTACTGGCTGAAGCCATGTTGTGTTTAAAATTAATAAGTTTGGGCCACAGCATTAATAACAAATAGATTGAGACTAAAGTGAGTATCACTTAGTTGATTTTGTTATTCACTTCTAAATAATACTGCTAAAAATTATTAAAAGTATCCTAGTGCTTTGGGAGACTGGTATTATTCAAGAGTAATTTGATGCTTTTATCCTCCAAAGTCCTGTCTTCAGAGCATTCCCGAGATAGAAACCATCATGAAGAGAACTGCTTCTTAATGCACAAAATAGTTATTTATATTATAGTATCTACAGCAATTTATTCACTGCAAACACCATTACACAGTGTATGATCACAGCATGCTGAGTATTCACAATGAGATTTTAAAAATGGCAATTTTGTTAAGTATTCTCCACTTTGTTCAGCTGAACAAAATTACATAAAACCCTTCACAGAAGACTTGCCTTGCTCAGAGTAGGAAACAATTGCTTGCCTCCTATTACATATCTACAGGCTCAATTCCCTTTTGCTACATCTTTTGTTTCTTTTTCTTTTGGAGTAATACCAGTAACTGAAGTTCCAGCTCTTTTAAAACACCAGAAAAGGACTGTATAGTTTAAAAAAGATAAAATATTTTTCAGCTTGATTAGCCTCTACGGGAAATTATATCAAGCATGATTTGTAGCCCTATGTTAGCAAAAGAGAAAAACAGAAGTAATGAGGAATGGAAAACACTACAGAAGAATGGATAGGTTCTGTCCTGGGACTTTCTAACATGACCTTCAACCTTGCAACTTGCCAAGTGATATTATTTCCATGTTACTCCTAATTTGCTTTTCCTTGAATTTTTTTCTTTCCCAGGATTGTAATTTATTTTTCAAAATGTAACTACTTTTAATTTCACAATACTTCCCTACCCACAACAGCTATAATTTACCATTATCTCTTCTCTAAGTTAAATGTAATACATGACATGGAACAGTGGGATGGCACCACCAGGCACTGTGTTTTTAAATTTTAAATCTTATTTAAAAGGATAAGGTGACTAAGTACAGACAGATAACACAAAAACCCCAGAGCAGCTGGAAGATTTAAGAGGTGTAGTGGGGAAGAAAGCATTCTTTAAAACAGCATTGACTTTTTAGTTTCTGTGGAAACCTTAGAGGCAATGCAGGACAGAGAGGTAGACAGGACTAAAGCAGACCAGCTCAAACACAATAGAAAGACATGAATGGGTGGAATATACTGAAAGCTTTGGATTTCAAATGCATTTGATATGTTGATTTGATCACTTATAAAAAAATGATAGCAAATTTTTGCTCTTTATCGGAAATGATGAAAAATGACCAAAAAGTCACACGCAATGTATTAGTGATGAATGGATCAACTGAACTTCAACTAATGTCTCTTTCACTTTGAGATGATGGACTGCTGATTTCATGTAAGAAATTTTTTTTTAAGTCTTATCCAAAAAAGACCTCTACAGTATCTCACTTTTAAAAATATTAGTGTAAAGATATTCTGCAGTAATCAGTCATTTCAGTAATTGAGAAGGATTTATACAGGATTATTTCTAATATACATATACTCATATTTTCTGATTATTACAAATGCAGCAAGCAAGGCAGTAGTTCCTCAGAAAGCTGGTTTACTCTATAACCACTAGCCATTGAATCTTTCCCCTACTTGGAAATAATTTATCCAACAGCCTCTAAAGTTTAATTTGTTCAAGACTGTAATCTTTAATAGTCCTATCTATAGGCAATTGTCTAAATAAGAGCCTAGAAATTTTGAAACCTTATGCAACAAGATAATTTTGTAGCTTTTTTTTCTGAAGGGGTCTGATTCTGAGATTTCCTTTTGTGACATTTTAGAGACTTTAGTTTTTACACATAAACTGCTTCTAAAACTATCCCAAAGTGTTAATAAGAAAAAGCAATGAGAAGCAAATTCAAAGAAGTTAGTATTTACAGTTTAGCTCAAACATACAATACAGCTATGTAACCAACAAGTCTGCTCATGTCCATCTTGTAAACATAAGAACAGGCTTAAATACAGACCCCCCCATTTCAGTGGGAGATTCGCACATGCCTACATGTGAAATGCTTGCTTACACAAGGAAACAACTCTATATTATGGCACAGATTAACTAACATGATGTTAAACACATTATAAAACAAGTCATTTCCTCCTGAGTAAACAAGCCTATAAAGCTAACAGGCACAGAAAAAGGAAATTTGATTCTGAAATCCATATACTTCAAAAGCAGATTCCTTTTATTTAGTCAATTTAGTTATGAGGCTGTCTTATTTCTCCAGATCTCTGGTAAACAGAAGAAAACACACTTGGAAATTGCTGGCAAATGGACACATTTTCACCACTTTTTTTCTTCATTTGAAAAGAAACATGGAGACCAGCCATAGGTCCAAAGTGAAAGAAACCTTAAAATGTCTCGACTCTTGGTTGACACTGATTGCCCCACTGCAGCCCACGCTCTGACTTGTCAGAAGAAGCCACTATTTACAGGGAATTTTCTTTGCAGTGTCTGCGGACTGAACTCTTTACACCACTTGTCAAAATGAATGGGGACATGGCAGATTCTTGTGGAGTTTATATGAGACTAGGATCCAATAATGCAGCTTCTTTCTAATTCAGCAGAATACTGTTAAGACTTCTAATGTCTTTAATGGGATTTATCTGGATACATGACGAGGTAAACAGAAAATAAAATATAAAGGAGTTTCTTGTTTTTCTATCAGCATAATTTTCTCCAAGGATCTTTTGGGAGAGTCTCTGGGGCTAAGGTTAGGAAGGGGCTTATGTAGGAATGAGCTTTCTGCTCTGAGATGGCTGGAATCCTCTCAAAATCAAACCTGGAATTAACAAATGAACTTGCTACCACAGGTCCAGAAAATGGTTACGCCACAGACTTCACTATAAGAACAGGATTGTTCCAATGTGTTTTTCATCTTATTTGGGACAACTGAGGCTACACTGTTCTCAGTACACATACCCACACACCTCCACGGTGCTCCCTGGACCAGAACTTCTGATTAGAAAACTATTCCCTATAAATGGCTTCGTCTCATCCCTTCCTGTATTCAGAAGCATTAGGATTAAAAGATGAAAAGTGGTCCTGGGAAGGTTGATGGCAAAACTGGTCTAAGAAAAGGATGCTTGTTTGCCATATAAAAGCCATAACGAAAGGGGATGGCTGGAAGGAGAAGTCCTCTGCCTTTGTTCTCAGGATGGGAAGGCAAACAGCTTGTGTGCAGGCACCTGCTGGTGAAAGCAGTCTTCACCTTGGAGCTGGAGCTGAGGAATGTCGGTCTCTGTAAAATTCCTCTTAAAGTTTCAGGTAATGCTTTCACTGCTGTAGACATCACACATGATTTGCTCTAGAAATGATGCCTTGTCTAATGAAGAATCAACATTTCTAATCAGTACGAGAGAATCAGTATTCTAATCTGTAAGTCATAATCAGTGACTCTGTCATAGAGGAATTAAACTTCACATATGTAAAACCTCGGGTTTTTTTATAACCACTGCATATGTTGCCTACGTCAAGATAAAATACCAACAACAGTCAAAATTGCCATTATAATTTCCTTGGCAACAACATCTTGGAATCCTTAGTCATACAGGTGTTTTTTGTATGATAAAAATTACATTTGTGTTCATTTCTTTCCCATTTTCAGTTCCATCTCATCTCCTTCGTTCATCTGCCAGTGGTACCTTCTCTCATCATTGTTTATTTACTCATTACTGGTAGTCTGCACTAAGTGACAAGCAGCTGGTCTTTGAGACAGAGCTACCACCATGAGAACCCCAGAACACTACACTAGTCATGATGAAATTTGCAATGAAAAATTAACATGTAGCTTAACCTATGAACACTAAAGTTATATTACTTATCTTCAGCATGCACTACTGATTATCTTTATTATCCTAATCATGCTTGCTTAAATCTTGTTTATTCAAAGCAAACAGCTGGAGCAAATGGCTATCAGCTACAGAGGTGTTCATCTTGTAGTCTCTGTTTCAGCCCTAGCCTAGATGGCTTCTATCCAAATTGTTCGTACTTGGAGAGTCTTTGGTGGTCTGCATCTAATGAATAGGTGTTTTATAAATCCATCTCTTAGCAGACAAATGTCCCAAGTCGTAAGAATATCACTGATGATTACAGCCTTGCTGGCAACGGATGAAGGAGGAAATACTCTTTGGCTGCATGTGCTAGGTCTTGGTTGAGGCCCTGAGAATGCCATGGGAACAGGTGCCAGACAGCTGCCTGTCTTTACTGGTTATTCACACGTTAATTAGGGTTGTATCCGTACTAATCGCTGTAACTATCAGTTAGTACTCTTCACAAACACCATACCTGGTGTAACAGTTTTAAGAGAAAAATGTCCTGCTCTTTCTTTTCTAAGGCAAAGGGAAGATGTGCTGGAGACATTTCAAGACATATTACTGTTTAAATAACTTGGATATGATCAAAGTCAGCAATGGCTCACCTGTACTGTACCTGTGATAATTCAGTAGAAACCTAGCTGCCTGAGAAAGACTTAAAACTTACTACTTTATGTATTAAGAGGAAGAAGCTTTCCTCTGTCAGATCATATTGAATCACAACAGTGTGCATATGTATTCTTGTCACAGTTTCTGCACTTTTACTATTTTTGATGCCTTCAAAATAATCTTTTTTAAAATTAATGTACTTGCCAATTGTATATTCTGGAAGGGAGAGCAGCTGTTTCCTCACAACTGTACGCATAGCCTTTTGAAGAAAATTTTGTTTATTAATAGTAATCTGTTTTTCATAGCTTCGCAATTTCTTAGATAATAGGGTAAAACACAATCTTCCTTTCATGTTCTCTGCATACTGAAGAGACAGATGCAATTGCAAAAGACTACTTATGCTGAGGGCAAAACTTAGTACTGCTTAATGTGACTTAATGACTAAAAAATGTGTATCATTTATAGATGACATCTAGTACTCAGCCAAGATATTATTATGGTCAATGAGTACTCCTCCCTGCTGGTCAGTAAAAGGATTTGGAATTAAATCTGTTTTTATTTTACTTGTTCAAGTAGACGCACTGAAAGCAACTGAGCTACCCACATGAGTAAGGCAAATGGGATTTAGTCTTTTTTCCCAATCTTTTTCTAAACAGAAGCTCACATATAACAATATAAATATTAACTTGTAACACAGAACTGGGAGAAAGGGAAAAAACTCAGGACTGAAAAAAGGCTATTTTACAGCTATATAGACATGTAAACACCTCCAGGAACTTTGCTTATTAAGGCCAGCTACTTTCAGCTATCACTCCACCGCCTGTGACAATCTTTGAATGAAAGCATTTCTTTCTCCCCCAGGCAATGCTATCAAGTTAGTGCAGTTCCTTCAAAATACAAAAATGCTGTATTTAAAGCTAAATGTATAGCATCTGGAGGACTGGAGCTGTGCTCTGGAGAGCACCCCCCTCTCACCCACCTGAAGGCACTCAGGTACACAAACAAACATCCCTATAAAATGTGGTACATGTGACAGGGAAAATGTCAGAATACAGAAATTTCCTGTAAATTTTAGCTCATATCAAGACACACTCTTGTGTAACAGATAGCACAGGGTTCACAACTGATCTTGAATAACCTCAAGACACGATGTACACAACAAAGTAGTCGACTCAGCAGTGTTTAATACAGAAGCACTCTTTCCCTTATGGAATATATTATTTAGCTTTTCCCAATGATACTGAGTTGATTTAGATGTTTCTTTACCAAACTCGGTGTATTCAACCCCTATGCAGAGAAGCTGTGGGTGACACACAACTTTCCTGGGATCAAGGTTCAGTCCTGTGCACTCAAGAGTTGATCTGGGGTTCAATGATGCCAGGGACAAAACTCTCACTGATTTCAGTACATTGAAATGCACAAAAGAAAGCGCTTAGGAGCCACTTGTAAGCACATGAAACGCACATGCTATTGTGACTGCAATTTTAAAATCACCTATTTTTAGTGAGTCTTATTAAGAAAAGTCTTGTCTGTGTAATTGACCTCCTTGAAAATGTTTTCAGTTTATCATGTCAGGAAAAATATTCTAAAACTGTAACCTTGGATGATCAAAAAACCCCACCCCAAACCTTCAAAATCCAAAAGCAGCGTATGGTGGTGTGGTCCCTGAAACCACCAAGCTTTGATCAAGGTTTTTCTGTTACAGCAATAATTCAGAATCACACAAAAATATGAACCAAACTTGTTGGTTGACTTCCACACCTATCACTTCTGAGGGAGTCTGAGTTTGTGCAGAACAATTTAAATACAATTTCTCTAACATTTGGAACTGAAATGTCTGTTCCTGTGTGAAACAAGAGAACACTAATTTGGGAAGTCTATTAACTTGCTTGACAAAACTAGATGTATTACAGTTTTGGCATATTTTCCTTCATAAGCTAGTATTTCCTATTTAAAGAATATTTCTACTTTCATTTGCATTTTTACACCTATTCTCAAGTAATTTTATCACTAATAAGGATTATTGTTGGGTTCAGGACTCAAATGTAAAAAAAAAGTTAAAACACTTTTACATTAATACTTTCTCTGTAGAGGTAAAAGGTCAAACTGAGTAGCATTAGACAGGAGAAAATGAATTAGTAAACTGAAGGAAAGATAATCAGTCTGGTTTCAAAGTTAAGTTTCTGTTCTTTATTGTAGTGAGCTTTTTCTTTTTCCTTTTTTTTAACTTCTAAGGGTATTCCAATCCCATGCTCCAGCTTGCTGCACCATCACAGTAGAAACTATGCAAATAGAAAAAATGTCTAGAAGTCATACTGCCTTTCAGAAACCCACCCCTGCCCCTCAGTCTATCCTGCTGAAAAAATCCAGAGCAAAGAAATATCCTTTTTGTTGAAAATCAGGAAACTGAGGTTCTGGCAAACTGACAAATAAAGTAAATTTATCTTCTTCAAAATCATGATTGTGTGAGTAAGAGGTGTTCGTGAATATGAGCAGCCAGCTGCCTCCCTGGATGTGACTGTAAATATTGTGTTTAAACATAGAATCATAATATTTACACATAGAAATCACACACAGCATGTCCTTCAAAATCTCTCTGCCATTGTCTAGAGGTTTTTGTGGTAAACAAACCAGCATAAACAGTGGGTAGTAAAAGTGGTTTAAAAATAATTTTATTTTTCATAAATAAAGCAGTATTAGCAACAGCTACTACTTTTGTGTTGAGACTGCTGTCTTATTTCATTCCTTACTGCAACTTCATAAAACCAATAAATACACTTTCCTTCATAAATTGAGAGAAACCTGCAAATATCAACTTTTTCTCACTTCGCAAGCTTTGGAGAATTTATCTAAAACATCCATACACCTTATTGTATAAATAATTTAATGTCTGATCTTTCATTTATTTAAAGAAAAATGACAGGAGAGATTTTATGTAAATTAGATGGCAGTGCCACAAATAAAATTTAAATTTTTGTTTATCAACTTAGGGAAATTAGGATTCTCCAAAAATGTTATTAAAAAGTCATATATTGACATACCTCCAAAAAATCAGACACTTTTTTCATCCCTTTTCATATCTGTTTTCCTATAATAGCCTCAAGTATTTTTCACTTGTCAGCTATGAAACATTATAGTTATTCATTACATATGACATCGGCATACTTGTTATTGCTACCTAGTGTACATTTCAATACCAAAATACATTTCTCAGTTTAATACACTACTAATGAATCAAATCAAATTCAAGTGGTTTGGGGCTCCAACTGACATTTTAACTTATTACCCCTATAATCACATCATGAGCAGAAGTGGCTTAATACTTTTTACTCCATGTTCAGGCAGTTGCAATGAAACTCACCATAATATTCTTGCTCTGTGGTTTATCATTTCTCCCAAATCTCAGAAAATGTGTTTACAGTCCCACTGGTATTATTTTTTTCAGGGGAGGTCCTGTTATGCTAGCCACCACAGATGCTGAAAAGTCAGCATCCAAAAAATGCATATTCAAATACACATCCAAAATTATTTTTTTAGTATTTTAAACAAAATACTTTGTTCCATTAAAATACTTCACACCAGTCCTCCTCATCAGAGACCGACCCAGAATCAGAAACTCCTGATTGAGCAGTGGGGGTGGGCAGCCATTCCCTTGCTGAATAGATTTTCAAACCCTTTGACAACCCACACTTTAGACATTCTTCGTTCGTTCAATAACATTAATTATACAGGCATACAGAAGTAAAAAGAGAAAGGTTCAGAGGAGTGACTTGTCCTGTGCTGTGGACTTCCCACACAAGGAAGAAAACCTGTACTTGAGGTGTGAGGGAATAGTTTTATGAAGTTATTTCTCTACAGTCACACGTAGCACAGCTGGCAGTCACCGCTCTACAGTATTTAAAACTTAATAACATGTTGCTGCAAATACTTTTTACCAGATGACGCCAATAAAAATATCCACAGGACTATAAAGAGGAGTCATTAATTATCTTTCAGGTCTTACCAAATGTTAGGACTTAGTACTAAAAATACATATGGAGGTGAACAACAATGTTTTGTGTGCACAAAGCTACTTTAGGACACAAGCTGCTCAGGACCCACGCTTCCAAGCAGCAACTTGATGTTTTTGACAGCAAAGTGAAAAGTTACATTCTAGGAAGTGTAATAAATTTCTTTTATAGCATTATCTTTTAGCCAGTACACTACCAGCAGGCACTAATAAGGAAGGCCTCTTTACTTCTCAGTTATCCAAGGATGGAACACTTCAGAACAAGCCCTAAGAGTTTCATTTGGGATTTTCAGGGGGTATTGTTGCTTTTTGTGGTTGAGCATGAGATAAATACCCACAGCAGGCTCACAATCAACTCAGAGAAATGTTATTATCAGATTTTCATCCGTTCAGCAGAAGTTCAAAACCAGGTTGTCTTGTGTTGAACATCTGCACCTGCTGCATCACATGACAGTGGGAAACAGGTTTTAGAGCTTGAGGTGAAGAGATCCAACCTCCTCACCATAACACCTTTGAGTGCTAGTGGCTGTCTGTCAGAATTGACTCTTTTTAACTACAGAAGTAGGCTCAGCCTCATTGCAATGTATCCTGAAGGGAGAGGAAAATGAGAAAACCGATTGTGGTACCTCCAATGAGTAGAACACTTCGGCATATATTCAGATTCACTGTTTATAAGAAATCTATTTATTCTAAGGTGGGCAAGTAAAATCTTTGTCAATGGGTAGAATAAGCACTATTTAGAGTGGAACCATTTGTAATACACTTTAATTGGCAATTTTCCTTTGATGAATAATATAACATCTAACATCTTTCATATGAGAATTCTGCTGCTCTGTGATTTTCCGTCCTGTATTAAAAGACAGGAAAACTGATGCTCTTAAAAATAGAGCTTAGAATAATACATTCATTATCACAGGGATCACACTTATCTTCTGTAACCACATGAACGTAACCAGAACAAGAAAGAAACGTAAAACACCCACATACTTAAAATCACCACATTTGCATCAGAACAGATGGCAACATAAAACATAAATTAAGAGTAATTTCACATGAATTAAGGAAAAGTCTTCATTTGAATAGCAGAAGATACTTGACAGTTAAAGAACCATGTTTTCACTTTTAACATTTATTCTGCATGAGGGTATGGTAGGGAGGTTCAGTCAAAAAGAAGGAATTGCATATGTTTCTTGTAGGACACACAGAGGCTTGCAAAGTAGACAGACTGACAATGCCAAAATATCACCAAGGTTGTCTTTCAAAGGTTCTGCACAAATTTAATCTGCTCCAGGGAAAAGGTAACCTGAAATGATGCAGTCCAGTTGACTGGGTGCATTCAGGAGTTGGAATATACTCTCACAGAAAATTGCTGTGTGTTGATAAGGTGAGTTTTGTTGGTAGCTATAATATACAGTTTAAAGTAACTGTGAAGTCACTGCTGAAGAAAGTTTTAATTCTTTATATTTTAAAAAGGCTTTTTAAACCCTGTTCTTCTTCCTTAAATTAGGCAGTACCTATCCCTCAAGGGTCTATACCGGGACCAATACTGTTTGGTATCTTCATTGATGACATAGACAGTGCAATTGAGGGCACCCTCAGCAAGTCTGTGGATGACACCAAGCTGAGTGGTGCAGTTGATATGCTTGAGGGAAGGGATGCCATCCAGAAGGACCTTGACAGGTTCCTTGACAGGCAACTGTTTTAAACTGAAAGAGGGCAGTTGTAGATTGGATATAAGGAAGAATGCTTTTTAAGAGGGCACTGACACAACAGCATAAGTTGTCCAAAGAAGTTGTGGATGTCACATCTCTGAAGTGTTCAATGTCAGGTTGGATGGGGCTTTGAGGAACCTCATCTGATGAAAGATGTCCCTGTCCATACCCTGAGCTGGACTAGATGATCTTTAAAGGTCCCTTCCAACCCAAACCATTCTGTGATTCTATCTCATTGTTTTATATTAAAAAATAAATTGGACAATTATAATGCATTATGAGGATATACATATTTCCATGATTTAATTTTCACTAGAATAAACACCTAATTTTCTTTATGTTCCCCAGTGTGTTCTTATCAGAAAATATACTCTTTCAAGAGTTTGTCAGTACCAAGTAGAGCTGCTTGTAGCAGAATGAAAAAACCCCCACTTTGAATACGTGCATATGTAAAAGACCTCTCATAAATTAAAGTAACGGGCCAAACATTTTCATGATACAATTCAGAGTTGTACTAGCTTACTTAAGGATTAAACTTGGCTCAGGAAGATTGTTAGGAAAACAAAAGGCTAGGGAAATATTTTTTTAAATCATAGAAGTGGATTGTGGAAGATCATAATTGAGTAAAAACGTAAATAGCTGAATAAAGATAATTACATAAAACTCAGTCCCAAGATCAGCATTGTCAGAATGTGATCCGATCTAAAGAAACACACACTACCAGAAAAAAAATAAATTAAAAAAAAATTTCTCCCCGGTTCAATGCAAAAGAGGTTTTCCCCTCAGAGAAAACTGCATAAAAAGCTTCCTCTCTTCAGAGAAGGCAACAGAATGGAAGGGAATGAGAAGAGGCAGGTAAAAGCTCTACATTTCCAAACATTATTCAAGGTTAGAAAATGAAAATGTTCCATTACAGGATGAGGAAAAAGACAAAGCTGATCAAAGTCAGTCAACTCACTTTTTATATATCTCAGCAAATACCTTGGATCTGCATTTTGTCAACCTGTAGAAAGCAAAAGATTTTTCTGACCTCATAAATTGGCAAGAAACGGCTTGTGTACTGATCTATTCAGCTCAGCAGATACTTGGCACCATTTATCCTGGCTCTCACAGAACCAAATACACCTACCATGAGGGTGATTGCTATGGAGTTTCTCAAAGTCAAGAGGAAAAAGCCTCATTCAAGCCACTGGTATGTCACAGTGGTGTCATGCTTACTCTGGTCTAATTGCCTGACATAGACAAAGATGGTGACCACTGAACTTTACTATGGTCAGAGTTTTGGACACAGCAGAGCTGGAGTATAGTGAGGTAGGACTTCTAAAAAATTGTCAGCAATGTCATATTAAAATTTATGAGGAGATGACACCTTGTTTCGTTCAGCTTGCCAGTCATTTGGTGTCCTAATATCACTACCAAAAAGTTGCAATATAGTGCTGTACTGGCATAGAAGCATCTAAAGAGAACAACATATCTAAACACACAGGATGGACTGAGTTTGATCTGGTAGTATATATTCACATTCACCTTTATCAGGAATAACTTAGTATGTGAATAGGAAACACAGAGTTTATTCATTAGGCTAAATGAGATTTTATGGTATCGTATTCATTCACTCTTAGCTAAGTATTCACACTGGCAAGGTCTACATATGGATTATATACTTGGATTAGACTGTAGACAGAATTTACTATTTTTAAAATTATGTTAATTTCCTTAGAAATACGTATCTTGAATAAAACTCTTTTAAAATTTTCATTCTAAGGTTTAAAACTCTGGAGTCTCTCTCCCATATTGGGAATGGGCATTTGAGAAATACAACCATATTGTCTCCTGTTTTATGTAAGACCATCATACATATCCACTGATGCTGAAACAAATATGTTTGTGGCTATGGACGGAGAGCTTTTTCCACTTATTGTTTCTAAAATCAGTACAACTATTTTGTACCTTCTACATGCATTACCTCTTCAGAACACACGTAACCTCAGACTCCTTTTCAGATAAGTTGATTTTCTGCATCATGACGTTTTTGTTTAAATAAATATCAGCATGGCCAATTAGCTCCACTACATTACTGCAACCTCTGGAGTGAGCAGGACTGGCCACTGAGCACATGCTGTGACAGCTACCCTTTTAAGCAAAAATAAAAGGTTGTAAGAGAAGATGCACCTGTTTTTTATTTAAGATTTCAAATTACTTCTTCAATGGTTTCTGCTTGCTGACAAGTAAATGCATGACCTAGGAATCAGCAGCTAGAATTACCTATTTGCTGAAAGTGTGTATTTGCTGACTTAATGTGTTTATCATTTATCACATTTATCACACTCCTCACACAGAGGAGTTGACAAATACAATCTTCTTGTCCTTAATAATTTTGTGGAGCAAGAAATAACTCAGTTCATTCTTCTTCCTTACTTTTACTGTTCCTAACTATGGTAGTGTGCCAAAAAACAGCTCACAGCCATTTCCTTTCTCTAACATACAAAGTCAAAGTAAATTTCCAGCTGGCAAATGAAATGCAATGTTGATTAGGAATGCAATATATTTGAAACATTTGACCTTTAAAGCTCAAAAATCTTGCATCTGAAATATAGTAAGTTTGTCACATATCCACAAAGCCGTATCAAATCAGGAAACACAGTTGTTAAAGCTGATTAGTGATGACTTTGCAGTTTCAAGATTTTTGTATATATCTGTGACAGTCCTAACTTTTTGAAAGGAACACTTGATTTACAAATATGTTCTACTTTCAAACCACTATCCTCTTAGAGAATTATGTTATATATATTCCAATTATGTTTAACTAAGATCTCAGACTTTACCTTCAAGCTGATGAAGCTCATCAAAGAAAATAAGTGATAGCTTGACATTGAAATACACTCTATATCTTTATGGTTTCATGCTATTAATAATTGCTGTGTCACAAGTTATCAAACTCTGAATTTCCTTGGAAACCCATCCCCTGAAATCCAAGTTCTAGAAAGACATTAAAATTCTTTTCCCATGATGATCTAAACTGATTTGTGTGCTCAGACATTGTCTATGAGATGTCTAGCAATAAGAAGCACAAAACTCCTGAAATACTGGATACGAGAAACCTTTGGTTATGTACCATTCCATGACTTAAATTCATCTCATTTCCTCATTCTTCGTAATTGTGGACTCAAATTCTATCCATATGGAGGAAAGCTTATTCCAACCTTATGCTTCAAAGGTTACTGCAGCAGTTAGCTCTACCCAGGATTTTTTGCCTGGTTCTAGGGAAAAAAATAAAGATGTGAAAAAGGGGAAAGAGTTCAGGTATGCACGAGTTCTTCAGCTCTTCCTCTTGTGTTACAGCAAGTACACAAAACATAGGGCTAGAGTAATAAAAAATAAAGCAGGTAAATTCTTCTTACAAAGCCTATTATGCCAACAATAGGCTCAATATTATACCCATCGAATACAGGTAAGTTGGTAGTACAGGTTCCTGGTAAACTGTATGATATTTGGAACATATTCTTGGACTCAGATTCTCCTTTTAAAGAATAAAAATGTTTATTTTTTGTCCCAGTCTTGCTTTAACAAGACTGGAAAAAACTTTGTATTGATTCTAATAAAAATTAAGCTCTTCCCAAATCCAGTTTTGTATTTTGTTTAGTTGAAAGCACAAAAATGCTTGCCAGTAGAGGGGGTATAGCTCAACCATTTCTCTTCTTAGAAGGGCCTGTCACAACTGAGGACAGTATGAAGAAGAGGAGGTAAACAAGAAAGCTGTGTAAATTTGCACGCCTTTAGAAAGAGGAGCTGCAAGGAGAGAAGGGCTTCTGGAATGCACAAGGAAAAAGCACTAGGAAAACAAATTTCAAGTTTCTAGCAGTTTAACATAAACCAACCAAAAGACAGAAAAAATCACTAGTACCTTCAACTGATTTCAGACTGAAACCTCTTCTGCTAAGTATTTTAGCTCTACAGTGCAAATATTCTACTTATTTTGAATACAGAAATTCTGCATGTCAAGAAATTCCAGGAACAGACCCAAGCATCATGTAATTCAATAGGTTTCACCACTACAATGAAATGACACCAAAATACGATGTTGATGTACTCTTGAGAAATCATGGGCAAAAAAACTTAATACCATTATGCGAGTCCAATCTAGTTGAACTGGAACAGTCGTATGACACTTTGCTATGTCCCCACTGGTAACAGAAAATCCTGGTGAGGAAAATTCCTTCTCAAAAAATGGAACACACCTCAAGGTCAGACAGAATACGTGTTTTCATGCTGCAGAATTGCTGGCTGCCGTAAAACCAACAGCAACTAGCAAAAGGAAATGTTTCAGATTTCTAAAAATATGCCTGAAGAATGTTGACAAATATATGAGCTGTCATTAACAAGCAAGTTCAGGCTCAAACTACCAAACCAATCTTTCATTTACGAGGCCTGGGGTTTTGAGTACCTATATTAGACATTTTTATGTGAAGACCTCACAAATACCTTTGAGGCCAAGGTGTGGTTTCCCAGCACTTCCCAAATTAGACTTTTAGGTCATGATTCAAGAAAGCTCCTTAATAACTGCTTAATTACTAACCCAAATGCATATGTGTTATTCTGACTCCGGAAATGGCGGCACCAATGTAGGAAACTCTTTTTGAGTTTGCTTCAGCCCAGTTAGTGAAGTATGCCTTGCAGAGCGTGGCCAGAAGGATGCTTGGTCAGGTATGAATTCTGCTGAAGCTTTGAAACACTTCAGATAAATACCCATCTTTTCTCAGACTTCAACTGTAGTGTAGTTTAAGATAAAAAAGCCAACCTTCTATGATGTCTTAATTAGTTAGATGCTAAAAGGCTTTGCACACATCAGAGCAATGCATGTTTAAAAAGCAAAATACCCTGATGCTATATGTTAGACTATTCCTATATTGTAAGAGTGAAGTAAATTCCGGTATCAAATGTTACAGCCCACGGCTTCAAATGGAGTTAAAGGGTGTAATTAGCTCTATTGTCAGGACTCAATTTGAATAACTAAAACCAGTATTACATGGGCAACTATGCACATCCGCTCTATTCACATAAATGGAGGGGGGGGTATATACCTCAATTTGTGTAATATAGGCATCTATCTCTTAGAGAAGCAAAGTATACCTGTGCTACCTAGTTCACTGTATCTCTTTTAATGATATTCAAGATAATCTCAAGAGGTGGTTCTTCATACAGGCCACACGTGCATGTAATGATTGTCAACATGATTCAAATATATTTAGAAATAGTTTTGCTCACAGGAGGGGGTCTTTGCCCGGAATACACTGCACAGCCACTACCCACCTAAAGGTTTATAAAACTCAAGTCTACTTTATCCTCAGAGAAACCAGAGGAAAAAAGAAAGAGAGAGAAAGAAAGAAACAGGAGAAAATACTGCAGTAAAGAAGAACAGAATTATTTATTTTCTCACACTAGGCTAAACAGACACAAGTCCTGCCTGAATGACCCTCTTAATCTCTCCAGTTGCTTCATTTTTCCTTTAATCTTTTGTAATTGCAATACTCTCAGATAGTCCTTCTTGCCTCTAGTATACTGCACCTTGCAGCTCACATGCAACCCAGAGGAGAGGAGGAAAGACAAAGGCAGAAGGCCCCACTTCACCCAGGAAAAGGTCACACAATTTTCTGGATGTAAAATGTATATTCATATTAAATTCTTTTCAAGTGCCAGGAGGCTAATTATATAATTAATGGAAAGTCTGACACTAAATGAGTTAATTTTGTTCTCCTCACTGTGGGTAACATCTACATTTGAAATTTCCTCTTAAATTGTTAATTAATTTTTCTAATAGAGACGGTAATTCTCCCAAGTGAGGCAAATTGAAGAGAAGCATGTTTGGAGCCCAGGAGCACCACTGCCTAACAAACAGGGTTAATGCTGAATGGAGGAACATCTATCTCTGCTGTAAATAAAGCAATAGGGAGAACCGTGGCCAGTTTGCTGCAAGAGGTTTCCATGACAGTTTCTGAAAAAAGCTGGGGGTAATCTGTTCAAAGGACATGTTCTGGCTTTAGGGTCTGAGGTTGTATTCATACCAGTTTGTATTGAAATTTGAGAGGTCTGGGTTCAGTTCCTGACTGTCATAGGCTCTTGGGTCATGAAACAGGGCAGAAGAGTCAATTAATTTCATTATGTCTCATTTCTTCATGTAACATGAAGATATAAAGCTCCTTTGGGGGGGGGGGGAGGAGAGGGAGAACAGTCATTAACAAAAATACTTAAGAATGAGTAACTGAAATCCTTCCCTATTAACAAGTTAATACACTTTCAAGAAAAAACAAGCTCTTAATTCATTAAGAGAAAAAGAGAAAGCAGTATATATACATATGTATTTACAGCAAAATAACCTGGTTTATAACAAAAAATATTTTGAGTTAAAATAAAAAAAGGAACAATTGGCAAATTTCAACCAGTTCTGCTCACTTAGGATTACTCACAAGTTCAAGGACCTGAAAGACATAAATCTGTAATTATATTTAGACTTTGTCTCACACATGGGCTGCAGTTTCCTGCATAACTTCACCTTATTTACCGCTACTGAGAGCAGCAGTCCTGCCCTCCCTGTTGTCCATGATTGTGTGCTCCAGCTCTCTTGTTTGTGCTGGCATCAGTGCTCAGGCAGCTGTGCAGCTGGACTGAAAATTAATCTGACCACAGAAAAAAAACCCAACCAGTTTTTTTTTTTCAGCTAAAGCAGCTCCCTGAACCGACAAGCCCTGTGCTGACACAGGGAGGGGAAGCAATGAATGGCTGAAGGATAAAGCAGAGTGAGGGACAAACTCTTTCAGTGACCCCAGGGATTTAAATAGGCTTAAATACATCATGAAACCACTTCCTCAGCCTTAAGCTTACTGGCCAGAGGATCCTTTTCTATCTTTGGTGGGGGAGAGCATCTTTACACAGACAGAAGGCTAAGAAATTACTTCCCACAAATACTACCTGTACACACATACAAAATGCAAAGCTATTCAATAAAAGTTATCCTGGAACAAAACAAAGGTAAATGACATTGCATTTACCATGGGACAGACTCTGGCTATAGCCAGTCATCACCAGAGCATTTTATGTGGTTGGCTGATGTCCCTTTTGTAATATGTATTTTTATTTATCAGAAAATACATAAGTCAATATATTAAGTCCCCAAGAAATGATAGGAAAGGATTTATTTGACTGAAATTAATTAAGTAAAAGGGATCACATACCTGATTTAATGAGAAAAAATAAGGGATTTTGTTCCATACAGAATAATATATCCAGGGAAACATTCTAAAAGTAACAATGTAAATATTCCTACAAGAGATCCCCAGTATTACAATTACAGCAGTCATAACATTTTTCCCTTCTATGCATCTTTGACAGAGTACTGATTTTAATACAAACATAATTTAGATAATCTCATACTTAATTCTGAAAAGGCTTACTTCTCATAAAATTCAGTTTTAACAATAAATGTTTAGTCCTAGATAAAACTTTTACTTCTCGTATTCTGGTGAGAACTTAAAAAAAAAGAGTCCCTGTGACATTAGCTGCATTTTCTTTGCAGATCTATAAAATGTTTTGCAACAGAACTGTTGTAGAAGGTAAAGTATCATTTCACTGAATGTCAAAACATAACTCAGTAATATCCTTAACTTTAATTTTTAGTGATGCAAATACCACAATGATACTTCATCCTTGTGTTGATTACATTTCTAATACTCTTTTATGAGTAGCTTAAAAACAACAGAGTCAGAACAATGTCTTTATGTGATTTAAAATCACCAACAACTGAAATGAGTCTTCTGTGTAGTCATGCTTAAATCAATTAAATATATCCAGATCTTAGGAAAGTTCTCTAATCATACTTCAATTATTACCCAAGCTTTCAAAAAATACAGAAAAAAAAAAAGCTTAAAGTTATCAGATGCCTCATCTTCCTTGTTATTACATTGAATATGCAATGTTAAAAGCCATCATATGTTAAAAGACACCAATAATGAGTTCTTCATTTATGCCAAGCGAGCTGATCATTTTCTTATGATGAAAGTGTTTCTCTGAGCAGGAACACTTAAATAGAAATATTCACAATCTTCTTCTCCAGCTAATTAAAAGCACTTGGTCTGATTAAACATGAATCTGAACAATATTTTCCATCCCTATCTGTCCCTATTCCCTTATAGATCAGTGCTCTTGAGCAATCTGAGGCTCTTGGTTTAAGTACTGTCCCTACACTAATTTTATTTTTATTATTTTAAGAGTTCTTAAAAATATTAGCTCAAGAGAAAAATGAAGGCACAAAGTCTTTGCAGAAAGGCCTAACAGATGCTTGCCAACACATTGTTTCTAACACTTTAATGAATGACCACTTCCACAAAATGAAACAGATAACATTTTGTGCTGTTGCTGAACAGTCGCACGGGCCATTCAGTAATTGGAAGGAAATGAGCTGACTCCCTCCGCAAGATTTGTGTTCTTCCTACAACTCACACGGCAACTTGTCCTATGGCTCAGGGACTTGGGGAGAGTTACAGATGCTGGTATAGACAGCAAACCCTCCACACACCACACTTCCCTTGCAGCTCCCATGACCCCTAAATCGATGGTATTCCAGCGGTGATTGCTCTGTGACAGCCACCTTGGCTGTCTGGTAACTACGGCTGGATGTCAGCTGTCATCTGGTGCTCCCCCCCGACACAACATGAGGTCAGATGCTGGTGGCTGTTTGGGGAAGTTAGCCCCGGGCTGCTAACCAGGCAACCAGGTCAGCTTTGCCTCCTCCTCTTCTTCCTTCTCCTTTCTTTCTTTCTCTAACTGCTGCGCTCGGCAGCAGCTGGAAGGTTTTTAGGAGCCTTTGAATGGCTCTTCTCAGATAGTCGTTTCTATAAATTGGGTTGGTAAACTGGCAGACCACAACCAACTTTCCTGGAATTAAGGCTAACTGTAAGACCTGCACTATGCTCTAAAACATAGAAAATGTCAGGATATCAAAAAAAAAGACCCCCCCGCTGCAACCTCTCTGCATCATGAGTACCAGAACAGGGCTGAGGTGAATGCAGTTGAATTAACATACTACCTACAGTTTTCCCCTTTTTATTAAATGAATTTATCTGGTTAACTTTCTTGCCTGTAAAAGAAAACAACCAAGCTGTGCCACAAAGACCAGTACTGCTACCTAAACTATCAATAAACGGAGCTTTAAAAACAGTTTTGTTTCAGCTAGTGTATGTAAATGTCTGAGAACCGTAATTCATTCTCCTAACGCAAAAATAAAATTATTTTTAAAAATATTGTTTTAATTTTTTTTTAATGTTATCACTGTAAATACTTTAAAAAGCCAGAATAAGACTATGGTGCACCTTTTAGTACTTACAATACCATCTGCTGTTATATTTATAGTGTGATGAAGGACCTTTTTGTTCAAAAGCAAAGAATTATTCATGGAGTATATTTTCAAAGGAAGCTCTAGTCCATATGAGCAAAACACCACATCACCAAGTCAGCTCTCTGCAAAAATAGATATCTAAAGATTGTGGCCTGCTAATGAAATATTTTTTTAAGTTTGCCTGTGGAGCTCCCATTCACACTATGCAGCCTGAGAGATGACTGAGACTCAAGAAATACGATAATTATTACTTTTCATAAAAGACAGAAAGCATGGCTCTAAGATTACCTTCTAAAATGCCTCCAGCTACCTGAATTCATAGGAGCACCTTAACAAGGGTAGTAGGTAACATCTCACAGCATCAGAGGCTGGGAAGGAAAAACAGGAGTTTGAAGGAAAATAGCAGCTCCTTTTTCTTGAATTTGCAACCTAAAAAGTTTGAGGTAATTGTACCACTAACAGACCATGTCTAATCTTTGAAAGAACATTTGACAGATCGAACACAGAGGCTGTAAATTACCAGTAATGTCAGCAGTCTTTACATTTAACTATCAGTGTATCAAACCACAAACTCACTGAACACAATAATAAGTCGAAGATAGGAATCTAAGGAGACTCAGCCTGTATATTTATTTGGTTCCCAGGTACATGGTTAAGCTGCAAGGGACAAACATGTTTGGTTTTCTCAGAAATAACATGGATATAAGAAGAGGTATATGCAGGTACTAAAAGCCTTATGGAGCATATAACTATAAGACTTTATTGATAACTGTAGCAGTGTAGTTATTTCCTTTGCTAAAGCAAAAAAAGACACAAACATAAGGAACCTTTGTATCAACATAAGTGAACTACATGGTGGCAACTGTTTTTAATACATGTATGGATTTAATTAAAGTGATAATATTTTATAATGTAAATAACACAAAACCCAATCAATGATAATTTACACTGTAACAAAAATAATAAAACCAGGCAGTAAAATCATGTGCCATTTCAATTACAACTACTGGTTTTTTGGACATTGAAGCATTTCATACAATTATTTCATTTTCAGTGCTCAGTGTTAGAGTCCACGCAGGAGAACCAAGACCATACAGCAAACTGGTACTATTCTTCCTTCTTTTTCTTCTCTCCCATGAAGTCTCTTTGTGAAAGCAGTAGTCTCTAAAATTTTTTCCCATCAATCACAGGCCATGGTTTGCAATATATGCATCACATCCCTTTTAAGGTTACTGCCGTAACTTTGTTTAAATTTTTAACACTGCACTACACATCTACAAAGTCTACATTACTATCTAACCGAACACCATATCCATTTTTAATGGATGTGCTAACAACTCTCTTACTTGTTTTTCTTCTTATGATGGAACAGTGCTGCATACAGTTTGGGGCCAGTTTATTACTGGGTGACTGAGGATCTTTTCTGTAGCAGCAGAAGATTATCATGTGGATCCGAATCATGGGTCATCTACCATCACCACCTGCAACTCCTAGAACGCTTCCATCAATGCCGCCTCCGTACAATCCTTAACATCCACTGGTCAGATTATGTGACCAATACATCTGTTCTAGAACAAGCAGCAGTCACAAGTATTGAGGCCATGTTGCTGAGAACACAGCTGCGTTGGGCAGGGCATGTCTCAAGGATGAAGGACCACCACCTCCCTAAGATCTTGCTTTATGGTGAACTTGCCACCGGCTGCCGCAAGAGAGGAACCCCAAAGAAAAGATACAAGGACTCCCTGAAACAACATCTCAGCCTCGGGCATATTGATCACCATAACTGGTCTACTCTGGCCTCCAATCGGGAGGCCTGGAGACACACCATTTATAACGCTGCTGATGCTTTTGAGAAAGCACGCAGGATCACTCTTGAGGAGAAAATGCAGAAGGAATCGTGTCTTGCAGAATATACCACCTAAGGAGTCTTTCTGCTGTGCCTTTTGCAACCAGACATGCCTATCTCATATTGGCCTTTTTAGCCACCAGCGTGCTTGTAACAAATGTGGGTAGAGCCCTTCCCAAATCTTCGTTCGCAAAGCCTGGCCATGATGATGGTAATATATGTGTGAAGGGATATGGGTCCAGCAATCCTGAGGGTCATTACTTATCCTAAATGCCTGGAGTCCAGACCAAGCCTCTCAGGAATGGGTTAGGTGCCTGTGGGAGAATAGGATGCCTCAGAAAGGAATTCAGAGCGGACAGTAATGCTGAACTGGGAGCTGTTGAAACTAGCCAAGAGAAACACCAAGGGAAGGGTGTGCCTCAAATTCTTCTCCTTTTGCAAGTTAGGTATCTTTTTCTTTTTTTTTTTTTCTTTTAATGGCCCACAAGGCAGTGCTTATGTCAGATAGGGTTTCAAAGCCCCAAATTCACCCTAACTTGTTCAGGTCCCACACTTCCTCCTTTTACAACCAAAACACAATAGGTGCCCACTCCTTAAATACTGTTGGAGAGTCAGAATACAGAGAATGTGGAATTAATTCTTTGTTTAATTCCTTCTCTAGCCTGCCATGGTTCAAACCTACACTTCTCACTTCCAAGCAGAATGTTCCAACCCTATTATGCTGGGGAAAACCCAGGGGTGGGAGAGAGGAAGGGGTCACTGGCCCCTCTCTGCTTAAATTGTGCCGGTACTGCAATGAAGGCAATTTACTTAGTTACAGCAAAAGGTAAATTACAGTATTCTGTTGCTTATTGGACTAAAATCTGAAGTCTATTGTTTTTTAGATTATATTGCCCATTACTCTTCTACTCTCATTCCCTTGCTATGTAACAGTTTCTTGGGATTCTTCACACTACTGTTTGAATTCCAGGGATTTACTGCTTAGCAGTAACATTCAAGTAGTTCCCCGCTTAATAAATAACTGCATATAATTGAATATTTTTGCAAGTATTAAACATAGAACATATTCATTGTTAAAATTTAAAATCTTTAGTTATGTGCTTGGAGCAAGAGAACGACATTGTTCACATTGAAATAAAATCAAGGGATTACAACATTGAATGCTTATGTTTAGAAATGGATCATTTGCAATTTCAGAAAATAGATAATTTACAAAGTTTTAAAAAAAATGCATGATTGCATTGTTCTAAGCATTGAGGGACTGAACAAAAGGCTTCCGCTTTCTTATCAGCATCAATTATGGTATGAGTGTGAATAATATGAATTGTGATTGAATCATTACTAACCATTTTTGCATAATTTTCCACTTTCACTTCACCAGTAAAACATTTTTATAAAAGATAAAATTATAATTCTTCTAAGAGCCATAAAGAAAAACCACAGAGCTTGATCTGTGAGAATTATTAAGAAGAAGATACAGATGATCTCTCTATCCCCAACAATAATAGCTAATAACACTCCTAGGTTTTATTTCCTAGCCATCATCCCTCACGTGAAGGCCTTCACCTCAGTTTTGATGAAGACAGAATTGGGACAAAGTTTTTCTTTGGCAGCCTATTAAGGTAGTCCTTACGTTTTCAAGATAGTCACAATCTGGGGACCAGGTCTGCCACACAGACTGGTTGCCAGCAGGATTAATTTGCTCTTTAGAGAAGCCACAGTAGTTGCAGAAAGAGAAGCTGGCTTGCTTTTGCCCTGTGTTACAGGGATATACTCAGTTAAATGGAAAATTGGATAGCATGTGGTGGGAGGGCAGAAATTGTGGTGTTATGCGTGTGTGAGACATAATCAGGCTGAGCTCTGCAGCCTATTAACGTAGGGGATGAAGAAAAAGTGATCAATCCTGTGTTAATTATGGAGCCAGCAGATCGTTCAGCACCTAATATTTCTCTTGTCTGGAAGGTGACAGCAAAAGATGATTACCATATAAACACTATACATTTCCATACTTTTCAAATATAAGCCCTAATTTGGACCAGGAAAAAGATGACATTAAAAGAAACTTGCACTTGCAGCGTATGATAATCAATCATACAGAAAAAAATGTTTGATTATATGTATTGTGTTACTTAAGTGCTCTTTGAAGGCAGATAAGATGAAATGTGTGTTTAAATATGTCAGACATGTTCAAGGAATATTTTAAACAGCTATTGTACAACATGATGTCTTAAGGGATGGGGCTCATGGGACTGTAGACTTGGGCCCTCATTTCAAAGGGGAATACACTGAGAGGCTGGACTTCAGGTTGCATAAATCATGTATGTATGTACATATGGGGACCAGGGACTCTAGAACTTGTTAAATTTTCAAGTGAAAATACTGGGTTTTTTTCCAAAAAGTTATTTAACACGCTGAAAGAGCCCACAGAATACATAAGGAAGAAATGTAATACTGTGTTTGTTAAGGATTTCTCTCCATGTTTGTGCAGTTATCTCTCCAAGGTTTTCTTTAGGAGCATTTGAATTGGTAAAAAGGCTTTTAGTTTTTCTGTTTTCTGATGTTAATAACTTTTGTCATGTATCAAAGGGACTACTGGTGCATATAAATCATTAAATAAAATTTAATGAAGGACAATGCAGATGTTTAACTGTGAACACCTGCTATAAATCTTTCTAGGAACCCTGGAAAGTAGGGGGCACTGAGATTTATTGGGGTCTTACTTGTAGAGGCATCTTCATTTGAATAAAACTAAGTGAAGCATAAAGGAAAGATTTGTGAGACAAAAAACCTGTGCTATTATTACAAGAAGTAGTTTTTTCTATCACACAAAAAATGAGTGAGAGGTGTAAGCCAGGTTTCCTGCTTTACTCAAATGAAAACAAGAAGTTGCGCAGTAACTTAATCCCCTTCCAAGAGACATTTTGTACGAAGGCTCAAAATTTCTTTACATCACACAAATTAAAGCAGCCTAGGTGAACATTCTGACTTTTGGCACTCCCTGTAAATGTAACTGTGCTAAGACGAAATCAGAGCCCTGTCCAGTAATAGCACCTGAAGATACTGCATAGTCAATTCCAACCTATTGAAAGAGATAAATTAACATGTCTTTCCTAGGGAATTCAGTTGTTTTGAAAGCTCAAATTATGGCAGATGGCTGTAGGATGTTCTCCTTTACAGACCTGTGCTACCTAAAGTGCAGTTTAAAATATAGCCTACTTATTCTACACTCTTCATTTAGGTGGATCTACCCTAGAAGTTGGATGGATTCCTCTTGAACATCCAGAGAGTGATTTATTAGCCAGAGTGCTGCCTCCACATATCTGGGCTCTACAGTGTTATTCAAAATGAAACAAGCCCTTCCTAACCTTCCTCATGTTTAGTTGTTTTGTATGATGTTTGCCTCTGAGCCTTGCTTCCCTGTTGTCTTACCATACTTGTGTGGTTTTATGCAGACTTGCCCATTTGCACTGCAGCCTTCTTGTAAAGCATCTTTCATAGGATGAGATGAATGGCTGCTACACCAACTGGATGGTTCTGTATGGAGGACACCCATAAAGTGTGACACTGTTTCCCACTACTGTCTATGCATGCTTCTGATATCACAGCAGAGCTGTGTAGTTTTGTATTCAGAAGCTATGTGAGATGTAGTTGTAAGGATTCATTCCCTCCTTGAACTTGTAAGAGTATTTGCTTCTTTAAAACACATTTTCTTCAAAAAATGAAGATATTGCTGTGGCCATTATTAACCCTTTGCATGAAGATATCGGCAAACGACTTCATCCCATCATTTGTCAGGACCAATCCCACTGGCACATGCAGGTGCAATAACTACATAAAGACACCTACAGTCGAAGTAGTCCATGAAGATCTCTCCTTCTCCATGGTACCGAGTATTGCTGTCACTCTCACAGGACCTGGGATGGGGAAGGGGTGTAGGCACCATGACCCTTCACCCTCCATATTTCCAAGCAGATGGACCCAGTTTCCATGGGATTCCAGGGAGGCTCAGCAGAGTGTGAGTTCATGTGCTCACTTAGTTTGCTCAGTCTAGAGAAGAGGAGACTGAGGGGAGACCTTGTAGCTATCTACAGATTTCTCACAAGGGAAAGTGGAGGGGGGGCACTGATCTCTTCTCTCTGGTGACCACTGACTGCACCTGACGGAAGGAACAGAATGCAGCCGTGTCAGGGGAGGTTTAGGTGGGGTATTAGGAAAAGGTTCTTCACACAGAAAGTGGTTGGGCACTGAAAGAGGCTCCCCAGGGAAGTGGTCACAGCACCAAGCCTGACAGAGTTCAAGGCACATTTGAACAATGCTCTCAGGCACATGGTGTGATTCTTGCGGATGTCCTGTGCAGTGCCAGGAGTTGGACTCGATGATGCTTGTGGGGACTTTCCAACTCAGGATATTGTATGATTCTATGAAAATGAAAAAAAACATGCCATATGTATGTAATACTTCTTTTGGCATAGTCTTTGTTAATCTTAAAAGTAAATGCCTCAAACTTCCTCATCACTGTTTTCTTTTATGGACACCATGCCATACCAAGATGCAATTTGTTTTTTTTTTAATATCCATTTTTCCCCATAAGTTTTTAACTGTAATGCTCAATAAATACTTAGGTGCCAGCATGAAGTGGATTATTGTTAACACGTTGCAGGAAAATTGCACAGTTCCAAAGCTTGCAATAAAAATAAGCAGAACGCCTACCCTTAATACACTGTAGTTAAGTGTATTAACTGTTTTCAAAAGCATTAACTCCCACACAAATAGCAATGCTATTTTGTCCAATATATTATTATCAGACAGTGAAAATCAGCTGGGGACTATCTAAAGCCCTTATGCCCATATGTATTAAAACAAAATTGTTTCACAAAATTAGGAAATTGTGTGGGGACAGCGCTTAAGATTTTACCAGGTGTAAACTAATAATAATAATAATAATAATAATAATAATAATAATAATAATATGCAATTACATACAACTCATACAAATGGCTCTTCCCTTTCCTCACCTGATATTCAAAATCATTGAAAAGAAAATATTTGTTTCTCGCTTTTTATTACATTTTCTGTCTCATCGGCTGATAGGATTTCATAAATTTTGAGCTCTTCTACTTTTCCCTTTACCAGACTGGGAAAACTAATATTGGATAATAATGATACACAAGAAGAAGTAATTGTTAATGATCCTAATGTGGCAGTGGAAGCTCTTCATGAATGTACTGATTATCCTTTTGTTTCTATTTCCTGTTCAACTGTCTCAGCAGTGACATCATGAAAATAATAATAATTTGCACCCAGATTCTCAAAGTGGTTTGCAAATATTAATTAATTGCAAACCTAATTATGCCTCTGGGACAGATTTTATGTTCCTATTGTGCTCTGGAGACCTACGTGACTCTTCCCTTGAAGCATATTTTTTCTCCTTACAGGGGTATTCAAAACCCTCTGAAATTAAGGGGAGAAAAAAAATAATTGGACAGCAGAGAGAGAGAGAGAGAGAAGGGTATAGTGGGGGAGGGAGAGAGGGAAAGGTAAAGAGAGATGGAACAAACCTCTTATTTTACTAGGTGCTGTACTGGGCTCTACCCAACTGAATCAGGAAAAATGCTGTGTTTTCATGGCATTTTCTGTTAGCACAAGTGTTAAATATGACTACTTTTTGTCCTGAGGTACTGTTACATGACAAAAAGTAAAAATATTACTAAAATGGTAAAAGCTGTCAAACTGTGCCTTAATTTTACACATTCTTAGATGATGACTGTCACCTGGCACCCAGCAATCTCTGCTTCACATGCAGCTCTGGATTTGGGTTTGGGCTCCGCTCCAGGGGTGCACTGTCACACAGTCAGGGTGCTGTCACTGAGCTGGTGTAAACCATTTTGGTGTCAAACTCTCACAAGTTCACATAACAAGTTTTCAACAACAGCCAACAGAAAAACTCTTGAAAATGCATTTTCTAGGGAACCTACTGACAGTTTTTCTTTCTTTTTGGGAAGCATACTTTGGTATAAAGCTAGGACGTGGCCCCCTTGGAATAACTACTACAAAAAATGCTTTTTTTAATAGTGAAAATTCTTTTCACTATGGTGGTCTGTTTCTTTCCTAGAAAATTACTCATCACTCTAAGGGATCAAAATATGGAAAATAACGTGGGTTACCTTTTTCCTCATTTTAATATCATAGTTAGTCAGGTAATTATTCCCTGCAAGTACTATTCTTCTGACTTGGAAAATTAGGAAAGGATTATGTCAGTCCTAAAAAAGCTGCCATTTAAGCTTCATCCCCTTAAAATAAGAGCAAGTAGAAAAGTGGGTCAATTAGAGCCAACAAAACAATTAGCTTCAAAACTCTGATTGTCGTCAAGATATCTATTTGCCTTAACAGAAATACACTTGCTTCCATAACATAGGTGGTTTACCAAAGGCAACAAAAAAACAATGCAGTCCTCCAAATTTCTTTCCAAAATTAAATGTTCCTCCTGTAAACAGCACATAAGCTGGTGAAGAGCAATACAACAGCCAGAGCTCAAGCAGTGTTTACGACACTGCAGGAGTGCAGCTGGGATGACAAGTTTAAGACATTTTCTTTAAAACTGAAATAATTAAAAGTGTGTGAAATCACCTGCCATGACTAGAAGAATGCAAATACAAGAATACCCTTTGAAAATCACATGTTATTTTTAATTTTCTTCCTCCAACAGCCTTAAAGTGGACTGTATAGAGGTCAAAAGGATTTGCAAATAATCCATTAAATTAATTCTACCAGAAGTACACTCTATAATGAGTATCTGACTTTTAAAATGAAAGCAACATCTCTGATATTTTGGTCCAATTTAGTACTATGGTTTATTCATTTTGTTTCTGAGAAGAGTAGTTGAACAGATGACAGTGGTTCTGTTTCTCCTAGTATTTCCACATTTTGGCACACAAAACTATGGATGTTTTAGAGGTGAAATTCATATGAGATGAAATAGCTGAATGCATAGAAGAATTCAATATAGTACAAAAAATAAAACTAAACAACTTGTAGCTTTTTCACCCAATCATTCCATAAATCTTTAAACCTATTTTTTAAATAAAAAACAACCTACAGGCTTATAAATCAGAGTGTAAGTCTTTAAGAAATTGAAAGTCTGAGATTTAAAGCTGCAGGAGAGTTTTAGAAAGGGAATTGTAATATGCTGGCAATCATCTCTGGAGCAGCAGATGGCAGGAGAAACTCTGTCTCTTACCTTTATTTACCATATGCCATTTGACTGATTAAACTGCATTTATGTTGGAAAAGAATAATATAAAACAACACACATAACTATAGCTCTTTAGTGCGCATTATGCCACTCATTTTTTTTGGTGTTCTGGTAATCCACCTGCAAACCTCATGCATTGCTGTGCTGGCTTCCTCCTCTATGCCTGCACTTTATGTTTCTGCATCTCTGCAAAACAACACATACCCCAAACTGTTAAAACTGCGATCTGTCTATCTGTCTGAGTAAACACAGCTGATACTAGAACAGGAGGGAGATCTATAAAAAGGATTGGGGCACTTCAAAAGGTCTTGGTAATTCAACAGGTGGCAACTTTCTCTCTCAGCAGGAATCCATACTGCCGGACAGTGAAGGAGGAATATCATGATATCTTTCATTTGAGAATGAGTTTCTTTCCATTTGGATTGATTTTATTACCACAGGCACCAGCTAGGTGAGCATCAGATCTGCTCTCCATGCACCTTACACAACCTCACACAATGGCTTTTCCCTTTCACCAGGGCCCCACACCTCCTGCCCCAGCCACCCAGGATACCACGGTGTATGTCAGAAAGACAACAGCTGTCAAGAGTGAAGAGAGAGGGGAAGTGTGTTCCTGCCTTGCGTCAACACTGTTGGTGTTAATGCTCTATCTTGCCCTAATCGATGTGCAGTCACTTATTTATCCAAACTCTGCCAAGCCTGGCAGATAGTCCAGCGCATGCCTGTGGCTGGTGCTTTCGAGCTCAGTCCTGGCACATGGACCAGGTACAGTGTCCCCTGTGGAGTTCTCCCCAGGTAGGTCTTTTATTTATAAAAATGGCAATACTCTGTAAGAAAACTGTGAATGGCCTGTAGATCTGAGTTGAAGTTTAATTTGCTTCACTCTGACCTGATTTTCTCATTTCTCTGAGTGAAGCAAGGATCATTCCCACCTTGCTGATGAAAGCTCTGCTGGTGTCAGTTAAAGCCTGTAGTCAACTGGGCCAGACTGAAGTGGCTTAGTAGTTACAAGTGACCAAAGGAAGACTGAGTGAAAACTAGAGCCCACCAGGACTAATGCAGGAGGACGGCAGTGGGCTGCAAGAAGTGTGGGAGAAAGACATCAGCTATCCATCCAGCTGATTTTATTTAAGCCAGAAAAACCTCGCTTGAATAAGAGAGCTAAGACCCCTCAGCAAAACTGAGAGAATAAGAAAACTAGGAATGACTGTTCCAATGATTATACTGACCAAGAGCTCCTCAATTTGATTTCAGCAGGGATTTACCATCTGCATCAGTTGACAATTGTAGCCCATTGTTAAAAACTGCTTCTAATAGCTTTGGGCCATTCTTCTTTGTCTTGATATCTTCCCAGACTGGGAATAATTCCTTCCTTCATTTACACAGTTACTCTGAAACTATTTATAGATGAAAATTGGGTCTCTTCCTTCCATCCTACTGAGTTTTCTCTAGGCTGTAGGCCTGACTTACACTTGTCACATTATCCTATGCTTCAATCCAATTGTTACTTAAAAAAAAGCAGTTCAGAAATAAAGACAGTAAGAACAACTTCTGATGTTCCAGGATAATTTATAAACTGTAGAAAATAAAGTCTAAAAAGAGAAAGAAACATGAAATAGCTCTTTCTCCACATTCAAAAGATTCTCTGGATGGCGTCTCTGAATATTGATTATACAGGTTGAAATTTTTGTTAGTTAACACCAGCAAAATACACAAAAGAAAAAATAATAAAGATTTTAATAACATTAAGCAATGAACTCAGTGAAGCTTCTGTTATTAAATCAGTTAAAAAACATTTTCTAAATCACTTAAAAACATACAACTGAAATGGTGAATCATAATATCTTGCTAAAATGTCTTCAAGGATACAGATAATTGGAGCTACACACAGATCTTATTAATTCTAATGTTATTGATTCTCCTTCCTCTATGACTATAAGTTATGAATCAGATTCTTCTTTACCTAGCTCTGCATTAAAAGTGGAGTGTGCTCCTTGAAAATGACTATGTTAAAAGATGGCCTAAGATATCATGATTAAAGGATTTCCAGTAGTACACACCATTTTGCGTGGTTTTTTAGGGAGCTGGAGTCAAATAAAACTTTGACACCATACATAAGGCTAACAAAAATTTGAAAGAGGTGTACTAATCTGAAACAGATACTTGAAAGCTGGATTAAAATTTCACAGGTACACAGAAAGCAACACAAAGTAGCAAAGCTAATTAAACTGTCCCTGTAAAAGTTCTTAATTTCTATTTAACAGTGCCCAATTTTCAGGCTATTCATGAACTATTTTTAACGCTCCCAAAGACGATTTCACATTGCCAACATTTTTTTGTCCTCCCCTTTCCAACAAAAGAAATTAGACCCCTTTCCATGCTGACTGTCTACCAGTTTATTTGGTGATAGATTATTATTAACTACCTTCAAAAGAAGAAAACACTACTTTATTTGCACATATCTGGTAAAGATATTCCTGGGTCTAGACAAGTGAAATAGGAGTTAGACAAGACAGGTTAGTGAACTTAGTTCTATATTTCCAAAAGACCATTAAGCTAAAACTGGAGAAAAGTGATATTTCATTACAGCTATAAAAAAAAAATAAAAATGCCATTAAAACATTTTATTTAAGCCTTTGGAAACTGAAATAGGGATTCTTGTGATCCATAGTGATTCAATAAAATAAAACAATTCATATCAAATGAAGCATTAAACTGAAAAAAACAAACCCATTCTAGTTGAATAAATAATGAAAAATCTGTGTTGTCATAAAAACATGGAAAAAACTTCGTTATCTTTTTCTCTTAGATCTAGCACCCTGCATTAGGTTTGTTTCCTTGTGTCCATGTTGTGAGACATGAGATTATTTCAGTGAGATTTACTCTGGACAAATCGCAGAGTCCCAATCCACTTAAACTGCTAAATCCATGGATTACATGTGTTATGTGAAAACAAACAAACAAACAAAACTGAGCCCTCCTGAAAATAAATATAATATTTTTTAAAAAAGCCCAAGAGAGTTCTAACAAGTTGGAGAAGAATTTGTCTCAGAGTAAATCAGTTTTGCATATAAAGGTCTTTATCCCATATGATGACAAAAATTTTAGAGTAAGGCGGTATTATTTTGTATTGTTCTAATTTCTAAAAGTTATCAACAGACTGTTTTTACACCTCTTGTAAATCTGTAATGATCATACAAATATCTGACTAAGATCTTCCTCTTAGCTATCACGGTTTGCAATCTTTATCTTTTTGATCACCTGTACAACAGTTAATTGATTTCATTATTTTATATACACATATTATATGGCTTTAGCATACCATACACTATAGGTCTATTTACTTATATGATTTATTTGTGACTTCAAGAATGATTGTGCTATATTCAACACAATTATAATATAAATTGCTAATTTGATAACAATTAAATTTATATAACATCCTAACTGCACTGAAGTCAGGTAAATATGACTTATTTCCTCCCATCTAAGCCATGGCTCCAGTGACAGCTCAAATGGTGCAAAGACTTGTCAGATGTAAATCTGTTCCCACCAGCTTCAAGTAGGTCACCTGAATAAAGCCCATTTCTTAGGATTTGCAAAGGCAACAAGGATTTTATCATAATAGTTAGAATTAAACTAATTATCTTCAGAAATCTCCCCAAATCCTTCCAGCTAGTTACATGAGTGCTGTTACAGTGTCTTTCTACCATGGAGGACCACAATAACTTGTTTTGTTTTGTTTTTTTTTTTCCCCACAGTTTAGAAAAACCTACAATGCTTCAGTTAATTTACTTTGCTTTTGTAGTTTTAAATGTAACACTGCCTTGGGCTAAGGAACTTCTGTTAATGACAACACAAGGTTACAAAAATTAGTCCAGATAGTAGAAACCAGATTAAGACTGTGTTAATCTAAATACCAGACCCCAGATTTCCACCATCACACATTTCTTTATGTATTTATCTCAATGAAAACAAACTATTATCTTTTTCAATCATCTCCGTATTTCCTGGAGAACAGATGATATTCAGTGTAATCAATCCATACTTGTTATTTATACAAATCCTCTGAGAACAATGATAACCTTGTGACTTCAAGTACAGCAGAAACAGCATTATTTATGTGTTCTGAACTGAGTTATAACCACCAGGCAAGTACAGAGAATAGTCCTGAGAAGTCTGTATCACAGCAGAGACCAGCTGTGAAGGCAGAACATGGAGCTCTAGCTTGTGTTAGGTTACTGATTAGATGTCTGCAGTCACTGAATGAGGCCAGGATACAAGTATGAGAAGGGGGAGGAAGGTGAAGGTAAAACCAAGGACGACAGCTATTACTCTGAATGAATCTGGCTAGGAACATCTGTGACCCGTCTGTAACTGCTTAGAGTGAGGAAACCCTGCATTTTGCATCAGTGGGAACCAGCCTATATCCTCATCTAATGAGATGCATAACACCCACATGGACATTCCTAAAGCTTTTGGAAAATACACAATGTCTTATGGAAGCATATATGTATTTTTAATCATCTTTCAATGCATGTTAGTGGAGATCAAAGCCAGCTGCTCAGGAGTGGTGATGTCCATTTGGAACATTTCAAGCATTTCATAATTTACATTCTGGGAGCCTATTTTCAAATTGGGTAAATTTTTTGGACTTTGTTATTTATGACAATATTGTTAATAGAGTCTTGCAACATTACTTATAGCAATGCACAAAACTGGAAATAAGATCTCAGTCAGCCCCTAAAAGTGATGTTCCAGGAGAGAGCACTGGGAGTGAGAGGCGGAATTAGTTGCTTACTGTTTCCTAACTATGGGGCATTACATTCATGAATATGAATGATTTTATCCTGTTTGGATCATATGAGGCTCAAACATATCTGGATTCAGTGATCAGCAAACAAAACAGCTGAGATAAAGACAGCAGTTCATTTGTCTGTAACACAGAAGTTTCAACAGTAAGGCTCTAGACTTGCAACTGAAAAGTGTGTAAAATTAAATTAACATTCCTAAGCCCAAAACACTGATTTATAACACATTGTATATGTTCTACATAACTTTTATGTAAGACTTTTATATACAGATCTAATGCTTTTCCTTCTATATTAATATAGAATGGTAATTCATTACTGAAAACAAAGTAATTAAAAACTGTGCCTGGAAAATGTCTTATTTACATCATATCTTATTTTTCCCCCCGTCTCTTTCTGTCTTTGTTAAGGATGTTTTCCTAGCTTATATACTTATATACTTTCTCCTCAAAATATTTTAAAAATAGTCCAGGAATAAACAAACCAAAGAAAACCAGTTGGCCAAAAAAAGTCACATTTTTAAAATTTTTGACTCATCTTCAGCTAAGATCTGGGAAATTTCTACCATTCAACACACTATGAAGCAAGGGGCTCACTGCTCAAGTTTGGCTGAAGACTACCCCTTGCCGTCAACCATTTGATCTCTTTTATCATTTCTTGTGCAAACAAACAAGCTTTTCACGACTGAAATTATTTTTGCACAAAACAAAATTGTATTCAATATTTAAGTTATATTGTATCACTTTCTTAAATAAGTCAGCTTTAGTTTCTTCAATTAAACCCTGACTTCTTGTGAGAAGATAATGTTTTTCACTTACTACCATGGACATCAGACCAAATGAAACATTCTGCTGTCTGATAAATTTCTGTCCTTAAAAGATTGCTATTTATTTGTATCTTCTATGATATCGTGTGTTTTTTTCTCCTAAAAAAACTTTAAGGTCACTTAAAAAAAGAAGTAATTTAAATTTCTTGTGCTTCTTTTCATTTGTGGCACAAACTTGCAACTGTTTTAGAGGTAGCTATTTAAATTTCCTTTGTGGTTATTTCAGTGGTATTACAAAAATAAAAAGCAGCTGATTTCTGTATTATTGTAATCATACTTAATTTCTTGCAATGCCAAGTTAGCAAATCAGTTATGGTTAGTCTAAACTATAGACACTTCTTCCTTCTGATGACTCTACTCCAATTTGTCATAAAATGTTTGTATTTTTCTCTTTTTCTCATTCTTAATTTGTATAAATGTAGAGGTAACAATTGTAATTAAATTGATCATGGCATCTTCCATATGTATGTATAGAACTGGATTTTTAAGTAAATTGATTATATATTTTTGTCCTTTTATTCCCACGGCATTAAAAATACCAATGCTGATATTCAAGTACAGTATCAACTGGGGAAACAGAATCTTACTATACTTTCAGAAGAGATGGTATTATTCATTAATAAAAGGTATCTCTTTATTAGGTATGCTAGTAAGTTTTACATCCACCCATCCAGTAAGCATAAGAAGTACCTGAATTTCTTTAGTGATCAAAAATCATAACAATGTGTTATAATGTGAAAAATGAAACATAACATTGAAGGTAAATTTCCTTAACAAAACATTAGGTTACATGAAGTTCTGTTTTTGCATGTCTATGGTTTATTAACTCACGATATCAAGGCCTAAGCAATACAGGTATTGTAAAATGAAAATTTATCTTCAGACAGGTGCTAACTCTTTCATCTCAATTGTATATTGCTAAGCATATTTAAACAATTAAAGTAGCACTTGCAAAGTAATACTAAGTATTGATTTGAATATGACCAAATATGGTACTTGGAGACATTAATACAGGTACTATAATATTATACAACCTTATGTTTCACTAGAAAAATTAGGATAAGCTTGCTTTTCACTAGAGCAGAGCCCACATGATCCAGCACCCAAAAAGCCTTTCTTAGTGAATCATTCAGTACTGAAGAGTGCATGGTGCTTGGGTAGGTCCCTGACTGCATCTGTATTAGACATGGTCAAAGAACTCAAAAGACAACTAACAAGGCTGAATATTTAACCCATGGAACATTATGCTAAACATATTCTGAATGTTTCCTCAAGTAGCAGTCGTGCTCTTGGAAATACTAAATGAGCATAAAGATTGAAAGATGTCAAAATTACTGACAGCTAGAATTGAAGCCTTGTTAACTTTTATTTTGTTTGCACTTAGTTGGGCAATAATTTTGAAGACTGGATTTTATTAAACATCTTGGGAAATGGTCTTTATCTTTTCTGTAATAACTAGAATAGGATCAAGCATAGTAAAAAAATACATCTAAGAAATTTAATTTTTTTTAATAATATATGAGTGCAACAACTGAATTAATTCTTGTGTGACAAACCAAAGGAGTGACTATTCACACAACAAAAGACAGAGCTCTAGCTACATGTTTCTTATTGCATTTAGCATTTGATTAAATGGATCAATTTATTCTGTTGAAAAATTATTTATTTCAGCCTCTATATATTTCCTGCTTGCTCCTGTAAACACATCATCTTTACTCTCCTGATACTCCGAAACTTCTTTACACACTGATCCTCGTGAGTAAGCTTAAACAGTTATACTACAGATTTTCCTGCAAAAATGAGCTTTATCAAATGAAATTGCTTCAAAATATCAATTTGCCAGAAGCTTAAACTCTGCTTTGTGAAATTTAGATGCTTTATATCCTACTGATGAAGCCAATAGCTTCCTGAAGCTTTTCGTAGTAGTTGCAATTGAAGCTGAGCCTGCAGAGTAAAGTTTTCAGGCTATAGAAGCAATAGGACTCTTCAGTGTGGATTTTAAAAGATATTCAGGATTAATAGCCAAGATAATTTCAGTAACAATGTTCTATTTTCCAAAATGACACATGCAGAAACGAAAAAGATGTAAAAAATGACACAAACCTAACCTCACTGAACATTACAATCTTTCACTGCTAAAATACTGTATAAAGAATTAGCAAGACTGAAAAAAAGGCAGGATTTTTAAAACATGACAGCTTACTTCAGAGAAAGGACTACAATATCTGAACAACACAGTTCATTGTACAGCTGGAAAAAATTGTGTAGCCACAAAGAACAAGACAAATAACTCCACAAAACCAAACTCCTGCATGCATAGACATGGAAGTAAACAATTGTGTTTAAGAGGCCTAGATTTAGTACCTGTGCCTCCCCACCTCCTTGATAAATTTTTTTTATTGCTTTTTTCAATACTTCTTAATTAGCACAGCTGTTATGGAAGTCATAATTGCTATTTGGTTATGTATTTTACGGGTTCACTGTAGGCAAGCACACAAAGCTACGCAGATGGGCGTCTTTGTAGTCCTTGGAGTCCTAGTTCCCCTCAGCTTCCAAAATCTGTGCTTCTGACAACGATTTCTTCTCAAGTTTCCTACTAAGTGAGCTTGACTGACACCTTTGCAATTCTATCTCTAAATATTTATATGACGTATATCCTCTTGCTAACACCAACTTATCACAGGCTAGTCAAATAGGTTTAGTACCTCATCTGTCCAGGAACTGGGACTAAACACACTGATCTCACCAAATCCCCGAGAGCCGCTTATTATTTTTCATATAGCAATGGCAAGAGATCCAAATCAAAGGCCAAGGTTCCTTTAGGTAATACAGTTATTACATTTAATGAAAACATGGTCCCAATCCATAAAGGTAACACAGTATTTTTCTAAACAAAGGAGTAGTGAATCATAGTAACCTGAATAAATCTTAATGTAAACTAATCAAAGAAGCTGGTGTACATATAGGCAAACACAATTTCACGGAAGAAAGGATTTCTTTCATTAGATCAACTGATGCAGGTGGAGAGAAAAGGCATGCTTTCAGATGTACATGTTCTTTCACCTATACAACCCACATCCCCTCCACACACACCCACACACCACAGGGCAAGGCAATTCCAAGGCAATTCCAAGGCGATCTCCTCTACAGGTGTAGGGTGGATAGAGAGGGTGCTGTAGGTTAGTCAGCTTGGAGAGAAAGTGGGTGACCACTATACTTACTCTTCAAAGCTCTACTTCTGAACAGGGCTGCCATTCACTTGTTCACAGTAGATCATGTTTTGATTACAGGAACTATATCAAATGTATTTTAAGCACCATTTTACACATGTCCATTAAACTGACATGATGAAGTTACAGGATTGCTTTGACAATCTTTATAAGATCTTATCCACTAGACACGTCATCCGTAGAGAAAACACAATGATACACATATCAAAGGGACTAGTTTTTCCTGACCATATTGTATTTCTCATAAACAATAGTTAGTCCTGTGCCTCTAAGGCTCTCATTATGGTAATTTTTTCCCTTTGGAAAAGAGGTGACAGATCTTGGCAAATAGATGAAACATCAGACTGTTCATTTGCTACTTTAATTGAAACTATCACTTCTGATATAATTATGATTTCCTTTTCCCAATACATAGCTGAAATTCAGGATCATAGGCACAGGTCTTTTTCTCAAAATTTGAAGAACTGGACTTCTTGTGGTTTCCCTTGACCATGTTGTGCAATTTGATTAGACACAAACACTTACCCCAAACTGTATTTTTATGAGGCTATGAAGCGATGAATTATTTCTCAACCTGCTTAATGAAACAACTGTTAACCAGCAAAAGAAGGCAGCTGTTACAACACTTTTGTGGTTTGTAAAACTACTAAGTCAAAACAGCAATAGTTTTTCTCAGCAGTTTTACTCTCCAAATGAGTTTGCAGCAAAACCACGATCTTTTTACCACACTTTATTCATTGGTACTGCAGCATCAGCACAGGCGTGAGAGACAGGGAGTGTAACTATTATCACCTCACATTTTAACAAGTAGGTGGCAACCATCCCCCAATATGTCTTTGAACTAGGCAACATGAAGGTGGGGAGAGTGCTTTTAAGTGTTATTATCTTCTCTGCTACATCCCACAGAAACACTTAGGATGATATGAGAATCTCCACAGGAAAGGTGTAGTAAATATAAGAATTGTTTGTCAACTGACTACATTGTTTCTTAAGTAAGTAAAAGTTGGCCATTCTGGATTTCAGAACCCTGTTTTTTTGCACATTTACATACATATCCTCCACGCCCTCCCTTCCCTGCCTTTTCAAACTTTATTTTATTATGCTATCCTCACTTGTCTTTCTCTCTCTTTCAGCCATCACTGAGACAGACTGCTACTGTAAATCTGGCAAATGTTCAGGCTGCATAGGTAAGCTTTTGAAGCTGAAGTTCTATAAATAACTTTTATAATAACTGAAGTTCTATAAATAACATTGGAACATCCAACATAATGAGAAATGACAACATAAAAAATGTTAGATAAATGACACATTTATTTTTTACACAAGTATTAACTTAGAGATTTGTTTTTCAGAGATCAAGGAAGTCTAATGTGTTCACCAGCTTAAAAAAACGGATGCATAGAGAAGAAGGGAAACATGATTTATCTGATCCTCTTCTTATTCCTTTTTTCATGCATCTTTCAAAGCAAAGCACTTGCCTCCCAGTATGGGTGCTTATATGCTTCCTAAATATGCAGGACTAGATATCTAGAATAAGCGCTCTTAAATGCTTGAAATACTACTGTGATAGAAAAGGGCTCACTGAGTTTACAAATTGGAATTATTTTGACTCGGCTTTTTACTATGTGATAATATCTACAGATTAACTTGGAAATCCACCGTGGCAGACGCTATGCACACAGAACAGACAAATTGCTTCATCTTCCAGGGTTTATGGTTCATTTTGAAATTAATGAATGGTTGGTCTTTCTGGTTCTTATGAAAAAAGTTGCAGCTTAAATGAAATAGGCATTAAAGTTTCAAGAGCTATGAAAATGAAAACATTCTTCCATAATATTTACTGTCATTGGTATATTATTTAAATACTTTTTTATTACCTGATTGGACTTCTCAGGTTTTACTGTTTCTCCTCAGGGTTAAGAACTACACACATTTTCTCCCAACAGTTTGGGCTCAAAGCATTATGTTCCACCTGTCTATATGAATATTACATATCCACATGTGATTTTCTTTCCTTCACTTCTATTTCCCTCTGTCCCTTGGGGCAGATAATCTTAAATAATTTTGGATAGAAAACTCAGAATGAATAATAGTATTTCTGTTGAGGAGGGTAAGACATCCTGAATTAAAAAAGCAAAACAAACTGCCCCCCAATATTTTGTTCCTGTTGCTGTACAGTTCAATTTGGACAAAGTCACCCTGGGATTTCTCCCTCTGCAAAGTGACAGCAACAAGGAAAACATCAGTAAAGCAGTCATTCAGCTTTTTGATTTTTAGATGATCTGCCTACCCTGACAGGATGGATCTTTCTCTTTGCTTTTCTGCAGCAGCACCAATCTAAAACAAATATATGAGGTATGCATCTGTGTATGAAAAGGACAATTTCTGTATATAGTTGTAAAAAAAAAGCCAAATACCTGTAAAAGCATCAGTTGAGCTCTATATATTTAAAGATGTTATAACATCTGCAGTTTATAGCATCTTATGATCCAGTTCCTAAGCTACGAAATATTTAGTCTATTAATAAGATCTCAAGGCCATAGCTATCTATTAATTAATCCATTTTAATATCTTGATTTGTAAGAAAAGGAAAAAAACCATTGCTTGCTTGTGTCATGTGGTACCATAAGCTTAATTAAAGCTCTTTAAAAATAAAATCCATAGATGCCATAAAAGTGCCAGGTGTACAAGGCATTATCGCAGGAGAGAAAAAGACACTGGCCATAAAAGCTAAATTTTTCTAATACCAGCACCAATAAACCTTTCAGTTAGTCTGAAAATGCACAGTGCTTGTTAAAGGTAAGCACAACTTAAGTGTTGCCTAGGACAATGTTTGTTCTAATGAACAAAAATGTAAAATTAACTGCAAGAGACCTCACACCATTGACTGACAATAAACAACTGGAGAATGTGGCTACTCCGTAAGTATATACATTGTGGACAGTCTGCTTAAATAACCCACCAGTTTATCAGTTCTTATACAGCAATCTTACATACTTAACAAGTATTAAGGACAAAATAGTGGTATCCCAGTATCCTTTCAGGAAAAGCAACTTGGGATACTCAGATGGTAAGAACTCAAAGTCTGTTAGAATAGGTAATAAGTCTAAAGTAATTACTACCTGCTACGGAAACACTATTGATTTGGCCACTTAAGTTTAATAAGCGAGTGTCATATAGCAGAAACCATAAGAAGGAAGAAGCTCATAATCCTGGCACTGAATCTTAATTTATTGCAAGAATGTCAAAGTCAATATGTAAAATAAAAATACTGGTATTTGTAATAATGCAGGCTGCTTTCAAATGACACCCCCTTCCCCTCAGCATGGCAAAATGTCACAAGTATTAATATTTCATTATAAACTGCTTCTTCCATCAGAGAAGTTGCAATATACACCACACAACTGTCTGCAATCTGGAACACAAGAATAATACTTGTTCTACTTATCAATTAAGATAATTTTAGAATTTTTCATATCATCTCTTTGCAACAGCCACATCCACATGCCATTAGTATTTTCACATCATCAGTTTACTTCTCCCTCTGTGATTTATTATATAGAATTTATATGCCCAAACGACTACACCGCAGAACTGATAATGAAAAGGTAGTAGAATGCAGTAGAAACTTGTTCCAAACTTTAAAAGCCTATTGAAATATTCTGCCTTATTTAAGTAGTTAATACCTGTAAGAATCATTTAAAAATGTATATACTCAAATTACTATTGGTTACAGTTTCATACATTAAGAATTTCTGAAAATTCTGTGGAGAACTTTTAGGACAGCAGTATGCTAAAACAGAGTAAGTAAAGAATTCTTAAGCCTTTATGAGAAAAAGAGATTTACTCCCCCCAAAATGCACCAGACAGTTTTTAGATCATCAGTAGACAAACTGAGGATGGAAATGATGGGAAAGTGCACTGAAACCGAACATTTGAATAAACTGGCTAAAGGTATGGGTTCTACATCTGTGTAAACTTCTGATCAGCTGTCAATTTAACTACATCCCAAAATTCCCACTGAAAGTTTTGCATTCACATAGAACGAAGAATGGCCAAGAATGAAGAATACATTGTTCATAATTACATAAGTGTTTCCAATACTCTTTTCCACAAATCAGTTCTAGAATCAACACTATTCAATCATTTTCATTACTGATCTGAAAGGTGATTTCTGACAAAACCACAGAATGCCACAAAGACTGGTGAAAAGTAAAATGTTAAGAGGACGTTGCAGTCAACAGGGCTTGTCCATAAGATGTGATGACAGTGAGAGAGGAACCCAAAGCTCATGAAAACCTAAAGGGAATTGGTAAGTATTCCCAGCACATTGCAGTGCATTTCCGAGAAATACCAGAAAATCTGGAGAGCTGTAAGGTAAAGAAAAAATACCTTATTGTGAAAGATAAACTGCTGAATATTGGACTCTAAAGAAAGCTTCTTTAGCAAATCAAAGTGCAATAAGTTTGTGAAAGCTAAAGCCAGATTATTTAAAGGTGGAAACAAAACATGAATTCTTTAGTAGTGAAAAGTGATAATTCACTGAAATAAATTACCAAAGGAAGTGGCAGAGTCTTTAGATGTCTTCCAATCATGAGAAGATCTCTTTCTGGAGAACAGAGTGTGAGATCAATTCTGTAGTAAAGGTAAATGGTAGAAATGAGGGTCTGTGATAAACAGGAGGTTGCCTTGGCTCTGCATCCTTTCATTTAGTAGTTACAATTTAAGGTATTGACCCCATTTTCATCTGGAGAGAAATGGATCAATAGAACAGGCTCACAAAAAGAAAATGAAGTTTGGTTCTAAAACTAGTAACTACATCTTCTAAAAGTAACAACCTGGATTCTATGTTCTGACTGAAAATGTATTCTACAAACAATTGCAAAGTTTGATAAAACGGTAAGAGATATGAAACTTAGGGCTGATATTTTTAGGTAACTTGAAGCAAATTCAGGGGATTTCGCGACACATCATCAATGCAGTGAAACTATTGTGTACAGCATTTACTTGCTAGATCAGTAAAAAGAACATAACTTCAAACTGGTCATTGAGCCAGGGAAATATTTCAGAGTGGTTGTGACAGATGCACTCGACTCCCTTTACCAAACCAGCAGTAGTTTGGTACAGGCTCTAAAGGAGGTAAATGTCTGAGCTATAGACAGGCCAAGAACTCCTCTAGGACACCCACAGAGGAGCAGAGTGACACAGTGAGCATTGATACATATGAGCTTGGAATACCCATTCTGTGATCAACACATGAATAGTGTGGGGCTTTACTAAGACTCATTTATCAAGGAACAAATAAAGTTGTGGGTACAAGAAGTCTCATGCACACATTTCCCTCTCGATGTATAAGCCAACCACTTTATTCCATAAATATGATAGCCTAAGTAAGCCCTCTTTGAGCTCTCCCTGCAGTGAGGCTGCATGGCAGTGATCTTCCCTAAGATCCCTAGGGATCCCTAGGGATGCCTCTAAAGGTTGCTCAAGGTAGAAAGACCTTTTACCAGCAGATCACAGAATCATACATATAGTAGTTTGGGTTGGGTGGGACCTTAAAGATCATCTAGTTCCTGCCATGGGCATGGACACCTTCCATTACACCTCATTGCTCAAAGCTCCATAGATCTCTGGATGAGTCCAGATGTCTCTGTACATTGCAACTTGACTGCATGCCAGGTGACTCTCCTCTTGAGCTGGGACACCTCTCAAGGCATGAGATTCCTTACCTGAGATTAAGATTCTTCCTTACCCAAGGCAGCGAGACCCTTCATTTGCAACGGAACATCGGTAAGTGACTAATAGCATGCTGAATTAATACTAATGGAACACATGTATCTAATTCCATTAGACGTGAATCGTTGTGCAAGTCTGAGACTAAGACTGGACCTAGGCACACCCAAGCTCCATCAGGAGTTTAGAAAGTCAGGGGGCATATTCTGAACCTTGTGACTTGATGGGAGGGTCTCCCTTATCCTTTTGCATCTCTAGTCCCTGCTCAAATCATTCTACCTCAATTCTAACTTGCTTCTCCTCTGCATGTTTCCTCCATGTAGTAAGTAATAGAGTGAACCTTGCCATCGAACCTTGTTAAGTCTCACTTTTACAACATCATATTAAAACCACTTTTACTAATACTTTTGATAGTGATTCTTTAGGTAATCTAAATCACTCATTCGTGACAATGGTGCATAATATTGTGAATGTTGCCTAAGAACTGGTAAACAAGTACTCAAAATGAGAGAGAGGAAGAATGGGCAGATACAGCAGTGAGATATTTTTTCCGCTGATAGTCAGAGGTCAGTAATTACACTGAAAATCTGTAAGCAATGTCAAACAGGAGGTGAGAGAGGAAATGAAATATGATTAAGAGTTCTATTTAGGCACACTGTGTGAAAGGCCTGTCTGTTTGTCACCTCAGATAAAGTTGTTGGGTATCATATAATAGAAAGGTCCTTCTAGAAAAATATTCTTCTGATTCATATCTAATGATTAGTCTTTCATATGCCTGTACTCAGAATATGATCATTAGAATTTCAGTCACATTAATGAGTCCTGTAAACTTGTCATCTCATGCATGTCTTTTTTGACCATCAATTTTACTGCTGTTCTTCCACACAGCAGAATAGACAGCACTGTACAACAGACCTCAGATGCAAAGTGCCATTTTGACCAAGCCAGTGGAGGGTACTGGGCAGCCACCGCTCCATGACACCGTGGGCCAGCCAGAGGAGTAAGTGGAACTCAAAGTTGTGCCCAAACAATGGTTCCATTTCTTCCCAGAAGGACATAAAATTCTGTATTGTTGTTGCTCAAACAATCATTATAATTATATATATATATATATATTCACAGTGAGATCAACAGTGCACGTAGCTTACCCTAAAGGTATGCAGACTGATTTGCATGTCAGAAATGCTGATGTTCTTCCAAAAGTACATTATCTGTAACTGAAGGCAGCAGATTAACACGCCAAAATTTAGATGAGACTTTTTTTATTGAAAGGGGGATGAACTTTCATACTCACTTCAGGACTCAAAAAATAAATTTCACTTTAAAAAACAAAAAATCCGTAACACCTTTGTGAAATTTCTGTGGATCGTTTTCTTACTAGCATAACACTGAATAGATTCTTCCATTAAAGTGCTTTGGTAAAGGAAAAAAAAATGGACTGAATAGTTCATCCACATTTTCAAATAGTTTTCCTAACAGGCTGATCCAAGGCTCACTGAAGTTCATCAAATTCTTTCCTGTTCTCTACAATGAGGTTTGAATCCAGCCTACGGAGTAATCGCTCAACAGGCTCAGATGCACGTCTGAGAGGAAAGACTGAAGTTTCTCTTTCAAATGATAGAATAAGTCAACTTCTATCTTTAAGAGTGTTTAGAAAGGAGAAGCAGAACAGTTAGACTAGGAAGAGTAGCTGAACCCTCAAAAGCATGTTACTCCTCACTGTCCAAACAGCTCCGAAAAAGTTACTAAAAAACCATGCCAAAAGAATATTGGAATTGCTGAATCTTTGTTTCATGTTGAGTCCAGCACTGACCAGTGATGGCCAAAATGCATCACATCATCTTTGACAATGCCGGGTACAGTTATGCACCTTCTGCCACAACAATTTTTCGAGTGACAAGCATGAGCAGGAACTTGCATTATTTTTAGGTCAAGAAGCCCTAAACTGGACTTTCAGGTCCTCACCTGGGTGAAAGAAACATTTCTATAGAAGAAATAGGAAGAAATTTCCATAAGTAGTCCTTAATATCAGGACCCCATTGGGATAATCAGATTTAAGAATATACAACACACCACCACCACCCTGGCATAAAATATGCAGAATCACAGAACAGTTTGGGTAGGAAGGGATCTTAAAGATCATGTAGTTCCAGCCCCATATAATGTTAACATTTATAAGGTGATTCATGAGATTTCTCCAAGTATTTTTCATTTCCAGCCATGCAAAATGGAAGGTTAATGAAGACAGATAATATCTTCTATTAGATCAACTGAGGCAATCAGAGAAAAAAGACAAGTTTCCAGTCACTTAGCCCCCTTTTTAGTCCTGAATTAGAAGCAGCCATCTCCATAATTAAATACAAATTAGGTACAACTGTTCTAAATAGATATATTGATTAGTCAGAGCACCCAAAATGAAAGGGATGCAGTATCTGGGGAGTAGATGGGGTAGTAGAGGGCAGATCAGGTGCTTATTTCTATTAGAAGGAGAGAGATAGGTAAATTATCAGGCACATGTTTCATTCCTCACTGTTTGAAGCTTCACTATTTGGATGAATGGCCACAACCTCAAGCAAGAAATATTAAGACTGCTTTTTAGCAACATATGCCTTCTTGATGTCTATATATTCACAAAGAATGACTTCAAAGACTAATAGTTTATAACAGTTTGGAGATGCACACAACGTAATGAACACAAGTAACAAATTTGATCTGCTACAGCTGGAGTGCTCTGTATATTGCTAAGCAATATACTGTTAATTTCATTTTTGGAGTTGTTTTTTCTTTTCTGTAGTCTTGGAAAAGGAATGGAATCTTTGGATGTTGAGAAATTGCACCTCACTTTCCTGGATAGTGTCTCTAGGGCATAATGTTACTGAAAAAATGTCTCTCTGTGATTCAGGTTGAGAAGGTAGTATTTGTACCTGAAAGCAAACTCATCATTTAGCTCCTGCATCCAGGCATTAAAAGAAAAGTAATTTAATCAAAAAATCTATCACTGTTTATTGGATGATTTCCTAATTCAGATGTTTTGCTTAGTATTTTTCTCCTTCTGCAGAACAAAGTAGATCATATCCTTACAGGAATTCCTTTACTTCCATTCCATAATATGTCAGCAGTAGCTTTTAAAAATTATTTTTACATGACTGCAGCTTCTCTTTTTTAAACATATGATTTTCACTGTCAAATGGGAAAAGTGACTGAAATAGCGCAGACTTACTCTCATATCTGTTATGTTACCTTTTCATGCTTCAAGTATTGTAATGTTCAAGGGAGCAATTAAAATTGTTCCACTGTGTAGTAATAAAGAGTAAAATTCTCAATTCAAGTGTCAGCCAAGATTCATAAAATAAGAGGACACCGAATTTTTGGACGTTTTAATATTCTATATAAATATCTCTGGAAATAATAAACTTTAGTTTCAAAATTTTAACAAAGAAACTGAAAAAATAATTTTAACAGTGTCACCAATGCAATGGACCACTTACAAGGCAAAACATTTGACCAATAAGATTAAAAATCTATAAATATAAATAAAGTTGTTTTATAACTGATAAATATTTTCTTTCAGGAATGTTTTAATTTTATGTCACATACTATAAAATATATTTGGTTTCAGTGGCTTTACCAATCTCTTCAACATTGAATTTTTCTACTTAGAGAAACAAATTTAATCCTATTTCTCCTATTATATATTAATGTTTACAAAAATATTGGACCCATGAGAGTTATATTTCTAGGATTCAATTTTAGTACTTGAAACAGCTCTGATTCAAAGGCTTTTATAGACATAATATGTGAAAGCATTTTGATGAAACATAACTGCTCTAGGTTTTCCTTTCAGTCCCTTCATGACACAGTTAATGGCATTTCTCACACTTTCAAAGGAAAATACAGACAAAAACTAAAAATAAAGAATTTTGACAAGTATCAAAGTTAAAGCAAAGTGCAGTAACATTAACATATGGCAAATTGTATCTCTTTACTATGCACAAATCCTTTTGCAAGAAACACTGTAAGAGGTTAATAAAACTTGTAACACCATCTCTTCCTCTTCACCTTTTAATTACTCCCAAGCTCTCAATTTTATACAACTGCTGAGCAACGTGCTCTGCAGCTTGGCCTTACAAGCACACCCGGGACCAGGTATTCCAGATAACTACTGTGGGCAGAGCCAGCAGGACTGCAGAAGACCTTCATTCCGAACAATGGTACTCGTACACATCAAACTCAAAACCTTTTCTAACTGCAGTGTCAATGGGATGAAAGATGTCAGTGGACACAGATAACAAGGGAGCTAAGGATCCATCAAAAGCTCCAGTGCCATTAACTGAAGTAGTAAGTCGAGTGGCAGTATGGCCAAGTTGCATCATATTTCTCCAGTGTTTCTCCTACTTTACATATATGTTGCAACCACCTGCAAGTTATAGTTTCTTACCCATAAAACTAGGAACATACTAAGAACATTGCTGGTGTAAGTCAGACTCAACATAATATCTAAACCTGGAATATCTAATCTGGAACCACAGAACCAAATAACTTACATAATACATTTTGCACTGAAGAGAAGAAGCAGCACTGTTCAGAGTTATTACATTTAATTAAATCCTCCACCATTCTACTTTTGTCAATTTTATAAAAGTAATTCTGTTCTTTGATGTAACTGTCTCAGAAGGAGCAGAGTGGGCACAGAGCACACTGATAGTGGGATCCTGGATCATCTTTCTTATGGTAGATATCCGTTCAGAAAGGCACTCAACACATGCCTATAGATAAATAAGCAAGTCCTCAAACATATACTGAACAACTGTAGAGTTGATCTATGCTTCATGCTCAAGACACCCCCTGCCTGGGGCTGGCAGAGAGATCCAAATTTCAGGCACCTCCACAGAACTGTACATACTTGTACTGCTCTCTCCCTCTTCAGTGATGGAGGAAAACAGGGGTCAGCCTGAGGAATGCCACCAGTTGCTCTGCTGTCTTTAAATTTGTGGAGCAAGAATCCCTTGCAGTGAGTGCGAGAATGGACACCGAAATATGCAAAGGGATGGAGAGGTACTACACAGTAAAGAAAAAACCTTGTGGCGATTTTCTTTCTAGTATTTTAGTATTATTATGATTTGAAACAATGTTACATAATTGAGAACTTTGGAGAAGCATCTTTCCATGTAAATAGCAGGTAGCATCCTGAAGAGATTAATTACTATTAAAAGTTTTAAAAATAAAGATATCAACAGAACATTGATATCAACAGGTATCAACAGAAGGGTCTAAAGACAGTTATAGTCCAGCCACACTGAGAGTACATATAAATACTACTAAAGAGTCAGCACACTGCACTATAGCTTGGCAGAGCTCCGAATTCCTGAACCCTGGCCCAGGGAATCAAAAGGTGAAGGTCTGAACATCTGGCTGATGGTGGGAGAGAAGACCGTTTAAGTTTCCATTCTCTTCAAGCTGGCTAACATGTCAAGCTGCATTTTCAGCATGGTAATTGATCTCTTGATTAAAAGAAAGTGTTCCAGATTTCAAAGAAAAAAACTGGCAAACTCCCATATATAAAAAAAGGAGAATATTTTCAAAAAGTTTGGAATTCTCAAGGCATACAAATCTTTTATATCTAACCGAGTTCAATTCGAAAACTAAAACGAATCTTCCTATGAGGTTGAGTGTATAATTTTTTTATTTAAACATTTGAGGTAAATTGTATAGGTATCCTTTGCTTCAAAACCATTCAAGAATTGTAAGTATTATTTTTGCATACTAATGCACTTTGTTTATTGTTCATAAATGGCATAGAGCAAACTCAAAATGAATGTACACTAGGGCAATTTCACACTATCTTTTTACCAATTTTACAATGGGTCAATTTAACAGTGGGGGACCAAGTAACACCTACAATGAAAAAATCCAATGGTAATGAAATAACCATAGTCTTTCATCTTCTCTTTTATAATATGCTTGTGTGTACACAGAAAGTGTTACTCTGTGATTTGAGAAATAACTGCAAGACAGAGGTGTCAAAATAGTCACTGCCTAAAATGAAATAATATCTAATTTTCCTTCAAGCAAAACAAGCAAGAGCTGCATGAAATAAAATATCCTACGCTGTGGATGATGGCTAAAATGGGATGGGGAAAACTAAGCATTTAAAAATCTACCTTTACAGATACATGAGAATTAAAAACAGTGAAAATTAAAAACAGAATAGAGTTGGCATACAAATAAAATTCGAGTGCTAGACTAATCCCTAAGAGCACAGCTGGAACAGCAAGGACATTCTTCAAAAAATAATGCTTTCCATTACTTTTTATCCAAGGATTCCATGCTTTCTGAGAGATGCCTTACCACTTTGCAGAGGGCAGCCAAAGCAATACAGTGTCCTTTGATTTCTCTAGGGTCACATAACCAACCACTTTAAGAAAAGAAAAATCTGTCCCATATCTTTTCTTGCCTCCTCCTGTGCTCTCAGGTTGTGTGCCAATCCACTCCGCCTTCCAACTCATTTCAGTTTGCTTAAACTCACCTGTCAGGGCAGCTAGAGTAAACTCTTTTTACTATGCCACTACTGAAAGTGAGCTTCATAGCAATGTAAGTGTAAGTAACACAGAAAAGTGAAAACAACAAAATAAATCCTAAATAATTATCTAGATTAGGTTCTGCTGCTGGAATGTTGAGCCTTGTTGGACTTTTTCCTCACTGGCTGTCTCAGAGTTGATGGAACTGTTCCAAAGTTTAGATTAATTTCCCACACTTATCAAAGCCAGAGAAACACAGAAATGAGAATTATTATATTCTTTTTAAGACTGCAGTATTCAAATGGCATAGAAAAAGCAAAGGAATTGGCTCTACAGCACTCCTTAGACTTACTCAGGCTGGCAGCAAGGAAAGTCTCAAACTGGGGATCAAATGGATGATTTCATCTGAGATGTGACAAAATGCAGAGAAGGGTACACCTGCTGAAAGAAATGGTTCGGGTTTGTGTGTGCTGTTCTGTTTTTTGGGGTGCCTCTGTTTTTGTAGTTTTATTTTTATTTTTAAGAAAGTGAAGCTCTCATTCAAAGAGATGTTTTCTTATTGAAGTATTTTTTATTAGGGATAACTGTGATAAGAGGGCTTTTCACTTTCTAGATATTACTAAGATCTCTTGGTTTGATTTATTCAGCTCCTTTATTCTAACCTTCAAATGACTCCTGCAGTCTCTTTTGCACACTCTGAATATAAGAAATGGAAAGCTTCACAAATAAGAACAAACTGTCATAAGATGAAACTGGAAATTTTGAACTTAAATTCCTTGGACTGTAAATGGCAAGAAAATCTGGCCTTCCTTATCCTTGGAGACTCATTTGTATAGCTACAAATCACAGGAAAAATCTTTCAAGATGAAATATGAAAAATTATAACAGAAAAGAATTACTTAACACATGCATAAAGGTATGACCTGAGCAGTAATGCTGTGATTTTATTACATTTACTACATTTTTATTACATTTACATTTACTACCTGAATAAGAGCTTGTCTTTGAGGAAAAGAGATTCTCTCAAAAGACATATCTATAATTACAACTCCTTTGAAATGAATGTTGTACAAGTCCTTAGAAAGCATTACACAGAGCTAAACAATTTCTTCAGCTAATATACAGCAGAGCCTGAAAGCCCCCTGGTACGTGTTGCATCAAAACACCAAGTTTATCTCTTCATGAATTTATCTAAAAATTCTCTGTCTCTCTGGGAATGATCCCCTCTTTACTTTGTTCTTTTTACACACATAAATAGTAGTAGAAAGAAGGAAAGGTGGGTGGATATCCTTGGAGTATGTGAACACTTGCTATCCAAAACTTTGGCAAAACTTCTGTAATAAATGACTGTAGCTATGTGAAAAAGTTTGCATCACTTTATGTTGCCTGTGCAAACCCATCATGGTAACTGATCTTTTACTATGAACTGTTACACTTCTGTTATTTTTAGTTAACTCTGAGCAGGATGCCCTCAGGAACCACAAACTCCAGTGATAATTACAGCTACAGTTTTGAATATACGTCTTGATGTCTACAATGCCATCAAACAAAAGGTATAAACTGAGATTTCTTATATATTTCAACAGAGCCCGGTGACCTCCACAGGGAGCGAGTCCAGAGGGGGGCCATGGAAGTCATCAGAGCCTGGAGCACCTCTTCTATGAAGACAGGCTGAGAGAGCTGGAGTTGTTCAGAACGGAGAAGTGAAGGCTTTGGGGAGACCTCAGAGCAGCCTTCCTGTATCTAAGGGACTGCACAAATACAAGGGAGCTGGAGAGGGACTTTTTACAAGGGCACAGGGTGATAAGGGGTGATGGCTTTAAACAGAAAGAAGGCAGGTTTAGATTAGATATTAGAAGGAAATCCTTTACTGTGAGGGTGGTGAGGCACTGGAACACGTTGCCCAGAGAAGTTGTGGATACTTCATTCCTGGAAGTGTTCCAAGTCATGTTGGATGGGGCTTTCAGCAACGTGGTCTAGTGGAAGGTATCTCTGCACACGGCAGTGGGGTTGGAACTAGATGATCGTTAATGTGCCCTCCAACCCAAACCATTCTGTGATTGTATGAATATAATTCCATCTTTATTGTTGGTTCTACTTCAGTGTTTCTTTATTTAGTACCATCCAGCTACCTAGAAGATGCACATCCTCACATAATCCTTGTCAACCTTTGGGGAGTCCACAACCTCTTCTGACCTTTCCTACTGAGTACCTACCTACTCTTTCAACAGACAGCTGCATAGCTGTTGATTCTTGGTAAATGTGGCAAAAATTTGTTTTTAAGTTATATAATGATCTAAAAATGTATCTTACTGGTTGCTTCAAGTCAGTTGGTATTTCACAAAATAAACTGTGTGGGCTATGCTGTGGGGAGTCTTGAAGAAAAGAGCAGCAGTTCCTGAGAAATGCAGACACAAGCTGCAGTACTTAAGATTTTGAAGTACCTTGTGGGATTTTTGGTCTCCTCTCCCATTATGCAATTTTTTCAGTTCTTAAAAAATGACCATATTAAGTAAGTGCATTTCTATTTTACACATATATAAAATCTCTGACATATTGATACATAGGTCACTAGCAGTGTTTTATGTTACCCAGACTATTGCAAACACTGAGAGAAGAGTTGGTGCTTTCTGAAAAGACACTGTGGTCTAACGCAGCCAAACCCTTCTGACACTTAATCAGCATCTGTTGCTTTTCCAGCACATGGACAGAATCTCTCACATCCTTCTTTTAGCCTGGCATGTATTTGTAAAGAAATGACGCCCACTAATGAAATGCAGATAAAATGCAGAAGTAAAGCACATAATAATTATTAAATACAAAGCCATTTCAAGTGAAACATTCACAAATCTAAAACCAATCCTACAATAGTTCCAAGGTCTTTTCAGCAACTACACACACACTGCACTCTCTCTTACACCTTTCACGTGGACCATCCAGGCTATTTCAGTAAGTTCCTATCTGAACCAGGTACCTCCTCCTCTGGAGATTTGTTAAAAATCAAGCCTTGGTTACACTTTCAGAGGGAGAATTCCTCATCCTCTTCAGCCACAATTTCTGTAGTCTCCCTATCCACGCTGGCATTACCACTTGATACAGCTGTATGATGAACTGAAACAGCTACAAAACAATAAGTAATAATAATGGCAATGACAACACTAAAGGCAAACTTTGTAGACAGAGGCTGGAGCTGCTGTTGAAGAAATCCCCGGGTAAGTACGATCACAGTGGGAGAACATCTGCAACAGTTAGTTCTGTAGCACCAGCCAGTGCAGATAAATCACATGCTCCAGGTGTACACAAGTATTTGCAAGACAGCTGTGAATAAAGGGACCTAATGTACTGGCTTGTAAACCCAACCATTCTGAGTATAAGCCCATTACTAGCTCCTATGACATTGATGTATTTTCCACATTTGCCTACCACAGGATCCTAGCACGTTCTTTCAGAGGGCACAGTGGGAGACTAAGGAAAATGCCCATGAAGCAGGACCCAACATGATTAGTTAATTCTAATTTCATTCCAAGGTGGAAAGTGGTAATTTGATTGATTGATTTTTGGGTTAAAGTCAAAATCAGAAATATCTCTGACCTCTGAAATCTTACATGGGCAATTTTTGCTAAACTAGGACTCAAATCTCTATGAATTGGATACACGTGTTGTGTGACAGATAGGTTCCACAACTGATGTGTTACTTAAAACACATGCAGTATAAAATATGGTTAAGTATTGCAGTAAAGCTTAAATAACAACCACAAAGCATCAGAAAAAATGCTGTAAAATGCTCACAAGGGCTTGGTTTGAATAACAGAAACAAGAAATTAGGGTTGAGGCTTGGAACGATCAGAAAATCCCTTAAACCCACATGAATTTCAGGGGATTAGAAGATGTTTCGAGGCTATACTTTGAATTTGGGAGCATCTATCACTATGAAACAGGTCATTAACCATATTTAAAACTATTCTTCATGTGAAGATGTTGATGTTTTTAGTTGCATGGCATTATATAAACAAAAACAACCAAGGGCAAAATTGATGTTTTAATTCACGAAATGGCAACTGGAAATCCTGCTTTGCTTATGCACCTGACCTTGCTACACTCATGCTGTCTCTTTACAAAACTGCTGAATACTAATTTTTAGCACATCATCCTTCAAGTGCTGTTTTAAGCACCCCTGCTACACAAACAGATGAAGCAAAGTGCCGACAAGCTGCAGTGCGTGTAATACACACAATGTGGTTAACAAACAGCCTTCTGTAAAACCACAAAGCCGAACTAAGTCTCTGATTAAGTCAAGCAAAATCAGTATTGTTGCACCAGGATTACATTTATATCTAACTTAAGTTTTAGGCATCTCTATCTATTGAAACACAACTGTCTTGAAAAAAATTCTTACTCTCTCTATGAAAAATATTAGACAAAACTAAGCCTGGCATTGGAGAAAATTTGTAGAAGGGGAACAAAGCAGCAATTAACCCCTAAGACTCGCACTTTCATTTTCTCCCTTCCATTGCTGACTTTGCCATTCCTTCAGCAACAGAAAGATTTTCAAAATTTCTAGTCCATTAACCAACAGCTTGTGGACACCAAGGAGAAGATGCATTAAAATTAGGTTTTGTTCAGGAAGGAAAAAATTGAAAAGGTGACACATAAGTGTACAGAAAGAAAACCAATATCAGATCAATTTACAATCTCAAGTTTTTAAAAGTATTTAAATATATATAACTTTACAGGATTCAGGTTTTGGAGTCCTGCTGTTAACCAAGACTTCCTTCTGCAGTATTTCTATCTTTTTACCCTGACAAGATAGAACATATTATTTTAAATATTTGACAAATAATTTAGAATCATTCTTAATATCTCTTATATTAAAGCTGATAAAGCAAGCTGCACTGAATTTTATAATTAAAATCTTACTTTAAAACTTTACTGATTCAGTGTGGAACATGGTGTATCTACAGATACTAGATTTTACTATTAGATGCAGTAGAATAATTAATTTGTAAAAATGCTGTTCATTTTTATGGCTTTATTTTATATATTTAATTGAGCTTTCTACATTGTAAAATACATTCTTAAGGGACAACATCTTACATTTCATCAGATTAATGCTCTGCCAATTTAATATGCTCCCTAAGAGCAGTAGTTTTCATAACAATCAACTAGCTCTTTGAATCCTCTTTTGGAAGTTAAAAAGACATTATTTCCATTCCTAAGATCTTTGCTATTACTCTCTCCAGACATAGTCTTGCTCATAATATTAGCTATCAGGAGATTAACATAATGTGCTGAAAGGCTAATAAAATCTTTTATATGTTTTGTATTTATTATTTGAGAATTTCTACTTTTTCTCTTTATCAACAGAGTGCTGTGACAAAGATTTGGAGTGAAGTTCTATGGATTGTCATAAATTTGTAATGAAACATTAAACAAGATCTGTATTTGGGTTATAATCTGACACCAAAGAATCTTCTCCTTGAGCTCCCTGTGTGGAAATGAGAAGAAATAGAAATTCCTCTGAGGTAATAAAGTTTCTGATGTCTGATAGAGGAGAGCGGGAGAGAACAAGAACTGTTCTTCTGCAATTCACACAAGCACACAAAATCAAAGATAGGCAGCCCTAAAATGTCCAAGCTCCATTTCCTGCTCCAGTCGGGGAGTGATTATTTATACACATCCAAGCAGCACCAGACATCTTCACAGGAAAAGGAAAGTGCAGATTCAAGCCTACTCAGGCCATAAAGGAAACTGTATGAGGCTTTCCTGTATCTGCATGCACTTCTCCCTCTTAAAGGATGAAAATAATACCAGTTCTTCTTACTCTTTTATACATATACTCCTTAAATTTTATTGTCTTACAAATTCATGAGGGCAATTTTGAAAATGTTTGACATTTTTAAAGAAAAAATGAAAGGAAATAAAAAGAAAATTAAGGAATGTGAAAACTTTCATTCCATGCTTCTCCCTCTCTGCCTTCCCAAACTCTTCTTCAACTCACATTTTTTGTTTGGGTGTGAAATTACAGATTCCCAATGAGATTTCCCACTGTATTAACTTCTGCATCAAATATTTTTGAGTGGTTGCATTCCTTGCATGTCAGATTAGAGCATAAACACTACAGGCCTCATCCCTAGATAGCTCAAAGCCGTAGAGTTCAAGTTTAAGACTTTATTTTCCTGACCAATAGGCTTTTGTTCCTCATTTACAAGGAAGCTGCATTTCATGCATTTACATTTACACAAATGTACAAGAAGTCCAACCAGCTTTCTGGTTGCTAATTCCAAAGCCCAGTGCTCTAGAGAATCCAAGTAGAGCACAAGTAGGGGCCATACACAAGCCAGGAGATTAAGTACAAAAGCCCTATTACCTATAGCTGGAGATACGTTTCAACTACTAAATTAGGTTTTAGATGATTTCCTTCACAGATGTAACTGCTTAAGGAAGTCTGCTTTTTCCAAGAAGAGCAGACTATTGTTCTATCAGATGCAAAGACATCCCTTGCCACTGGCCCTGCCTTAAACATCAAGAGTCTCACAGCAGCTCTTGCATGATTAACAGAGCCATAAGCAATGGCTCTTCAGACTGCCTTAATTAACCCTGACTCTCCTTGCCTTATCTTTTCCTTTGTGATTGCAGATCTGAGAAAGCACTTCCAATCCCCTTTCACACCTTCAGAAGTCTCTTTAAAAGGTGGCAGTTGCTAGTGTCACTCTCTTCAAATTAATCTAAGTAGCTTCACGGGGAGATCCGTTGCTTGGTCTTGTGATGCCAATGGTCTCATTACTGCAGGACTGAAATTCCTCCAGCAAAAATGTAATTTTAGGAGGAACCACTTTCAACCTCTGCAGCATCCTTCTGTCACAAGGACACAAGCTACCCAAGACGGGGAAAATCACCTTCACCCTCCTCAGTCTTTGTGATAGTTGCTCAAATAGGAAAGAGTTCACAGATCTCTTCCCCCTTCTCTTTATCAAAGCAGAAGAGAACAGGACACATTTTTGCTCCTTGCACATAGCTGAATTGAGTAAAAGCATCAACTGGATACACGCAGCTCAAACCCACTGCTGACAGCAAGAGTGTTGCTGTTTTTCTAAACATGAGAGAAGCACAACCCGGCAGATTAATATTCAGACAATACTTATCCAGTGAAGCTACAAACCAAGGGGCACTTAGCTAACAACTTATGCTCTTGCATCAATAAACATTAGAGGTTATCCATCTCCAGAAAAGACAGATCTTTTTTCATTAAAAGATTAATATTACTAATTTAGTCACATATTTCTTCAGCTTTTTAAATTCTGTGAGGTACTTACACAGATGAATACAAATATGTCATTTATACATCAAAAAAATACTAAAGCAATTACAGAGTGGTTTTACATGTTATTATGGCTAGGTTTCGCTATAGCACATACTGTATTATTTAAGCGAGGAACAATATATCAATCTGACTGTTCTCCTAGTTGAAAATAAATGTAATATCTGTATAATCCAACCATTCATATCTCAGAAAAATACTGTAATTACTTACTTTGTCTATGTTGCTCTGCAATATCTTATAGCAGGATGGTATCACTTACAACAAACAGCATGCTACAGGCATTTATAAACCCCAGCCTTGAAATATGTACATATAGCATGGTTTGACGAACCATTCTTAACATAAAGTGCAGGACGTGTATGAGGACATCACCTGCCAGATTACCCCAGGAGGAAAGGAGCTGGAGTACTGCATGTGATTAGATATGACATACTCATCACCATTGTGGTTGTGAAGAAAACCAGTGAAAAGAAACTGTCAGAGGAGATGCTACAAAAGAACTCAGTAACATAGTATCCTATATAGGCAAAAGTAAACAAAAAAAAAGAACCACCCTAGTGTTCAAAGAATCCTAATTAAGTTAAAAAATCAAGTGCTTTAAAGTGCGTGAATGTCGGGTTTATTGTTTTCTGTGCACTTTTATTTTCTACCCATTGTGTAGTTGTCTTCTATACTACATAAACTACCCATCTCACCACTTTATTTACACAAACACACAGAAGAATTATCTCAAGTACTTCTTTGTTCACATTTTCAGTGTATGGCTATCTGAATTTATTCTACATTTACTACTAATTGACATGAATGTCTCACATTCACCAACTTAATGATAATCTAAGGACTTTTAGAGATAGGGGTAGGAAAGGAACAGAAGTAAAAAATACATGTACAACCCCAGAAGCATTTCTCACTTTCTATTTTCTTTTGTGTCCCAAGTGGATTGGAACTGAAGTAGAGTAAGGATTTACCAAAGACACTCACTGTTCTGCTAAGATGAATCATTTCACCTCACTCTCAAACCTAATTAGCAATATGTTAGCGGGTGGAGAGAACAGATAACAGGCATCTAATCTGCCAAATACTGCATCCACAGAGGCCCATTTATCTAACCTGCATGGTGTTTGGTGAAAATCTGGACAGACTGCTAGGCCCTTAGAGAAGACTGCCTTTATCTCAGACATGACCTTGCAATTTCTGAAACGCCAGGTTTAAGTTTCAAGTACAGAATATTTGGGTACAGGATACTGAGCTCTGAGGTAATGTGAAAAATTGATTCACAGTGATGAATATTATAAAAAAAAAATCACATTGGCCGTTTAGGAACCATTGCTACCATTACCTCATGAAGATGATTAATCTCTTCCAAAAATACCAAGTTTATTGTTCAGGATTTGTTTTATTTAATATTTTAGTTAATGAATTTAGGATGGAAATAAAGATGCACTAATACATTTTGTTGAGGATACAAAGTCAGTAAGTAGAGTCTTCCTAGAGGAGGAGGATTTGAACACCCTGTAGGGGGAAATGCATGATCTTAAAGACCCCAGAAACAGAACTGGGTTGAAAGTAATAGTCCAAAGGGCACATGGGACTAATAATAAGAATTCCTGATATATACTGGGAGCTCATTAGTTGGAAATAGCAGCCTATTTTAGTCAGTCACAGGATGACTATGAGCCACTTAATTGAATCTGACCATGAAAAGGGCAAGGCAAGGTATTTTCATAAAGAACAGGGAGTATTCATACCATTGTATAGCCTGTACCGAGACCTCATCTGAAATACTTTGTACCATTTCAGTTATGCATGTTCGAAAAAAAGACTTCAAATTTGAACAGGTGCTGAACAGGACTACTACAAAGATCAAACATAAACCTATCTTATAGGAGGAGACTGAAGGGGCTTGTTTTTCTCATGCTGAAAAATGCAGGCAAGGAAGAAAGACGATTGCTTCCAGCAAATGCACTGGGGACAAAAGATCTGTTAAATCTGTGAAAGAATGTTTGTGTTAGAACAAATGGATAGAAACTGGTTATGAATAAATTAAGGATAGTTTCCATTGAAGGAAGTTTGTAATGACCATTACAAACCACAGGAATGTGGTCCTACAACAACCTTCCAAAAAGAGAGATTAGCAGAGGAAAATCTAGGTGGAAATAGGTGGGATAAGTGGAACCTAACCAGTCTATGAAAAAAACTACATAACGTTGCACACCATGGCCTCTAAAGTTCCTTCAAATCCAATGTTTCTACAGGCTTAGCTGAAAGTCCCTCATCTCTAAAGAGCTGTCTGCAGATACAAGCACCACAGCCACCACAGCCCATACAGAGATTACATTTATTTTAAACAGCCTTTTAAATTCTGAACTATATTTATACTTCAAGACAGCCATCTGTAAAACCTTAATGAGGCACAAGTGCTCAGTCATACTTTCAGTACCCACAGCAGAATTATGGTGATGCAGTTCAAGATCACATTCAGTGTCACAAGCTAAGGTGAACAAGTTGGAAGCACTCTGCATCTAGTGGACATGTTTGGCTTTTAAATCTGATATCTTGAGTGAAGCAGCCAGACCACCTCAGGAGAAATTAGGACCATTAAAAAAAGACAATCTGTAAAAGAGATGATGCTAATAGCTAGGACAACGACCTCTGAGTATTTATTCTCTATTTAATTAATTGTTTACTAAATAAAATCTCTAAATAAACCAAAAGTGAGAGAAAAAAGAAAGTGAGAAAGGATGATATATGATAAACAATAATTACATATTAAATCATTATCATCAATTTACTCTTACTTATCATCAATTTACTCATAAATTACAGCAAAGGGTGTTACAGGCTTCCATAATCCAAGCTAAGCAATCCATATATAACTAAAATTTGAATGGTGATATCCAGTACTATCTTTTTGTCTCACTAATATAGGTTTTTTTGTGGGTTTCTGTTTTCCTGCTATATAAAAGTTCTTCCAGATAAAATATGATATCTCAAGATACAAATAGTTTCACACAGTTGTTAAATGGAGTAATTTTCTCAGTTATTAATTATAATATGTGAGGGAGAAAAAAGCTTCATGACCTCCTGTAATACTAGGATTTCTCAATGAGCATTTCCTTGATGTTGACTGAACCTTCTATTTAAAGATGTGAAGAGTTACCATCACAATGTTTACGAGGCATCAGTCGTCAATGTTCAAATTCAGATACCATTAGAGAACCATCTCCTCATGTGGAAGAAGATTCATGGCAGCCTAAGCAATTTCTCAAGAAACATGGCCCTACAAAGAGTTGTTCATACTATTGTGCTGTCTGTACAACACTTATATGAACACAACAGAAAGAGATAAGCTCTCAATAATTTAGTGTAACAAAAATATAATTCCTTCCAAAACAGTGTGTTGGAAACACTCAGATTTTAACTCTATGGAAAGAGCTTGTCATCTCATTATTTAGGCCTGCCAGAATAAAGTAAATAATGACACAAAAGCTAGAGTTCCTAATATTAATTCAAATGTAAATTTTGAGCAAAATTAATCTCTACTCAGAGGAATTCCTCTTTGTTAGAAGAAGAGACAGCATTTTTCATACAGCACAAAACACTTTGATTCCTGTTCTAAATGTAAAGTAAAGCTATTCAGTCAAAGCCAGTCAGTACCTACAGAATGCAAAGTCACATCACAGAGCTTCAGAATACGCTTTGAAGGCAGGCACATTTGGAGCTTTACCCAGAACAGAACTGCATGTACACAGCCTTCTCTTACTGGGAAGACTGATGTTTCCATTAAACATTTTAAAACACTAAATTATTAAGCAAATATTAAAAATATAGCTAAATAATATGTAATTGCTTCATGGATTAAGCCTTCAAGAACTATCTGAACCAAGGGCATATGTCTCTTAAAAAAGAAGGCATATCATATCAGCCAGTTTTTGTATACAATCCAGTGCCAAACAAAAATATTTAAAAATCTGTATTTATGATGAAGCTTCCTAATACACATAGACATGTGTAGATAACTGTGATTCTGAAGAACTGGTTTTACTTTTACATAATGAGATCAAATTGTTGCATTGGAAAAGCTATGATTAATTTTGCTAGATTTGCTTAACTAAGGAAACTATGGGATTATGTTAAATACATGCCTGTCTATAAAGAATTAAACTGTGAACTCACAGTAGCAGAGGTTCACTCTAAACTCCAAATTAGTTTGCAATTGCAAGGGTCATACTGTAGAATCGTTCCAGTTTTGCCAAACTGTCTTGGCAACTTACTAATAAAAACATAAAATACATTGACTTGACACAGTGATTGATGAAAATACTAATGGTATTCAGCTTACTCACAAAAAAAAAGAAAATTATTCTGACTCTTCAGGCAAGCCAGAGTTTCTTTTATGAAACTGTGCACTCATGAAGTTGTTTTACAGTTTACAATTTACATTAAAGGATCCCTTTACATTTAAAACTACCAAACCCCCAAGATATTATATGAACAATGGATATAAAGAAAACTTGCCTCTTCCTGGTGTGTCTTATATCCTCCAAAACTGTTGCCACAACAATCCAATGTCCTGTCAGATGTCCCCCACAACTGCTCTCTGCTTCAATGCAACACTGTCAGCATCTCCCCAATAATCCTCAATCCACCCACCTCACACCTTTCCGCTTCTGGTTAATTTTCTTCCAAATAATTTTGGGTGTGAGTACCTGTGTATGCATAGATTGTCTAGATATTGAATATGGGCCAAATTAACTTGATTTTCTCAAGTTTATGTTGTGGAGCTTCCCTAGGCAGAAGACTGGGGAGATGAGTGGGGAGAAAAGCTCATCAGCGGCTCTGCTGAACAGCTGCTTTTCCCAAGACTTGTAAAACAGACTAATGAATGTACAGAGAGGCAGAAAACTAGTATACATCTCATTTAATGAGAAAAATAGACTATTTTTAAGTTTACAATTATGCAGACCAACTCGAAGCAGAAGAATTTCTAAGAACAGTATGCTGTATTTATTTTGTCGTTTGTGGTCAAAATTACTTAACACTGATAATTTAATTTACATTTATTTCTTATCTGTGCTCATTTTTTTCCTTCTCCTACCTACGTATTTTTTCCCCTGCTTTAATTTCAAGGCACAGCAGGGTTCCTGCCCTGTTTCTAATAGCTCTCACTGACAAAAGAACACATGCCTATAATACAATAGTGAAAAAATTATAAGCAGAAAGCAACCAAACCAAAACAAAGCAGCACCTCAATCATGCACACATATCTATCAGCTGGGGAATTCTCACAGACTTCATCTGTGGCTAGTTTTTTCTTTGGCAGCTTTCTGTTCCCCTGCAAAGCACCAAGCTTATTTAAAACCTGGCTAAGTATGTTCAGCAGTAATTCCACTTTCTGTTAGTTTTAAGTGGCTAATAACAGGATGTTTCTATACAGAGGCCAGGAAACTCTGCAGTGGTCCAAGATGCTTGATTCACTTGACGAAATGGTCCAAGAAGAGTCAAGTTCAAGTCCCTAAGACAATGGTGCTCCAAAAAAATTGAGGCAAAAGGACAGTCTCTCATTATACCACAGGCAAGCAAGGTCTCTAAAAGAACTTCTAGGTCAGGTGTGCTCCAGAAGAGAGGATTTCTCTATAGAGGAAGATTCTCTGCCTCCTCTACTTTTAAGTCCTGCTGTTGTGCTTATGTTTACCCCAAATAAACCAGAAAACATAATCCAGGAGTGAAGCACAGACTGGGAGGGAGCAGCTCTGTGAAAAAGGCCCTGGGGGTCCTGGTGGGCAACACGCTCAGTCTGAGTGAACAGTGTGCTGCTGGGGCAGAGAGCCAACAGGGTGCTGGGCTGCATCAACAAGGGCATCACCATCAGAAACAAAGAAGTTGTTATCCCACTCCACTCAGCACTTGTCAGGCCACACCTGAAATTCTGTGTTCATTTCTGGTACCTACTATACAAAAGCCATGTGGACAGGTTGGAAAGAGTCCAGAGAAGGGCCACAAATATGAGCAAAGGACTGGGCAAGCTGCCATATGATCAAAGGCTGAGAGAACTGAGTTTGTTCAGAACTGGTTTGCTTCTTTTGAGAAAAGAAGGCTGTGGAGAGACCTTATTACCATGTTCCAGCATTTAAAGGGTGGCTACAAAGAAGATGGAGACTTCGTTTTTACAAGTAGTCAAATCGAAAAGACAAGGGGTAATGAGTACAAGTTACTCCTGGAGAGATTCCAATTAGATACAAGAGGAAAATTTTTCACAATGAGAACAATCAGCCATTGGAATAATCTCTCCAGGGAATAAGTGGTAAATTCCCCAACATAGACACTTTTAAGATTCAGCTGGACAGGGTGCTGGGCCATCTTGTCTAGACTGTGCTTTTGCCAAGAAAGGTTAGACCAGGTGATCCTTGAGGGTGCCTCCTTTCAACCCGGTATTCTATGATTCTGTGAATATAGCTACAGTAGATCAAATAGTCTAGTTTCTATATTCTACCACTAGATTAACATATATCCACACCACACAAAGAGCTGGGAAGTTTTAACGCAGTGTTACAGGCTGACGCACAAAACACAAATATATGTTTCTAAGTGCAATGCATCTATCCTTCTAACAAATTTCATGGTGCATCGTCTATATCAGCCATTTCTCAGTCAGCCATTACAAAAGCACAGATTTCGATTAACTTGAAACACCTGTACTTGAAATTCCATGTCAGCATCAAGCTGATAACATCAGAGGAAAGAAATCATTCATATTAATAAACAATGTAATGGAACTGATACAATGTGTGGCTATTGTTCTTTCAAGTTGCTTTGAGAACATCTACATAAATTAAACGTTCCTTTTTTCATTATCAAATCTCTGAGGTTATGATGTGCTGTATTTTATTAGTTCAGCCGTCACATTCAAATAGTAGCTACCTAACACAATCCTTGCAATTAGTACCTTATGTACATTCTTGAACCAAATTTCTCCTCTGGGATTTAAAGAAAACTGAGGGTCTCAAGAGTCTCTCTTGTAATTCAGCTACATTCTACACTTTTACAGCTATGCAAATTAGCTTCAAGGAAAGCTGTGATGTACAGCAAAGGAAGAGATCTGAAAATTAAAATCCTGCAGGAGAGAAAATATTTAAAATTTCCTTTACATTTTTTCTTTTGTTTGGCTAATCCCTACAGGCATTAGGGCAGCATGTTCCATCTTGAAAGTCCCTGTAGAATCATGTATTATTGAGCATAACTACAAATGTGACGCTTTGAGCAGCCAGATAATGGTTTTTAATTGGCTCATCATTGCAGCTTCAGCCCAAAAGCACAAAAATGAATTTAGAACCAATATTAACAGGTGATAATTAAATTATGGGGTCTGCATGCTTAATATATTGGAATAAGGCAGATGAGGCAACTAAGACCATTAACTTTAATAATGAAAATCAGTATCTACCTTAAGTATTATTTTATAGCACATTAGCTATGGTTGATTAGTGTTAAATCATAAAACAAATTTTGTTTTCTTACTGAAGCTTTTTTGCGCTTCTTTTTCTCTGTACCTGTGTATTTAGCATGCACACTAAACTAAGGATGCCCAATTAAACCATTGCCAATGAGCAAAACCCACAAATACACAAATCCATCGCAGTGACTTGAGTACTTTGTTACCTGAATAAGATATTTACTTGAATAAGTAATTTACTATCCCTTAATAATAAAGCATACATAGACTGAACAATGAGTACAGTGGGAAACTGTTTTGAATCAAACAGTTCTACCAAAAATATTCACCTTTAAGTCACCAAGGTCCATAACCCAGACTTCCCACTCTCCCTCAGCGAAGCAGAACTACTTGGGAGCACTGTTCTTACCAGTCTAGGAAACAATGCCATGTACAGATTAACCTTGCACTTCCCTGAAGCAGCAAAACCAAACTTTGATAATGTCTCAGCATCACTTGAACTCTGCAAAAGAAAGTGCCGTTTTATGTTTGGGTTTTTTTCATATTTTCTTTCCCATTCCTTTAGACCTCAGAAAAGAGGCAGGTTTTGCATTTTCTTATGTTCTCTAGAAAGAAACTCCACTATATGCCTTTTTCTCCACCTCCACACTATTCTCTATTAATTTTACCTTATCTAATGCAGCACTATCTCTTCAATCTTGCAAAACTCATTGTAACATGACCTATTGTTGAGTCTCCCATGACTGCTGTCTCCAAATTAAAGCTTTCATTCTGCTTTCCTTTCTGCTGCTACTTATACTCTTTTGTCTTTTCTGCAGTCTATCCTATCAACTTGTTCTTTTCCCTTTACACAAGAGTGCAAGGGTTCTTCTTTCTACTTCTGTGTCTGCCTCTTTGGCTTGAGCTCAGCAATCAGCTTCCCCTATTTCTACTCTTACTTAGACTGTGAACTATCAAGTGCTTTGGGAAACTAAGGTTTTCTGTGAGACTTCTCCTCATTTGTGAAGTCTCTCAATTCTACTTTTCTCTTCCTGCTCCAGCTTAGTTTTGATCAGCGCCTATACCTTCCATGCTATTGAGGATTTTCCATGTTCAGCCTCCATCTGAAATAACCTTCTTCAAAACCTAGCCATTCATTCTCTGTTACTTCCTTTTCCTGCCTTTTAACTTTTTCTAACATCTTTCATCTGGAGGGACATATATGAATTCTGTTCCTCCGTATAAAAAAAAAATAAAAATCCCGTAACAGTGGTCCATGAATCTTTAGAGTGAAGCAGCCATGAAGTTAATACAAAGTTACCCATTTCTTCCAGTGAACCCAGGAACATACATAAATTAAGGCATGGAGGAGAAATATGGAGGTGTAACCACTTGTTTATGCAGCTCTGTGAAGCTATTCAGAAACCTGGATACCTAACTCTTTGAATGAAAGCACATACTAAGCTTGAAGGATTGAAATTATCTGCGGACCATGAACCACAAGGTTATCACTGGCCCTCAGGGAATATATTCCATAACTCTTTTCAAAGGTGCATGGTTTATTAATACATACTTTTAATATCCTAAGTACTGAAGTCAGATTTCATGTAAAATGCAGAAGCCGGAGGTAAAAAGGTGGAAATGGCACTTCAGAATATGAAAATCAAAGCCTTGGAGAAATTACCTAGAAGTCAAATGTGATCCACACAAATTTCATATGAAATCATTGCTACCCTATTGTTGTTATGTTAAATTCCAAAGGAGTGCATTAAACAATGAAGATTGAAAAAAGATTAAATAATTGAACTAAAGAAATGATAATTCTTTAAAAAACCACAACAAGACAAACCCACAAACTCATTTCATACTGGAAGTCAAATTTTATATCCAAACAACATGAATTTTTGCAACACCTATGATTTTCACCAAAACCAAAGTAAAATAAATGTTTAATGTGCTTGGTGCAGCTGTGGTGAAGGCTAAGGATTGAACAGATCTTTAATGAAAATTAAGTTTGTCAGTTATATAAAAAAAGTTAGATACATATACATGATTGTAACACACCCTCATGGATCTAAATTGTTACACTTACCCAACAAATTTTATAGCTAAGGTTTTACCATATATGAGGTCAGCATTATTGCCTTTTTTTTAATGTATATCATCCCAAGAGAGTGCTCATAATACCTCTGTTTTGCACCACTGTTTATCATATTTATTACGCATATTTTGCAGACAATCTATTTTAGATCCGTGTTGGAGATTTACTTTTTTATTAATAATATTTCTTATATATCTACATGTAATGCCACTTGATTTTATTATAATGAGTTCAACTTTATAGGCCTTAAAGGGAGAATAAAATGATAAGGAATATATTTCAATAATCTAAGAAAATTATTAAAATTTATTCCCTATAAGTCATGGTACTACAGTTTTAACATCTAATAACTCACAACCTACCATGAAAAGAATGTCTTGCAATATCAGAAAACAGAATTTTCAGCTCTATTGATTAAGCTTTTAATGGCTCAAAAAATATTGGCTCTTAGATCACTAAGTAAGGCAAAATACAACAAAAGCATTTTAGATTTTGGTTTACAAAGTGCATATGGTGCAGGGGAAAATTAATGTTTCTATTTTTGAGGGTGACACTTCCACGTAATAGTGAGTCCAAATCAAAATGAATAAAGACAAGAATGAAGGTGAGGCAGGTAAACAGGCATTGTAAATGAAATTTATCTCATGGTTCCACAATCTGTCACAGAAGTTCAACTGTCAAACATACAACATATGCACAAAACATATCTCATGTACTGAGTATCTTTCAAAAGCATGGTAATACTCAACACTGAGATGGCATTTGTATCCCACATGCAGAGAAACACAGCAGAGAATATTAGTTCTAAAAATCTACTTATGTATCTTTCAAAATGAACTAAAAGTAAAAAGTAAAAGTAAGTAAAAAACTAAAAACTTAGAAGCAATGTTCATTGAAGAACATTCAGCTGCTGCTAAAGAAATTCCTTTGAACTTCCTTTGAAATTCCTTTGAATTTCCAGTACAGTTCAAAGGTCTCTCAATGAAACTATTCCACTATCACTGTGCCATTCTATACACAGAGTGTCTTACATGTTACCACGGTCTTTGTGACCCAGTAAGAATTAACAGCATTATAGGGTCAGTAATACTTATGTAAAGTGACAGCAACACAGAACTCACTGAATTCTTCTGCAGTTTTCATTGATTTTGACAGCAGTGTTGTCTATGCTACTGAGAGAGAAACAAATCTAGTTGTCCTATGGCTTTTAAAATGCACCTTTATTCTGTGTAGAAGTCTTAAACACACAAAAAATGATAAACCCAACATTACCAACTACAAGTACTCAAATAAAAATGATAAAGGAATAACATATATTCAGAATTCTATTTATTTAACTTTATTACTAACTTTTAGGAACGTATTCTTTTAGTTTTCTCCAAAATCATAAGAATTAGACATCTCATTCTTAAACAAAGGCTGAGTTTTTAACATGCATGCGTATCTCCTAAAGCACTGCACATGCACACACACACACAAGATGTATGAGTGCCAATGAAACTTAAAGACTTGTTCACATTGTGTGTACATGCATCCATCTTCTCCAAAGGGAAAACGTATAATAAAGCTAAATAGTACTAGAATTTAAAAAAAAAAAAAAAGTTAAAAACACAGGTTAGGAGCTGCAGCAAGCAAGATTAAACCAACAACAAACTGAGGGTCAAATATTGTGGAGTGAAATGTTGTCACTTTTGAAGTCCAGCAAATGTGGTTCCTCTCAAATGCTGCGGCAACAGAGTCTCAGGTTGTTCATAAATTCATCTAATTGAATACATTCTTTAGGTTTCCTATTCAGAAAATACATTTTTAATTCAGAGTCAGATGTGGTGAAATGTCACATTCAGAATTCCTGTTTCTTCTGTGCCGGGAGGTCACAAAAATGGAAAGAGCCCAGACAGACCTCTGTTTGCATGGAAGTACCCGTGAACGGAGGCAACATTTGGCCACTCATGAAAACAGAATGTGGGATAATCCATTTGACTTTTCAGGGGGACAAGAGTGCTCAAAGCCCTTTACTGTTGACCTCTTTATTGCAGACTCATCTTCACAGGATCTTCCATGCAACACTGCAAGGAATCTAGAGAGACCCCAAACCTCCTGCAGAGCCCTGGGGTAGGAAATGCTGGGGCCAACGAAACCTTCAAGGGAAGAGTGAGTAACTACAAGGAGCTGAAACTAGCAAAGAAAAGAAGAGATGAAAGATATATTTAGATAAACCATTTGCAGATGAAGCATCATAGCAGGGATTCAAGGCCATGTATCTCATTGGCTTTTGTTTAATGCATGGATCTTGCTGTACACAGCAAACTATATCCTTTGTGCAGATTTTTTACTTCAGCTCTGAATAATCTGAAACTTGAATTCCTTTTCTTTTATTACCTAATATTACTATTATTGATTTATGTAACACTGCCAGACAGAGAATTTAATAGACGGAGCTGATTTCAATAAAAGTTTTGCTTAGAATGACAGTATATAATTATAAAATAAAATAGAAATTTTAATTTTAAAACATTAAATAAATGGAAAAGGAAGAATTCATATTTATGAAAATAAAGGAGACTGCAGTTAATACATCAAACCTTTAAAAATCATTACACTTTTAAGTTTAGAAATGGAGGATCCCTGGCAGCAAAATGTGTGAAGACAGAATGTTTATTTATTAGTGTTATTTTTAAAAGGATGTTCTAAGTCAAACTCGACAGCTTGTTTACAGTGGGGTCCTGCCCAAGGGTGGCTTAAAAGATATTAAACAGGCATCCAACCAGAATATCATGTTACTGTACAAGATACAAGTTTGCCTGTGGCTTGATTTTACTGTGACTGCTTTAGTGATTTCTTATTTATTTTTCAGGAAGCACAAATCTGTTTTATCTTCCACTGCCTCTGAAAAGAAAAAGAAATGCAAGATAAATCCAAAATATATACCTACACTTATTTTTCTATATAAACGAACTAGTGGGATGATGCATAGAACCCATGCCAAGTGTTTGCTGCTGTTTCCAGATGTTGGATTTCTTCATAGAATATTAGCTTTTTCATATCTGTAATAATTTTAATGTAAACCAAGAATTTTTGCATATTTCACAATTTTCAAAATGGGTCTTAAAATGATGGTGATTTCATTACAGAATAATAAGTGTTTGGTAGTCCTTCCCACCATAAAGTTTTGGAAAGGGGACAGCTTTGAGAAGGGATGAATTTCCCACAGGCAGTACTCTTGATAACATTATATAGAGGAGAGTTATTTCAGAAATATGGCAGCTGTTTCTGAGGCTGGAAACATCAAGTTGGAAACTGAGAGTGGGCTAAAGGGAAACTTCCATGCCAAACCTGACATTTAATAATTGCTTTAATTTAGAAAAACTTGTTGTCAAGGAATATTTAAGTCATTATATAAATATTTTCCCTATTTTACAAATAAAAAATTTTCTTAGGAGCTCTAATACTAATTCTTAATAGGAAAAAGAAAAAAAATATTTTGTAGAAAACACCCATCCTGACTCCAGGATCTCCAATCTAAACTGGCCTCAACTTTAAATTATTTTAAAGCTCCAACTTCTGAGCCGTGGCTGGCTGAGCAGTGTCAGACTGAGCAAAGTTTACTAGAGGCTGATTATTAAAATCCTATGGCATTTCCCCAGCACCCTGAATGCTTCATTCCAACATCAAGCCAGGTTCTGCTTGCTGAACCTTCAGACAAGACACAGGCAAAATATTATGTGGGTAAGTTTAATATCAGTATTTTCTAATTTTTTGAGCTGTGGTTATGCGAAATCAAAATTCAGTTCATGTAGATGGTGTTTCTTGTGACATATGCCAGGCAATTTTTGTATGTGCACATGGTGCACATAGCTACAGCATTCAAAATGGGTGTCTACAGAAGAGAAAAAGTGGAAAGGAAATAATATATCAGAACTTCTAAACCACCACACCAGAATTTCCTCTTTTACTACCTCACACGTCTGGAAATAACAGATGTGATGTGCAACATAAATTCCTACAGGACTTGAAAACACTTATAGGAAGCCATAGATGGCATAAACTATATTAAAAGATATCCAACAATGAATGCTTTGTACCTAAGGACTAAACTGAAACTTTTCAGGTAAAATTGAGCCCTAAATTACTTTTTAATCAGCATCACTGACATAAACGGGAACACACAGGTATAAACCAAGGCATAATCTAGCCCCTTGTAGCTATGTTTGGCTTTTTCATTTGAAGCAGAATCTAATTTGCAATATTAAAATAGCATTATCAGTCATTTATGTAACATAACAATCAATTTATCACCTCCCCAATAATAATGTTTACCAAAGAATTAGACAATTCAAGCTTAAAAAATGTGTTTTGCATTCTAGATCAATTTGTCAAGACAGTAATTTCTGCTTTGGCAATAACAAAGAGCTTTCCTGAATTACTGTTTAATATTGGTATTTAGATGGAGCAATCTTTTACACTGCACTGGAAGTTTACAGTGAAAACATGGCCTGACATGCCTCCACTTCAATGGTATGCTGGCACTAGTTCTCATTCTTCCCTGCTTTTTTTGTTGCTGCCTCCAGCTTGCTAGTACAGGGAACTGATCTAGCTCAAAAATAACCTTCTTTTTTTTTTTCCCTGTAACTTGGCTCAGGTCCCTGATATGGTTCACTGCATAGCTGCACAAATACTTCTACCAACACAACCAAGGAGCTACAAGGGCTGTATAAGCCTGAACTGCAGCCAAAACCAATTACATGTCAAACTATGGTCTCTGTTTGAGCAGACAATTTTAATGTACTAGATGTAAGGGATGTTGAGAGGTCTGTAAATGTTATGATTACCAGCTAGCTGATAACATTGATTTATGGTGTCTGCTGTCAGAAGAGTGTAATGGGTTAATTCAAGTGCTTTATTTAAAGGGTTGGGCACAACAGCTTCATATGGGTCCACTGGAGAAAACAGATGTCACTGAGTTTTAAGTTTTACAACTGTAAATGTTTCATATATATGAACTTCTCATTTCTGTGTGAGTTCTAATATAGACCACGCTAGAAGAACCCCAGGAGCAAGGACTTGTACAAAAACTTTGAGAATTAATAAAACGCCTAGCCTTTAGAGGCAATACTAGGAGGCTGATGGTGAACAGTGTAGCACTGGAGAAGCACTGGAGAGCAATGACACCTCTCCCAATACTTTTTGCCTTTTTTCCCTGATCACAGTTCCAAACTGCTCTCCTAAATATTTTGTGAGCAAGAAACCAGAGTACAAAAATAACCCTTTACTAAACTAACAGAAAACAAAAAAAAACCCCAACACCACCACCACCACAACAAAACCCTGAACCAAAAAGCCCATTCAAAAGCAAGCTCACCTCTTACTAGCACGTACCAAAGAATCCACAAAAAAAAGAGTTGGTAATGTCCTTCTGTCACTCACTTCTTTGACATAAAATCACTGGGAAAGAAAGAACACTAAGGAAATTACTTGCTCTTCTCCATGCTTGTTCCTCACTATTTCTTCTGGTGTGCACCTACTGTTGGGTCTAAATTGGTGTTAGGTCTAAATACGGAGGAGTTTCATTAAAGTTGACTTTAGCGTATGGAGATTAATTTTACTTTTCAATTAGTGGTTAAGGACATCAAGAGAAGAAGTAATTTAGGTACCTGCTCTCCGAAATTGCCTCTTAGATATATCTCTCTTTTCACTTGTTCTAGAGAAGGATCAAAGCCCAGGAAGGTTATCCACTAGTTCTACCCATCGCCATGTCACCATGTGCTCCACTGCAGAGCAAATGTAGTCAGAAGTCCCAACGGTTTAGAATCATGCCACACTTAGCACTTAAAAATAATCTGAGGGCCCAAAATAAAGAAAGGAATCACAAGGTCTTTCCTCTTGAAATAGAGAACAGCCTCTTCTCTGCAGAGAGAACAATGTAAGGCAGCTGGTCTGTGGATCTCAGGCACGGAGCAAGTCCATGCAGGTGGCTGTGCAGTGAGCTAAGGGTGTGAAATTGCAATGCTCCTACAATGTGAGGTGTCAGGAAATTTGCAAATTCACAGCCTCAACTACTGTGCCTGGGGCCCAAAGTCCTGTGAACCGTGCACGACACAGAGCTGGTGCGAGGCGCGTTGCATCTCCAACACCGCCTACTCTGGCAGCACAACACAGCGCTTCAGCAGTATCTACTCGGGTCACAGCTGACGGTTTTAGAGTCTAGATATTGTTAATTGCAATTGCTCTGTTGGCTGCAAATGACAGAAATGGATCTGCACATAGTTTTTCCCTTTTATAAATTCTATCTGTAGTATGCTTTTGAAAGATAGTATTTCCTTAATCTGAAATGATCACAGGTAGTACATCTCTGTTAGTTTCAAATGTAAGAGCCAAGATTCATGACACCGTAGTTTACTGCTGCTCTTATCAGAAACCTGCAGAGATTAGAAACTGTAAGAAAAACACTGATGGACGTTTTCAGGCTTTCTGGATTAGTTTGGCATTAACCACCGGTGGCTTGCTTTCTTTGACAACTCCTTTATAATTGGGCACAGATGGATGAAAATATACTACAAACACAGTGAGATTTTCTTTAATCATTAATTTTCACTTAATTTGCCAGATGGCTTTGGTTTCTAGTGTACACTTTATTTGCTGTTGTGTCATTTGCAGAGTAAGTTTCACTTTTTTTTGGCTAGTTTTATGGCTCCTGAAACTTTTATTTTATCAGTCTTCATAAAACCTAAAGAAAATGAATTTGTGTATTTGATTATTTTACTGTTAATTTCCTGTAAGCACTTCAGTTTTCCTCTCAGAAACAGAAGACTTTTACACTACCAATAAAGTTTTAACATTGAAAGTTAAAATGTTACTTTCCTAAGCTTATGTATAAAATACGAGTGTAAAAGAAGCCTGATTTTCAAAGCATACGTGCCTTTTCTAATTGTGCGTATGCCTTGTTTGGGAAAATGAGGCACGCTCATTCACACATTTGCATCACTTTTCCTATTACTCTTCTCTTTGCCTTGCCTCACACTCTAATTGTTGAATTCACACTCCTTTGTAAAAGTATGTGAAAGGAAAAAAAATTCTATTCAGAAAAAAAGTGTTTCTTAAACCTGCACTTATACCACAGTTAAGGGTGATTTCAGAAATCACTCATATTTCATGTAAATTAATTTCTGAGGCTATGTTTATTCTTCAGGTAAGCCAAGATGCTCCTTTGTAAGCTTTTAATTAAAAGTCCTTTTCTTTAACCACTGTGGCAAGATGCTATTGTTCTTTTGGTTAAAAGGGGAGAGGGCTGTTTAAGTATATGAAAATTTTTTTCTGATGTTGAGTTGAGTTAGGTGTATTGGAGTTTCTTAAGTCTTTTAATAACCCAGGATTTATTCTGAGTTCTATGTTACCATATTTCCCCAAGGACAATGTTCTGTGACAAAAGCATTGGACACCAGGGAGGGCAGCATATGAAGAGCTTCTCATCATAGGTAAAAACAGCAGAATCTTTTAAGTGTCAAGTCTCTGACAAGCAAAAGGATTAAAGAAAATGTTAATTTGAACCTGAGCCTTTTCCTGCCATGGGGTTCTTCTCTGTGTTTATACAACCTTGGTTTGTTCTTAGTGACTCTTCCTTCAATGAGGCACTGATGAGACTGTCTGAAGGCCTATGTTATGCTTTCTGCTGATACATTGGATGTAACATTATGCTGAAGTGATGAATGAAGGCAGAAAGAAGAATGGAGAAAGTGTTAAACGGATATGAAATGGAATATTCAGTAAACAGCCTCAGGCAATCAGAACAGGGCAGGGACGAGTGAACAAAAGAACAAGGTTATCTACTCTCATATGTTAAAAATTCTCAGAGGGCTCTGTGTCAACCTTTAAAAAAACAAATCAGAACAGTGCAACAACAGAAACAAGAAAGGAAGAAAGGAAAATTTCCCCACTTCTTTCCTGCCTGGAAATGTTACTTTATCTTCTGTTACAGCAATGGATGCCTTTACAAGAACAAAAGGGAATGAACAGGAGGTATAATTAGACTTTCCAACACTTAAACAGTTACAAAACTCTTTTTTTTTCCCCTGGAGAAAGATGATTCAAGTTTCTTAATACATGGTATTTAACTTAAATAATACAGGGAGCAATGCAGCTACAGCAAAGGCTGAGAGCCAAGATTCTTTTCACATAAAACTGGTAGGCAAAGTAATTTTGTAGAGCAGTTTGCCTGCTTAGGGATACAGGCAGCTCTCAAAGTGAAGAAGAAATCTGAAGAATATCAAAACACAGAGTGTGCATTTCCATTGAGATTCCTAAGACTTTTACTGAAAATTCCCCATTGATGTGCATTCATATTTATAATAAGAAAACAAACTCTCCTTTGATGAGTTAGAATTTCAACTGTGAATGCAAGTTTCTATTGATTTTCACACAATTCCTACTTTTCAGGTTTCTTTTTGACAAAAAAATCACACCAAGAAAACATCCTAATATAGTGATTCTAATATTCGAGTTAAATGCTTCAAATTAATGCTTCTGTAAAATTTATATATTACAACAGAATCTAAATGGTACAGGCAGCTACGTCAGTCATACTGCTAAAATCATATCCTGTAGAAAACACACTGGATCCTGTTGAAATCAATGGAAGCTCCACATGCACCACTGGTATCGGACTGCAGCTGATGGCAAATATTTACGTCATTTTAGTCACATTCAATACATTCATGGCAGATAAGGATTTCAAGGTACCTATAAATCAAGAATAATGAGCACTGGGTATGACACTTCAAAGAAGGGGATTACTAAGTATAAGAAATGCACAATTGAATTTAAGTAGTTTGGCCTTTCCTTTTAATGAAGAGAGAAAATTTAAGGTTCAGCAAACTAAACAGAATTTTTATTTGACTAATATTAGCTTTAAATAGAATGTGTTGTTAGCAATGGCATTTAAGGAAAGGGAAAAAACAGAGTTAGTGAGGCTTAAAAACAGCAAGGGAGTAGAATATGTTCCAGTAAGAAAGCATATGAATCACAGAGAAATGCTTTCTGTTATAGCAACAAGATCAATTAGATCTGCAACAGCTGAAAACCATTTACTGCTGTTGGCTGCTGTTAGTGTAATGGGTTTTTTTCTGCTCAGTATTCTGGTGTCAGTTTATCACTTTACTACCCAAACTGTTCTGCCTGAAGCCCTGGTAATCTTAAATATAGAATTGTTAGGAACAAAAGAAAATCTCCCAGCATACAAATTGAAGTATTAAATATTACTAACCTGTTTATAGATTAAACACGGCTTCAGCTGCCAAAATTGTTCAGTACAGTGTGAGAGATGTCTTTGTTTTATGTTTTCATTTTTTTTATTTTGTGAGAGGCAGAGATAGTTGCCTAATGTTAGTCATGTTAATTAACTTCTAGCCAGCCATACAAGGGGGAAAAAAATTGGGGCAAGAGAAGCTTCCATAGAGCAGCTAGCAAGACCACTTCTTTCCCACTTTATGGAAAATAATTCAAATTAAGTTTGTGAGACTCTTTTTCTTCTCATTGTCTTGGGGTTCCCATGCTGCCATAAAGTGTGTCCTAGTTGTCCATGAAGTTCTGTACCACTGGCGCTTGGTCTTTTCCTCTTTCAAATTAGCAACACATCACCTTCTCTAAAACCACAGCATCTTTTTACATAGTTTATCTACAGCACAATGTATTAGTTTCTGATTTTTAGAAGAGAAAAATGGTATGTCTTTTTTAATGCTTTCATTTAAATATTCATCGCATAACAGTCAAAGTGACAGGCAGTCATCTAGATGAGGTTTCTTTTCTTCTGCTTGTTAATGGCTCAGCCTCAAGCAGCATTATTTCTTTAACTCTTTTTCTCAGTTCAGTGCTACTCCACTTCTTCATCATCTTGGTGGCTTTTAAATTGTTGGGTGGAAAATATCAGGAACAGCACTGCTTACCCTGAGCTAAATTAATACCTCTTGTATGAGGAGCCATGTAAACATGTGTCAGTTTTTTGGTTTTTTGGGGGGGGGTTTTTTGTTTGTTTGTGGGTTTGGGGGGGGGGGGGTTTGTTTGGTTGGTTGGTTGGTTGGTTGGTTGTTTGGGTTTTTTTGGTAGTGGGCTGTAGGGAAATGAAATGCCAACAACTATTTCTGTTCTCAGGGTTCAATTGAAAGATAAGCCTGTCTGCTTCAACAATGAGATGTGGTTAAGAGATCCACAAGATAGTACCAAACCAATGAGAAATGTTTGCACAGGATATTCAGACACTAGGTCGACCTAGCCAGGGTCTGCGAACTAAAACAGACCCCAATTCTGATGAAGAGTTGATGGTAATGGGTTATGTTTTTCAGGACTTCTCACTTTAGGTTCCTAAACTGCCTGCAGTTTGAGAGTAAGTCACCACCAGTTTGCACAGACCTCTGGTGTCCAACACAGGTGACAGTCCCTGGAGAAGGGATATGCGTAACACCCCTATCCCTGTCCCAAGAACAAGTACTTTATGACCCCCTCTGACTAGAGGGGCAATAAAAAGCTGTTTTCTTTATCATCCTAATCAAAATTCTCTTCACCTTATCCTTGCCCCTCAGACAGAGATTAGGATGTGATTACGTGTGGATCTGTGGTTAGGATGGAACTGAGAAGTACAATTATCTGGGGTGTGCTTTTAATTCCTTAATACACATGTAATTAAAGCAAGCTATCACAGCCTCTCCTCCACTGCATCATTTGGCTGCTTGGCATCATCTGAACAACTGAATACCTATAACTCAGCAGAAATTGTATGAAATGATAGGAAATCATGTTGCCAAGAGCCACCTGTAAACATGAACAGGAAATCGGTAATGAAAGACTTGATCCTACCTTTTAGTGCACAAATAATGACATACAAATAATAAAAAAGAAAAAAATGCAATATTTCATGATAATTTATATAGCAGCTAACCCACATTTCTTTGGTTGTCCTAACTTACATTCAAACTTAAAAAGTATAGCTTCACACTCCAATGCCATTTAGCGTTTGCCTGTGTCTTAGAAAGAAAAACAATTAGGGAAAGTCCCTGTGCAGCTGAGGGAATGGGGTGGAAAGGAAACAAGGTGAGACAGAGAACAATGAAACTATATCTGAAGATCAGTGAAATACCAAATTCAGTTTTCACCTCAGAGGTATTGTTGTGTTAAAGTAGTGAACTGATCCTTGTGGGTCCCTTCCAACTTGGAATATTCTGTGATTCTGTGAAGTGTGCATTTACAATATCCAGCTGGGAGCGCGAGCAATGTTTCGTTTTGTTTTTCTGCACAGGATGGATTTTTTCATAAAAAAGGGAGAAATCTTCACAACTTTCAAGACTTATCTCTCAGAACTTGTCTTTAATGTGCAAGCCAGTCCCATAAGGAGGAACTTGTCCTTTCTCTTTTCTTCCTTTCTGTGGATCAGAATGCAAGGATGAATACTGCTATGAAGATGGTAAAGGGCCTTGAGGAGAAGCCATATGAGGAGCATCTGAGAGCACTTGGTCTGTTCAGCCTGGAGAAGAGGAGACTGAGTGGCTTCAGGCCACTACAGTGTTGCCCTACCTCTATGCAAAGTTTCATACCACTGTATACTTGGTACAGGTTTGATTATAAACTGTAATGTACATAAAAGAAAGGAATCACATGAAGGTCTTTGTCAGCTGCTGATGTAACAGCAATTTCTGTTAGAAACTTGTATGTGATTCCATTAAGAGAAAATGATCTCATGTCTGCCACTTGGAAAGATCTTATATCTCCCCCCAAAGCAGACAGTTTTGACTCTGAATGATATGTCAAATATTATGTAACCATAGCAAAGAACTTACTAAGAAGGCAGTAGAATCCACTGTGCAAAACATAATAAAAAGAATTTTTAAAATGAAGGAGGGAGAATTGGTTCATTTGATGAAAGGGAACACTCAACTTAGGGGACACAGTACTTGAATTTGTCACTCTTTGGAGATGGTAGTTTTGCCATCCTATCTAAAACAGCAGAGCAAAGGATCAACACAACAATTAAAATCTCTCTCCTTGCAACCAAAAGATTATAATGTGAAAGGAAAAAGCAACAAGCTTGTTGAGGAAGGGAGAAATTATAACTTATCAAAGAGGTAGCCCACGGCTGTCACTCAGGAACCAGACTGGAAAATGTTCCGGTATATTACCATTTTCTGCAAGGTTTATTTTTTTGAAACTGAGAGTAATCTCAATGTCTACAATACCAGGCACCAATACCAGGAATAAAGGATTAAACAACAGTTACAATACAGCACCTAAATAAATACCATTTTCAGAAGTACATTCACCTTGTTACATTCAGCTACTTCTGTGTTTGATATCTATGCTTCAAATTTAAATGTAAATGGATTAAACACAATGCCAAAGCCCTTCTAAGTATATATAGAAAAGAAATACTAATCTTGTCTTTCAGTGTGTTTTATAGGATTTGAAAAGTCATCTGTAATCATAAAAGATTTTCTAAGCTGTAATTCTCAGACAGATGTGTGAAATACCTTTATTTATAATAATAGAATTTTTATTTAAAAGCCTGATGGTATGATTCGTTTTAGTATCAGACTTCATGAAGTACCTTGTGTTAAAAAACCTCTGTGGACCTCACAAAACATCACCTAGCATTTCTCTCCTGTAAAAGAAATACTATGCCACAAGTTTTCTTATGAATTCTCTCCTTTGCCTGTTAGAGAGGCAGGAGGATTTCTTGCAGATAAGAGTTTGGGGCAGCCCCCCACCCCCAGTTACGAACACTGTCTTTTCTGTGAGATGAAGCTTTTTTGAAGATAATAGTTTTGCAGACATTTTCTCTGGCTTCATGTAATTAGTCAGGGATGTTTATCTTGCATTGAGACTGTTGGTGAAGGATCTTCATCCCCACTTCTTCCATGCTTTTTCCTGGATATTGTCTGAGTAAAACTGAATAATTTCACTGTAGATCACTTTATTAAAGCTGCCATCTGAAATAAAGTATATGCATACTTGAGAGACTACAGGTTTAAAGAGAAGAAGTTGTAAGGAGGGAAAGAAAAGCACTTCCCTGCTCTGGAGCTTACACCAGTGTCTTGGATGGGATACAGCACTTCATCAGCAAGGGAGCTGCTTTCACGCAGTCTTAACTGCATCCCAACCAAGAGGTTTTGTTACTGGAACTATGCCTGGTGGTGGCACAGCATTTTCCACCTTGTGACTGAAACAATAGCAATGGCAGAACTTGAATGCACAAACCAGCCTGAGTCCCGTGAATGAGATCAAAGCCACGTTTTCTTTTTCCCTCGTTCTTTTTTTTTTTTTTTTTAATTTTTGGCTCAAAGGCTTTGTTCTGATAGTAGTAGTCAGCAGAAAAGCAGAATAGCCTGATGATTACTCTGTTTTTAACAGATGACTCATCCTTTGATGAATCTTGAGGGAAAAGAGCACTGGGTTTCTTATGTCTTTCCTGGAGTAGCTTCAGGCCTCAGTGAGTCAAGCCTCATGTGCTCAGAAACACAAGTCTACAGTGTTTACCCCTGTGTTAGTAATGAGCATGTTTGCATCAGCTAGCACACATTCTTTCTTGAGGCATACATTCAAAATATATTACTTCAGCAGACATTAGATAATTAGCGGTTCTTAATTGTAGTTTCATTTCTTACCTTTTCCTTTAAGTTTTAAAATGCTATCAGAAATAAAAGCAGTTTCAGTGCTTCAGAGTTGTTTCATATTACATTAATCCATCAAATATATCTGTCAGGAACCCAGTCAAAGTGTTTTACAATTTCCTCATTGGGCTACAAATGGGGTTAAACAGCCAAGCCCAAAAGCATTTAATGAAAATGCTACAATAACTTTAATTTAGTTTCACAATAAAGCTAGATATTTATAAATTTTCCGTGCACTAAGAATACAAGATAAGTTGGACCAGGTAACAAGTTTGATTTGACATTACAGTTCAGTGCGTTTAGCTCTGTAACACGTGGGCACTGAGCATATGACTTCATTGCTGCTCTCTTGACAAAGTCCACATGGGCTCAGATATGGTTATTAAGTACATGTGATTTGAATAGGGAACACAGCTTTTTACAGTAAGAAGTTGCTTGTACTAATTAAGCTCTGTTCAAGCCACTTTTGTGATTCAGTTTCGTAATATGAATGTTCCTTTTCAGATGTGTGCTACACACAAGATCACAGCAAAACAGATGCACAAGAAGAAAAGTGAGGAAACGTGGGAAAAAAGCCTTCTCGGTCATCTTAAGTTCCTACCATTGCATTCAATTTTTCAGCCCCAATACCTTAAAGATTCCCAAATCCTTTTTTCTATATTTTGCACTACACCAATCTACTAAATTATTGAAATTTAATTATACTGAGTGCATATTTCAGTTGTAATGGAATTTTTCTGCACAATTGCATACACTATTGACCATTAAAGTCTGATATACTCTAGCAGAATATTTCTTGTAGAATATTTCAGTTGCTGTTTTGTTTGCTTACCAACTCACTTCTTAAAGATGAAAAATTAAAAAATAAGAACAAAAAACCCACAACCATAAATCTGTGAGGATCTAATTGTTATCTAGGCTTTAAAAAGCAGACAGGGAAGTATTTGGAAATGGTTTTTTACATGAAATATTATTAGAAGAAAATACATTTATATGGCTTTCACTGTTCTAGCATCAGTGCATATGAAAAATTTAAGGAAATTTATCTTTACAACCACCCTGCAAGATAGGAAAACTTACTATTCCCATTTTACACACAGGCAATTAAAACACACCAACACTAAGCAACAGGCCATGGTACAAAGAATGTGGAACTGAACTTTCATCTTCCAAATCACACACTAGCACTCACATTGCACAAGCATAATTGCTTCTTTCTTAAGAGATTTATAGCAGCCAGCCTAACTGAAGTAGTATATTAGAGGGTTCAACTGCAGAAATCACCTCACACAGATTTAACAATTCTTCATCTATGTTTCCCCATCAGCTTCACCCATCCCAAACAATTACCCAAACATATAAATAAAGCCAACCAAAACTACCTCAACTGTGAACCAAAGTTACAAAGTGATCATACCGTAACTTAGAAGGAGGACATTAGCCTTTCCATATAATAACTTGAAACAAGGATGTTAGCCTTTCTAAAAGATTGAATTGGGAGGTCAATTTCAGAAGATGCCCTTTGTTCATTCCCTCAAAAATGACTCATTGTATGCAAATATTTCACTTGCTCACATCCACTTTATCAATTATCTATGTTGTTCTATAAGAATAACCCATGTTGTTCATTACACTCCCCCAATCGCTTGTGTGAATCAAACAGTGCAAGTAATTTTATTACCATCAGCTTACTGATAGTAATAAACGTTATGCAATAAAGAGTGAAGAACTGATTCCAATAAGATCCCAATAAAAAATGTGCCTCATTTACAGGTGTATTAACCTCCCTTCATTTTCTGATTTCTAATTCAGTTAGAACGCCAGATTGATCTCGTATCATTATTAAAAAAAAAAGAAGATTAGGCAGAACTATGTCATGCCTTACAGAATTCTTGTATCTTGTAGTAACAATATTAGCTTTCATCAACCAAAGTTTTAATCTAATAAAGACGGATGCACAGTTAAACAAATATTGATTGGCGTATGTTTCACTTCTCTCCTTTATTTCTGTATCAATGGGGACCTGCATTAGTCTTTCCACTACTTCACCTAAAAATGATGTCAAGGCCAGGCTATAATCATATCCATAATTTTTGTTAATGTTAAATACTTGCTTACAGACAAGAGTAAGATATTGAATTTCACCTAAACTAAAAAGAGGAGAAAAAGAATGAGAGCTTGCTGGACTAAAGACTTCTGAATGTCAGCTTCTAATTCTGATCTAGTTTCCATGTTTCTCCAGGAATTTATTACATTCCTCACACAAGGAAGACGGGGCAAGATTTTGGTGGTTGTTATTAAAGTAATTTCTGATGCTGTATTTGTCAAAATGGTGCAGGCAATTATCCGAAGAGGGAGGGAAGGAAGAAGAAAAAGGAGGAGTAAAGGGGAAAGAGGGAGGACAACAACTTATGTCTTGGCTGCACCCAGGATAGGGAAGAGAGGACCCAGGTGCATAATTTAAAACAACTGTATAATAATAAGGTAACACCTTGAAGAAATGTAAGACTGCCTTCAAATCAACCATGTATGGAAAATACACAGTATCTAGAAACTCCTCTACACAGGAAAAATAATTACGCCTAGTTGTGTTAAGCAGAAGATAGAGAAAATAGTTACAAGGATATGATTATAAGGAATGTGAGCTGATTGTCCTCTTTCATTCAGAGCCTTACAATGGAAAAGAGGATATACTAGATGCAAAGTTGTATTTGGCTAGACTTAGACTGGTTGAATGAATGTAAGCCACCATTTCAGTTTATTTAATTTAAAAAGCAGGTCAAAGTGCTGCTTTCAGCTATTATTAATATTGAAAGGATCTTCTGGTTATTACAGTTATGCTCCACATATGCTCCACAATGTCTTCAAAGCATTACAACTATACTAAATCGTATGTCTTGCTGAACAAAAAGAATGATGACTAAACAATTTAAGACTTAAGAGTGCAAAAAGATCATTAATAACACTAGACTGAAAAAGAACCAACTTATCATTGCATGATGTTTTCAGCTGAATGTATCTGAAAACACTACTTCAGACTAGTGGGAAAGAAATATTTCCATTAGAAATAAATTCTCCCTGCTCCTCTCGTTTCCCTCCTACCTTGTTTGTGAACATCTTTTTCCTCCATACAAGTCCTAATAAAATTATTAACCAAAGAGTAAAAAGTTCTGGAAACACTATTTCAATTATGTTCTAACAAAAATAATGAGAGCATTACATTTAACCGTACATAATTAAAAAAGACTGTTTGTTTGTTTGTTTTGTTAATTTTAGATATCAAAGATCAAAATCAGGAACCACAAAAGTCAAATTCTAGAAAAATTATGTTTCCCATATTACACCATCTATTCTGTAATACTTTGAGCTCTTGCTACTCAATTTCACTATGTCCTGCCATTCATTCATACTATATTTAGAGTGATGTTAAAATGGTATAAAAAGCTGGAATAGTTTCATAATAGAGGTTGATAAACACTGTTGCAAATGGTGGAAGGACAAAGCAGGTACTCTTTGCATTACAACTTGGTATTCGACCCTGGTTTTGTAAACTTGTACACACTGTGAGAAGTGAAGAGGACTAAGCAGAGTGAGCCAAGTTAAGCAGGTCCCTAAGTTTTTGTAGGATTACAACCTTATTACTACATTAAGTGGGGTTTCCTTATTTCTAAGGACTAGAGGGTTACTACAAGCTCGGTTTTGGCTTCCTCCAGATGACATTCACTATAATGTGATGTCCATGATGTTCCTCTTCATCACACCAAAACATGAGATTTTTTTTTTTTTCAGAGAGAGAGAAAAATCAGTATTATATCAGCTAATTATTATTAGCTAATCAAAACGGAAACAGACTGTTTGTGGAGAGAAAAACTGACAATCATTCAATATTCTTGTAATAATACTGTAAGTTTCTGTTTGATAACAGCAAGTCTCATTTGTTCAATTTATGACTAATCAATAGCAATAATTTAATATTTTGAAGTAAAGAATTCTATTAAGAAAGAGCCGTTTTGTGCAGGATGAGAAAGGCTATCTGTTCACACATTAATGCTTTGCTTCAAAATTAAACATCAAGAGCTGTCCTCCAAACAAGGACAGACTTTATGTGGAGGTTGAGGGGAGTACAATGTAGCCTACAAGCTTAGGCAATTTCCCTATTTGCATCATAGATGCATCCAGACCTGTCCCACCCCAAATTCTCTATGACTGAAAAAAACCCAAACCACTGAGCTAAGCGACTTGTTTGCTTTTTACAGGTGCAACAAAACCTCACAATCTCTAAGTTATGCAATTAATTCTTCTCAGACAACAGAATTGGTATCAAGCACCTTGCTGGACAGGAATTGAGTAAAATCCACCTAATTTAGTAACTATAGGGCCTCTAAATATATATTTACATTTTCATCAGACTGAAAGGACTTGGTTTGACTGTATTAGGTTGGAGTGGTAAGGTTTTGGTAGCAGGGGGGCTACTGCAGTGCTTCTGTGAGAAGCTGTTAGAAACTTCCCCAGGTCTGACAGAGCCAATGCCAGCCAGCTCCAAGATAGATCTGCCACTGGCCAAGGCCAAGCCCATCAGCCACGGTGGCAGCAGCTCTGAGATAACAGATTTAAGAAGGATTCCATCCTGGAGTAGGGGACCACTGTGAAGAGTCCTCCCACTGAAGAGGATGGAGCAGCACAGACAATGTGTGAGGAACTGAATGCAGCCTCCATTCTCTCTCCCCTTGCACCACGGGGGGAAGGAGGTAGAGAAAATCAGGAGTGAAGTTGAGCTCAGGAAGAACAGCAGGATGGGGGAAAGTGTTTTTAAGATTTGGTTTTAATTCTCATTACCCAACTCTGATCTGATTGGTAATAAATTCAATTAATTTCCCCCAAGTCGAGTCTGTTTTGCTCATGATGATAACTGGTGAGTGATCTCTCCCTATTGTTTGTTTTCTCTCTCCTGTCCAGTTGAGGAGGGAAGTGAGAGAGCAACTTGGTGGAGATCTGGCATCCAGCCAGGCCCAACCCACCACAGACTGTTTATACGTTGCTGCTTATAGTGGTAATTTTCAATATATCATCACAGCATCTAACAAACACAAAGAAAAAATATTTTCTTCATATATTTACACTGACAAAACACTTAAATACTTTATCTGAAGCAAGTTATTACTTAAGTATTAAGCTAATGAGACAGTCAAAATACTGGAAAATTATAATCTCATCACAAATCAGATCACAATGTATCTCAGCTAATTAGCAGAAGAAAAGCAGTTATAAATTACTTGTATTTCTTGTTGGCCACTAAATTGGCTTTCAATATATTCTAAAGAGTTCTAAATATGAAATTACTGCTTCTCACTAATAAGGAGTTGTTAAAATACCAAATTTCTATTGGCTTTAAGTGTTTATTTTTGGAAAGCTCTATAGAAAATAAATAAGTGTTTTCTGAAGGGGGAGCAATGGATGTTTTAAGGACATACAGCATTAGCAGCATTTCTCTAACATACCTAATAATATGCACTGGTATATAATGGCTAAAGGCATAAAGAACTACAGATAACACTTCCCAAGCCCAAACTCAAGTGCAGGACCCCAAGGCATCATGAACATTCACTCAAAGTTCAGGTCTAGAACAGAACTGGTAGCTCTGCTGTTCCCAGAGGAGGGACCACGTTTCTCATATCTCCCCAAACTGGGGGTTCTCAAGTCAAATTACAGCTACGCTTCTGCTCAGTCCCACATCTGGAGATAATCCAGGCAGTTCACTTTCACCACTTGTCCTGTGTTAAGTATTTGTCTCATTGCATGGCTGCAGATTGGTGTGATGACATGATTACTTCCTTGTTATTCCATAAAACAAATTTTCAGACTTCCATTCTCATTTACTGCTTTTAATGTGATGGTACAGAAAATGAGGCAGTAGTCTCTCAGGAGTTAAATAACCAGAGCAGGACTGTTGCTTTCTGTGACATTCACTCACTGAAGAAGTGCACTGTTATGGCTGAAAGCACTAAGAAATGCCTTTTGGTGAATATGGGGAAGGTGAATGACTAACAGTTGATGTTGATCCTGATGGGAAAAAAGTGTCTATGAATTTTATTCAGATTCTACAGGGTAAATAAGCAGATCGGTGACACATACTTCTTACACAAACAAAATACCATTTGTCTGAAGACTGGAATGTTCAGAGGAAGAACATTAGTGTTAAAAAACCTAGTGAAAGTGGTTGTGGTACAGAAAGAGCAAGACAAAAGGTTTTCACTCTGTATCATGTCACTTTTTCTGTTTAGCTTCATGTTGTTTTTCACAGAGCGCCTGCCACAGGTGTTACACTTACAAGGGAAAGTCCCCAACCCACGAATATCCCTGTGTCAGGACAGACAGAGACTGGTGGAAGAGGAACAAAGATGATGACTATTACTTTTCAGCAAAGGGAATGGAAGCACTTCATGAGCTGAGTCAGAGCACTGACACACTTTCCAGTGCAGGCATGCTCCCTCCCCCACCACTTCCTACACAGGCTCACCTCCACAACAATAAATAAGTCAAAAGCAAACCCAGAAAACTTCTCAGTTATCCATTCAGAGTTGCAACTGCCTCCTGAAATAAATTAAAATAGCCAGACTTGCCACCCCCATGTTTGTTAGTTCTGGGTCTCCCTCCACTGTACCACAATCTTTCCCTAATTTGCTTTCTTTTCACTTCTAGTCCAAGCAGTCCCAAAAGTCTCCAAAGTGGGTTTATCTTCCTTTTCTTCTTGGAATAGAGCTGATACACCGCAGAACACTTTATTTGCATCTGTGAAACACAAAGACCCTTCAAAAGGTCAGCAGCGGATGGGGAATGAATGGTGGTTGGGGAACTCTGAAGAGGTGAGTGGTGCTGAAAGCAGAGAAGCCATTGGAACAGATGATTCAACAGCATAGGAGAAAATAGTTATTTTAGGCTTTTAAGCTGTGTTGAAAGGGTATGGTTGCCCCCTGCAAAGGAGTTCCCTGGGGAACAGCTCATTGTATTAGCAGTGGGAAACATGAAGGCAGGGGAAGTATGAGCTCAGATGCAGAGACAAAGAGCACAACACTCCTTCCAGAGTGACTCATCCAGCCTCTGGGACAGAGGAAACCGATCACTCCATAAATCAGCATCTTTTGCTAACTATCCAAGAAGTGGCACTTGGCAGTGGGAAAAGCAGCTGTTCACTCCTTCTAACAGCTCATGGGATGGTGCTGGGAAGTGGCAGTTAAACAGAGGTTCTGGGGAGATGACATTTGGTGACAAGCTGAGAAATAGTACAGTAAGATACTTAAAGGAATTCATTTGACTTTGCATAAATAATAGGGAAATGGATCAAAGTAGTATTCCAATAACATTAAGGTTCTGCTAGAGCAAAGGAAATGTTTTCAAACTTGTAGGCCACTAATCATTTTTCTTGTAAGTAACAGTTTATTTTTATGTAATTTATGTGCCAGTAAAGCAGTTTACTCATAACAAAGCTCTAATATTTAATGGAAAGGAAAGAGAGATTCTGGAAAAACATGTTTGTGTGTTTGTTTTTCACAAAGTTATTAGATTTTAGATAGTAAAATTACATGCAAACTAATTGGGAAAAAAGTCCTAATGTGTATTTCACAGTGTTATTACTTTTACATTCAGCATGTTAGCACTTAAAGAGTCTGCAAGGAGGAATCCCTTTCCTGATGAGCACTGGTATCCTTTCCTGCCTTGAAAAGCTAAAGAGCTATGGAAAGCGAGTAACTCACCAGAACTCCAAATTAAGTGACACACCAAATATTACGTTAGTTTCACTATTAATTAATCAGGGCCAATGGTTTCAGAATAAGATATTTTACTAGAACTGGCTGCTTTCACAGTTTGTTTTATGGTCTAGTGTTTAGGAATGTCTCTTCTGAGGAATGTCTCTCATCCCTTTCTAGTCCCAGAAAGACTGGGGGGGGAAGAAAAAGGAAAAAAAAATTATTCTATTCCAGTTGGTTTTACTTATTATCTTCTCAAAAATACCAAGGAAACAACCTAAAGTAGCATAACATTTTTTATTTATATTAACCAAACAAATCTGATGTAGATAGCTGAGCCATCAAAGCTCACGCTGGATGATGAGAATCAGACTGAGTCCTCTCTAGCTGACCCATCACCTCCAGCTGCGTGTAGACCACTGCAACTCAGCTACATGTATAACAGTATCTGAGAAGGACCAGGACTACCAACACCTGGAGTTCATTGCTTCTACAAACATCAGAAGGACTCTGATGCCAACTGGAACTGTTTAACCTCCTATGATCTTGTTTTACACATGGGAGCTGAAGGAAAGGACAAGTGGATTTTGTACTAAAGTTTTGAAAATCAGAAATCCTCTCCCTCCCAGACTCTTAATAGGAAGCCATAAAAATAATAAAATAAATAAAAAAAAGACCTTCTCTCCCTTCTCCTCCCTTCCCCTCTTCTCCCTCCTCTCAAACTGAGATAATCTACCAAAACTAGACACTGCTCCTTTAGAAACAGAAGCCTGTGGCTAACGAACCCAAGCCATTTTATTTGAAATAACCATATATACAGATAAATAAAGAAAAACTGTCTATTGATGTCCCATCCCTGAAACCAAGAGAAACGCTCCTAATGTGAATACTGAAATATCTTGTTTTTTTCAGAAAAAAAATTCCTAAGACTGCCTTCTTTGAGAAAGAAAGCTCATAAAATCATTGAGAAATCTTTCTTACACTAGATAAAATATTTCTTCAGCTTTGACAATCTGGAAAATCTCTAGCCATTACAGTAAGAACAAAATAAAATGAAAAAATAACCCTGAAACAAATAATCTTACTTTTAGTCTTTCACACATTCTCAGTGGTTGAATTTCTCCTACCAAGAGTAGAACAGCTTTGAGAGGATGAGCAGCACTGTCTGAAACCATGGAAACTGTAGTTTGCTTATTTTTCTTAAGAGTTGGGCAACAGGCCCTGTCTGAAATCTAGTTTCCACAAGGTTTTGCAATTAGAGAAGTCAAGTATGAATGCAGCAAGCTAGGGAACAAAAACAAACAGCATTTTGTACTTCATCCTAAGAGTTTCTGAGTTATTATGATAGCCTTTTCAGAAACACCCTTTGAGACTCAAATTACTGGATCATCATCTGATTTTCTGACCAAGAGCGCTTGCAATTTGAAGAAAAGCAGTGAGCTGCACCAGTGTCACACAGGTATTTTGCAAGACAGAATTTAAATACTTTCTTTTTTTGGTATTTTCACTGTTTCCCCTTCACTCAAAATTTGTAGAGGACACAATGATAGAGGACATATCTTTTCATATATATATATATATTCACATACATCTTAGAGTTGCTTAATAGACCTTTTGGTCTGTTGAATATATAGGTGCAATTTAGTAAAGATGTGAAGATTCACAGTTCACTTATACTCCTTAGCTGACCAGACCTTAAGTGCAAAACCTTGAAGTTTTCACTTTTACTCCACAAAACCTTACCAGACATGGTGAGGAACATGTTTGGTTTCTCTTTTCTTTTAAATAAAGCAACATCATCACAAGAAAAACTGTTCACAGACTCAAAATACCAGCAAAGATCTAGGACCAACGAGAGCGACTTGCATTCAAACATTGACCTACTTCCTATTATAGCTTTCCTCATAGCTGAAGAACACACAGTGCTTCTTTAGTAAAACTGAAATGGTGTGGCATATGCTTCTGTAGACAAATAAAATGCTGACAGGCAATGCAGTAAACTCAGCCACACCACTTTTTCCTCCTGTGAAAGCTCTTTAAACATTGGTATTACATTATTCACTCCAATAATGACTGAATACCTTATAAATGGGACAGAAAGTCAATTATTCTACACAATGCACCATCGCAAGTGAGACTGTAAGATCAATGTGACTATAGCCTATTTTATAAATACTTTACAAAAAACAAACAAGAGAATTAGGTTCATAGTTTCTTAACACTTTCCAGAGCTGCTAATGTATGTACTGTAACTCACAAAGGCTATTTATAGAGGCGTGCTTCTGCACAGCATGTTTAGAAAATCGTTTTTATTAACCCTCAGATACCATGTTTGTTGAAGCCCTGAGGATGTGTTAAAATTAATAATTGGTGTGAAATTTAAATTTCAACAGTATTTTTTATTATCCAGACATAAATTGCTGGTTGACACTTTAAGATGAAACATTGAGTATCGTTTGATTAGAATCAACAAAAGAGCAATAAAAGCTACCAGTCCTAAATACTCCAGTTTTAAACAGAACACATGTCCATGCAGCAGGCATACTTGTTGAGAAATCTGAACAGCAAGGCTCTGACTTGCAAACATGCAAATTTAAAAGATCAGGGTTTATTAAAGCAAAGCAGTATGGGTTTAGTATTAAAAAAATTTTCTTCAGCAGCATGGAAATCAACACAATTGCTACCATTTATTGCCTCAATTTTTATAAATAATATGTTTGGATTTGTTTTTTTGGTAAAGCAGAGCATCCCTTAGTTGTGCTAGGAAAAACAGCACAAGTTCTATGGAGATCCATGTGCTAGTTTATCCTAATTATTACAGTAAAACATGTTTATTGTTTTATTGCCTATACACAACACATTAAATCTACTTACAGTTGCTAAATTTAGGATTATCCCTAGATGAGTATATTAAGCCTGAAAATTAAATGATTCTAGAACATGCTACCAAATCTCTTTAAATAAATGAAATGTATATTCATTAAATATGCTGTTCCAATGGATTACTCCTCTATTTTAAATAAATTGATTAATAAAATATATGCATAATATTTAGGGATACAACTGCTTCATCTAGTTAAAGAAACCCTACCAATAGTTTCTTTCTACAAATTCACACCAGCCTTTTAAAGTTAGACACAGCATAGTTAAATGCATTTAGCAAAGAAACATGCCAGAGGGGGTTTTTTGTTAACCTTCTAAAAATATTCCGTACAAAATACTTTTGCCATATACTTAGATTTCAGTGGGAATGATTTTAAGCAATTTCCTCTCAATGCATTGTCTAAAACTACAGTATAGTACAGTAAAAATACTAGCTGATATATTTAGGAAATTTCATTATCGAATTTGAATATTTTAACAGTTTATAAAAATCTGCAACAGCATATTCTGCTGTATTGTGCTAAACTTGCACTTAGTCTTGCATATTAAAAAAAAAGTTTATTGGAATAAACTTCTTCAATAATTAAGGAAAGATAGATGAAAAAATGCTTTTGAAAATAGAAAGTAATAAAAAAGACTAAAAGAATGTTCATGCAAAAATTAATTAAAATATTATTCAAACTCTTGAGTATGAAAGACATTTCAACAACTCTGGGCACAGCATATTTTCTTCAATATGAACACTCGTGCCTAATGGTGAGGCTACACAAAAGTTTCTTTTTCAGAGGTTACCAGTAGCTATCAGAGTGGATTATTGATATATGAACTTTCTCATATGGAAGCCCAAATAGAACCCAAGTATGAAAATCTCTCAGAAGAGCACATGAAATCCCAGACTATGTTAGTGATTCTCTGCTCTGATACCAATAATTAAAAGTGAGAACTTGCAGAATGTACTGCTTGATCAGCACAGGTAATGAAATATAATTAGAGAAGCATACTTAAAAAGCATTGGTGACAATGACTAGGTAATTTGTAGTTATACTCTCAGAGTTTAATTAATAATTTGAACCTCAACCACATCTGCTTCAGTATTTGCCAGCTGCAGCCATTATATGATAAGGTTGGGGAAGAGGAGCAGATAGTTTGCACCTGTAAATTTTAGCCCCCCTTAAGACCTTGCCGACACATGTTGGAGCGAGCCCAGTTTTGCACAGTAGGGTTTAGCGCAGAAGAAACAGCCTAAGCTTAGCTGGCTATAAACATGCAAACTGAAACCTCTAATAGGGAGGCCCAAATATGTCCTTAATGTATTTGTTGCAATATAGTGGTATTTCTAAAATCCGCACCTAGACGCAGATATATAAATAGGAGATAGAATCTGCTTTAGAAACTCAGCGTAGTTGTATAAATCAGAAGTTAAGAGAAGCAGATAATTCAGCTGTTTTTACATTAAGAAGCATTTCAGAAGGTGAAATATATAATCTGTTCAGGAAATATTTAGTTTAGTTCAGTTTTAAAAACACCCACAGGGAAATTGATGATAAAAAGCAAGAACAAGTTATAACTGAATAGATGCAGATTTTACCAGAGAAATAGATTCACTATGTGCAAATACTGTAGGTGGTTGTAGATTGGTATTTAGGAAATGTGCTGTTTTAGGGCTTGGGTTCCAAATGTTTTATGTGTTTTTTCCCCACTAATCAATGTATTTGCAAAAATAAGTAATTCACAACTAACTTAAGAACTTATTGTTCTTTACAACTAACAAACAGAAACTTTTTGGGGAAAAATGTGCACAGGCATGCCTGGTAGTATGATTCATGTGAGGACCAGAGAATAACTCAGAATCATTGGCATCTGTAACTACTCTGGTGGCCCTTGTGGGCTTGGAAACCACTCAGGAAAATTTAAAGTTGGAGAAGTCCATCAGCATCACGCTGTAAAAGCTATAATTTCTATAACAAAATCAGTCAGAGGCCAATTCAAAGTGGAGCAATTCCAATCCAAAAGGAGTAAGGAATCAAGTTGCTGGTGATGCAACTCGTGATGGCAAGAAGAACTGAATTTATATGTCTGAAAAGGTATTTTCACACGTCATGATAGTATTATATATTCAATTTTTATAAGTATGTAACTTGGACTTGATCCCAGTCTGAAATTAGAAGAAAAAAAAGAAATCTGTAACTATCAGTTCACTTTTAAAGGGTAGACAGTGATGATTCTACAACTTTCCTAGTCAGTTATCTGATTATAATTCTCAATGGAATAGTCTGACCATTATTATCATTTTAAAGAAAATTTAACAACAGTAGTAGTCATGTAGAAAATCATAAATCCAGGAATAAAGTAAGAGAAACAATTCTTAGTTTTTATACATCAATTTTATTTTTATGTACATGGCTTGAAATACTGTAGCCATGTTATAATCTCTGACACCCTGCCTCATGAAAGCACCTTTCTTTCTGAATTCTGATGACAGGAGATGAGACAGTGTCTAACAGAATCCAACACCACATCAGCTAAGAACTACACTTTTACAGCTCCTAGGTTTTACGGAGCAGTAGTGAAAGCTTTGTAAAAACAGGATTTAAATGTTAAGCATCAGCATCCAAAAGTAAATGTTCATCTGTTCAGAAACAATACCCCAAAAAAGCTTTAAGAAGAGAAAATCATTTAAGGGTTTATTTTTAAACAGTTATTTTTGAAGTGAGCAGCCTTGACATCAGAACATTCTTCTATCATCATAAGAAAAAGGAATTTAATTTTGAGGGATCAAATTGCTTTACTTTGAGTTCCATAATTCTTCCTTTCTAAACTTAAGAAAAGCTACCAGAGTATAAATGCTCAGTAGTAATTGACTTAAACGTCTAGAGAAAAATAACAATTAAAAAGGTACAAAGGGTTCCCTGCTGTACAAATACATTAAAGTAGGTAAATATGAATTCTGAATAAATGAATTTTTAATACATTCATCCTTTGAAAAGAACTCTTTTATTCTTTATACACAAGCATCACAAACTGTTTATGAAAACAACTGTTTTGAAAATTAAATAAGACACTGGCAAAGGGTGTGTTGTGTCCTACTTCTGTGGCTCATCTAATAGTCAATAATTCACTTCTGTACTTTGCGGTTTCACTCCTTCAGCTCAAGTACCACAGTGTGTGGATTGAAGGGTGACCTTCAGGGAGACATTATATTCCAGTAACTTATTCCAACGTTCATAATATCCAAAGTGGAAATACTGATGGACAATAGCATGTGATAACATATGTCAACCATGGGAGGGAAGTTTAATAAAGCAGGACATGCCATGCCATAAGGAAATCTGGCTTCCATTTCTGGCTCTGATACAGCTTTTCTTTATGTGACAAATAATTTAATCTGCCTAAATTGCTTTTCCCACAGTTTAAATGAGATAATATTTGTTTACTTTTCCAGATACTGTGAAAGTTAATTTATTCATACTTGGGAAAGCATTTCAAATTTGTGAAATGGGAGCCTTGATCAGACTTTAGCATAAAGCTGACCCGTAGACTGGGAATACTTCTCGTCAACAGCAAGCAGTCAGGATCAGATATGTTTATAGCAATTTGAAACCCCTTTCATGTAACTTCTGCCACAACTAATAACACAAAATGTTTGTTCCTGATACACTGACATAAGTAGTCTTAATTATACCAGTCTTATACGTGAACATACAAAACCAGTAACCAAATTAAATTTACTGCACTAAATTCATGGTACCTTTGTGGTCACTAGGACAAATATAGCAGGTCTTTATAACATCTAGAGAATTTTTTGTTCTACCACTATCCATACCTCATGCCCCAACATGAGGTTTAACCTTCCCCACAATGGTCTAAGCTATGACTAGTAAAATATAAAAATACACACAACATTTTTAAACTCAACAGATCAAGGCTAACAAGATTAAGGAAAAAAATACAAAGTTTTTTTTGTGGCACATTGTGGGAACGGAACCTGAGAACTCTCCTGAATCATTGTCAGAAAAAACTGTCTCAGCACATTTACTGGGGACTGGGCAGACCACAAAGGTTACCTACACGCATATTCCATCAACCAATGGAAGATGGATTTGCTCATTGAATCACAAATAAGTTATCAGTAACTGAGCTCACAAAAAAACACATTCAAATGACGACCCTTGAAACTCTGAATATGCCTAGTTTAACAGCTGCTAAAGAGTAAGAACCATACAAAGAGGCTTACTGTCATGCGAGCAAAATTGCAGAATCTAATAGTGTGAATGGCCAAACCACTTCTCCTGATATCACAGTTAGGTGCTGCTAAGAGAGACAGCTTAATCCTAGATTAATTTTTATTCCAAATAATTGGAAGAAAGCTCTTGATAACAGTCTTGTATTCCTGGCAAGAATCCAGATGGTCCCAGGTAAAGTATTTATCATTCACATAGCACTTCCACCATCTATTTAGCAGAAAGCATGACTACTTTATTCAGCTGAGGTTGTATTCCTATGCCAGCAGTATTACATTCACTTAGCTTAGAAGCTGAAACTAATATAAGTTGTTATGATTTTAAAAAGAACCATATGTTCTTCTTTTAAAAATAGAATCTAAATATTTATAATTGCAGTCTTAAAAAAAACAACTAATTTTGTAAACAAACAAGCAAACAAATTTGTACCCCAAATGAAATTTCATTTCAATCAGGTACTTCTAGAAAAAGTGAGATAATTCAAATCAGTTTACTCATATTTCATGATCCTCAAAGGCCTTGTTTTTACCACTGATTAACATATGTGGACAGATCAATTTGTGTTTCTTATTTGTTTATCTGTCTAAACCGATAAATGAAAACTAAAGAAAAGAAATAGCCACAGTTATACTGTGCATGAGTTTTTGCCAGGTTGCCATGAAATATGGTTTCAAAACTGTTGCTGCAATTCACTATTCTCCCTAAAATAGTAAATGGCAGGAATTGTCAAAAGAACATAGTGCTCACTGGTGCAAATCCAATGCTGTTAAACGTGGAGTGGCAGTAATGAAGTACAGATTGTCACCTGTTGCTGTTTTGGTCTCAAAAATTGAAAACAACAATTAATTAATTCTAAATACAAAATGGATGTTCCAGTTATTGAAGGGCTGCAAATACACACACCACTGAAAACACAGAGAAAAACATCAGCACAAGATGGGATCCTACAAGTTGCTGTTGCTTTAGGAAAAAAATGGTGATTCTTCAGAAAGAAACAATGACCATGAGCACAGAGGGGTCACAAGACATGCACTAACATATCCTAATGTAACTGCTGATCAGGACTGAATGACAAAAAAATTAATTAACCCTTTCTAAGAGCCCCAACAGAGACCATAATGATGGATGTATCTATCTTTTTTTGGTCTACAATGAAGACCAACAAATCCTACACAACACTCCTTATGCTGCTAATTGATTTGGTTAAAAAATATTTTGAATTCTGTATTATACTAATGGTGACATAACTGGTGGCATAACTTTTATATGGTGACATAACTTTAAAATTCAGACAACTGAGGAAACAAACCTCTGTGAGATATCCTGTTCTCATATATCACTAAATAACTCTAATATTCCCAAAATGAAAATATGATTTCCCATCTAACTAGCCTCAGAATATTATTTCTTTATCTTATTCAGATAAGAACATTAAAATTCTGATGAAAATAAATATTTGGCTGTGTATTTATTACACTTACAGAATGTGATGAGACAACCTTTATCTAAAGGATGACGTGGGGCATCCTTCACTGTTTTGTGAAGAAGCAGCAGAGTAATTCACCATGTACCTTGAATTTAACCTGCACAAACTCATTCCATTGGGAAATAAACCCAAAGGATCCATGTATAACATATAACAGTGGAGGTGGACAAGGTCCTGATCATAAAAGCTGGAGAGGATTCAGTTTAAGCAGTACACTCATTCACTCACTTCCATTATGTTTTCTATGGCTTTTCTCTACCCTCAGTCCAAGTTATTGCCAGGGAATAATAAAAACAAAGAAAGACCTGAAAATCCTGCAGCTGATGTTCTCCTGCCTTGCATTCTGAACAGAGCAAGAGATTTTCATTTTAATTCATTGAAGTAGACTTTCTATAAAATAATTTAGACTTATTTGACAACATCAAATGCTTAATCTGCAGCTAAAAGAAAATGCCCAAAGGACAGTCTTGGTGTTACAAAGAAAATGGAGTAATTTAGAGAAAGTACTAGAAGCCTGTTACATACTGGAGAGGTTTTTTAGGATGTGGCAATGCTGGCTAGCAGGGATTAATCTGAAGATTTTCCTCATTAAATCACCTGCTTTTGGAAATTCTATCATTTACAGAGCTCTGTCACCTAGTAACATCCCCACTCCCACGCCCCACCCTCCCCACACACTGTAAACTCAAAAGAAACCTCAGATGATTTAGATAATTTTAATTATTTCTAAAAATTTCCAGATCCTTAGCCACTCATTAATGGATATAAGTTGTCCTTAGTTTTAAGGGCTATGCATGCTGCAATTTATGTTTTGTAACACTAAATATAAGATAAATGCACCATCATTTTTTTACTTTCCTTCCTTAGAGTAAACCCATCCAAAGAAGAGCATACTGATGGATTTTTCTTTGTTTCTTAATGTAAAATAAGTCAACTATGTTCTCTGAAAAAAATATTAGTACATCAGCAGCCAAACTCTCACGCGCAACCTAAATGCAACAAATCCTTATTTAGGCAATATAGGCAAAACAAAAAATCAGGGGAATATTTCAGTTTTAAGCTTTTGTTGATTACAACAGATGACAAAGTTTTGAATCAGTACAAAAATAGTAACTGTGTCTTGGTTTATTAGAACAACAAACTCCTAAACAATGATATGTTTTCTGAGTGCTTGAGCTAGTGATACCATGAGCTGAGAATCTGATGACTCAGAACACTGTTAATTTTGTTTGCTGACATTGTTAAGCTCAGTACCCCATGTCACAACTTCTGAGTAGTTTATCTACAGTAAGCCCAAAGAATGTGAACTTTATTATTAAAAATATGCCTAAATATTTAGGAAGAAATGTCAAGTTTCAAATACACTGGAGTGTTTCTCATCATTTAAGATCAACCCTACAGCTGCAGGCAATACAAATTCACTACCTAAAGTAGAATTACTTGCATGAAAGACATCTTATGTCATACACGAAGCAGTGGGTCTGGGCTGACCCATCTGAGCAACTACTTGTTGCTTTGTCCCAACTGCAGCTGCTCAACAGGCTCTGCTGGCTGCAGCAGAGGGATGCGAGGGAGCTCAGCTGCTCCACTGCCTCCCCGAGCACGGCGTCTCTCTTTGGAACCCACTGATTGCTTACAGCATGTGCTTCCCTGCAAGTAGTTGTTTCTTATTTCACTCATATAGCTAGCCTAGCAGAAGGCCAGTGCAGAAACTGGGAGCAAAAACACATTGCCCCCTCCTCCTTGCTAGGCAAGCCAAAGAAGAAATTATTCTACCTTAGGTCATCAGAAGCTATGAATAAAAACGGAGATACCCTCCTCCAGCACCCTGAGTTCCTGTCTGCCTCTGGGCTCAGCAGTCTTGGCTCTGCCCTGCTGGGATAGCTACACTGGTTGGTGGTCTCTTTGGTGGAATTTGCATTTCTTTTACATTTTGTGCAAAAAGACAAAACATAGCAGAGAAATTATGTCAAAATACATGCTGTGGTCTCTTAACCTTTCGATGAGAGGAGTATGTTCAACCCTCAGGCTGCAAACCATGAGCATCACTGTAATATATGCTCCACTGATATATGTGATAACATTCTCCCTATGTATCACTTTTTACTGTAGCTGGGGAAGGGAAGACAAGGAAGCTACAGAAATGAATTTAAAACAAAAACTGTGTATTTCTTTTAGATGCTGATTTTCCTGACAATTACTAATGAAATACTTCACGGTCCTGTTCTTTTTCTGTAAAATATACTCCCAAATACAACCTCTTTCTTTTTCAGCCTTCTCATTTATTTTATACACACAGACAATTACACACATCTTCCTGGTGCCTCACCAGTTTCTCTATCAGACCAATTTATGATGAAAAGCAAGGTTGTTGTGATAACAGAGATAGGGAAGATTGACAGACGAGTATGAATTGTATATCTACTCTTTCACACTTTCCTCCATCTGCCCACTCCAGTCTCCCTCTTCTAATCTTTGTTCCTCTTAACAAATAAATGTCACGTATTTCTCATTAAGTAGTATAAAAAGAAACTTACCTTTCCACATCCACTTGTCTCTAAGAATACTCTCCTCCACAATGATAAACTGACAAATGATGAGCCTTACTTGTAAGGAATCTTCCTGCCCCTCTTATGGTATAGATTTGTGTTCTGCCTTTCATCACCTCTAGCCTCCACCAGTATAAAAAATGATTGATTGGCTGTTGAAGTATTAATACTTCCATATCCTTTTCCATTTTTGGTATTTTGAACTGATGTAAAATGCAGCTTCTCCACCTGGACTCAAGAACTGAAGCCTCCCTTCAGATAAAGAGGACACATTCCATGAGTCTTTTTCTAATTAATTCCTTTCACTCTTTGCAAATTTTCACCAGATAAAGCCATCACCAAACAAACTCAACTACCACTTCTGAAAGACCACTCAGACATTTGCCACTGTTTTAGATATGCTGGATTCTCTTGATCAAATCAAAATATAGCTCCATCTCTCCAAACACCTGCCAGCTCACATCTAGGGATCAGCCCTGCCTCCTTTCTTCAGCTTTGCAAGCACTATCCTCATCTCATCATTATACAAACTTATAGCTGAGGTGACGTATTTTTATTCGGGTATCCTAGTTCTTTGCATTTGAACCATAGCTTTCATTGCTCCGTGACTTGCATTTTTGCACACTTCATAAGGTGTATTCCCATCTAGGATCTGAGCATGTCAAATTTCCTCATTGCGTCTTCTATTTCTCTGACCTTTTCCCTTTTCATTTCTTTAGCAAATACAGTTTACCCCATTCACAACTGCTCAGAGTGCACCTGCAAGGATCAATTTCCTAAGCTCTTTGAATCACCATGTAACCCTCTTTATAAGTTTCCCCTATTAACACCTGCTCCTCCATCTTATTAAATGCAAATTATTTGTCTTCACTTCATGCCCTATTTACACTTGACCATTTCTCATTTTATCAGCTCTTATCTTCAACTGGACAATTTTACTTCCCTCCATCAGTCCCTCGTAAAATTCCAAAGTGTTGCTGTCTAAGGTGCTGGCTCATGCTTATACTTACCTGGTACAGTGGTAAAGAATGTTAATTCTATGGTATCCATTGAGGACTGCCATACAGAGGAACTAGAACATAGCCTAATTAAAAAAAATAAAATGAAAATTGACTATTCTGTGCCTATTTCCTGGACACTCTATCCTACTCTTCTTTTTTTTTTTTTTTTTTAAATCTGGCATTCCAGTCACTGTTGGCAATCATTATTGATCATTTAAATCTTTCCATTTTCTTTTGCATCATAGGTAGGTATGCCGTAATTGATTAGGTGACAGCCTGTGCTTACATGAGGACAAGTTTATTAAATCTTACTCATTCACCCACATCAGCACTGGTTATATTATGAAGTCTTTTCAACTGAAAAAAAGACAAGCTATTTTCACTTAAGAATTTGGAAGTCACATTGTAAATGCTAGCTAATATTTTAAAACACTTTTAAATCTTGCATTTAACATTCTATAACCTTCTAGAGGGTTATGTTCACAATAAGCTATTACTGTACCTGTAGTCTATTATTTTGAAATATTTTAAAAGATTTTCGTAACATATTCTATTGTACTGCCTGCAGCAGTACCTCAAAGTCCCTTCTTCTTTCAGTCTTGACTTCCTTCGTTACAATTCCCAGTCAGACTTCCACCTTTGCATAAGGAAATGGTTACAATGATCTTTTCATTTGTTACCTCCAGCCTGGACTACTGCAATTCACACAACCAAAGGCGGTAGGAGGCCTGGCCTGCATGGAACAAGAAGCTCCTGCTAAAGCTCAAGCACAAAAAGGAAGTATACAGGAGACGGAAGGAGGGTCGAGATGATCCAGGAGAAATACAGGGACACTCTAAGCTTGCAGGGATGGAAAGCCAAAGCAACCGAGAGTTGAATCTGGTGAAGGTATGTGGAAGGCAAAAAGGGCTTCTACATAAGCAGCAAAAGGAAAGGAAGACAAAGGAAAATGTGGGCTTGCTGCTGAATGGACATGGGTCCCAGTCACAGACGATATGGAAAAGGTACTCAATTTCTTCTTCTGCCTTGGTAAGGTAGGTAAAACCTGTCTTCAGGAATATGAAGTTCCTGCATCCAGGAGATACTCAACCAACAGGACACAACCTGCTCTAGCTGATCCTGCTTTGAGCAGAGAAGTTGGACTAGATGATCTTCAGAGTCACAAATATGAGCACTACTTTTCCAGACCAGCTTTCTATATACTCATCCAGAACTCTGTAACTTCCATTAGATGCTACTGGGTTTCATTTGCCAAATCTTAGGCTGAGTGTCCTTACTTCCAAAGCCCTCAATGAACCTGACACTAGCTACAAAGGTATCTACTTCTACCAGAAGAAAACACGTGGTCTTTTCAGCAGACCCAGCTAAGAACACTGGCACAAAACATGGGACAGCAAGTGAACACAGTCACAATGCAGGGAATCGGGAACAAACTTGCAAATAAAACCAGATTAAAAATCCCTCGTTAGTTTTAAAACGTAACAGATAATTGTTCCTCAGGCTACAGCTTTCCTAACATTATGAAGAAATTACACAAAAGAATATCCTATTTAATTTTTATTTTAAAAAAGTACATAAAAATATATCCAGAATTAGAAAAAGCACAATTCCCTGAGAAAACCCGCTGGTATCCCAAAACTACTTAAACTACAGTATGGAAGCAGCTCAGAAGGTACCTTAAGGGATTTGATGCTGCCTGCTGCCAAACAACTATCATGGTGGAACAGAAGCTGGTATGGGCTCCAGAGCCAGCAGTTCTGGAATAATCACCATAAGTTTCTATCTTCTTCATCAGGGCAGATTTTGCCTGACCCAGAAATCTGGATTTGTTTGCAATTAAAGCATTAAAAAATGAGGGCAAAAATTTTAATTAAGAAACTTTAATCCCATAGCCTAAGAATACTATGTGGATTAATCATTTCTGTTCCCATGCTTTTGTTGTTTCTGTCAGGGGCAGGAGAGTTAATAACATATTTGGGCAAAAACAGTGAGTACATGACAGTTGAGATGCTCTAAGAGACAACTCATTGTTTCAGACTAAGACTTGGATCCATTTAGCTGATTTAACAGTGCTACAATAAACAACATAGATAATTTCCTGCTTTGTCTTAGGTAGGAGAAACTGGCAGCTATCTGAAGCATGATTCAGAGATTTTACAGCATTACAATTTGGGGGTATAAAAAGTGCAGCAAGTATATCTGATCTTTCCCCTTCTGTAAAGCCTTAAAAATTATTTTAAGTATTTTTCAGTAAATAGATAACTAACACTATTGTTATTTAATAGATCTGTTTTCAGACACAGTTATTTTTGTTTTGTATACCTACATTCTTCCTTAGATTTAAATCAGAAGTACAAAAGAAATCATTATTGAAATCATGTAATATAATAAGCCAATGAGAACAGATACGGTGAATTTATTCTTCAACAGCGCACAAAATAACAGAGTACATAAGAATGATTTAGAAGTTTAAATGGATATGATGTTTCTTAAAAACAAAACAAACTCCCCAGTACCCTGATAGACAAACCTATTAATATTTGATGCAATATTCTCCAGGCTTCTCTTTTGTTGAACTGCTAAACTTGAATAAAACCAAATTAATATTTTCAGTGAAATAAAACTTATCTCCTATTACTCTAGCAGACACTTAAAAATAGTCTGAATTAAATTGGCAACTATGTAAAAAACCTCATTTAATTTTCACAACAGCTTTTAAGTACTGTTGCAGTGAGAAATCAATATTACTTAGCTGACATAATGGTAAAATAGTTGTGTACAAAGCAAAAAAATATAAGTGCAATCAAAGAAAATGAACTGTGATCATACCAGCAGGCCTAACAAAATTAGCCTTAATCTTGAGACTATTTATCAAGTGTACGTGTAATTTTTCATGATAAAATTTCACTTATGGTTCAAGGCATACCAACAACACACTTTTCGACAGGTACACAAAACAGTTTCATTTAAATTATCTCCCAAGCAAACTTACACTACAAAGCAGATGAACTTCACAACTAAACAGAATGTTTTTGTCTAAAATTTTGGTTTCCTATCTGCTTGTTAGGATTATCTCCTGAGTGAAGTTAATAGCATTAGGGAACTACACACATTGTATTCGGTCTCATTAATAATATCTTTTAAAATAACCCTTCAGGTATCTTGGCAGACATGGTAAAATTAGTATTTAATATTTCTCCATTGAACTAATTAGGATGCACATAAAATATGAAATACAGGATTTGTAAAAATATTTTCTTATGAAATTAGACATAATTATAGTCTTTTTCAGATATGTGTGCCTTTTAATACAGTACTTAATCTCTCTCCTCTTCTATGAAAAATGTGAAATAATAGCAGGACCTATAAAGGTTTTCTTGTATCAATGAGCTGCAGAAAACTCATCTGTATTTAATGCAATATTCCCATTGCATTTGTCACTGTGAACACATTTATAGTGCAGATGTTGCACTAGATTAGAGATTACATAAATATTTTCTATGGATTATTCACTACACTTTAAATGTGTCAGTAATTTCAAGTGCCACCAAATAATTTTGTGTCTGTTAGAATCAATTTGACCTTTTTTATTCCCTCTTTTCCTGATTTACAGCATAAATAAAAAAATCACATTAGCTAACTCCACTACCATTATAAATAAAACATCTAAATAAAACTGTTTCTTTGCTTAAGACTAGTGTTAGGCATTAATTCTCCAACAAAGTAGCACGGCTATCACAGCAATGAAAAATCATCAGAAACCTGTGCATACTCTTTTGATTTTTCCACTCTTCAATCTACTCACCTGACAAGCCTGCCAGTGGAGCTTTCTAGTGGAGGGCCTATAACTCTCATGACTATTAGACAAGCAAGCATTTTTTCCTTTATAAATATTCCTACTTAAGTAAGGACTATATAAGTCCTCAAGAAAACATTTGTTGAGAGCGAGAGCCACTTCAGAAAGAGATTTTGGCAGTGGAAGTAGAAAATATGCTACCACATACAATAAAGAATACCATGGGAAGTAAACTGATGAGAAAAAAGAGACTAACAGACAAAAATAGGAAATATTTGGAATTTCGTTGGAAAAGGTTTTGCTTTGCTAGCAAGGTGACACACACCTTGAAATAAGTATCTACTAGTTATAAATGCCAGTAAAGAGAAAACCGAGTAATTCAGGTAGCCACAAACAGAATATAGAATAAATGGGGGAGAATAAAACATGGCTTTTTCTGGTTTCGGAAGTATCAGTTCTTGTGCCTGGCTTTCGGTGCCTTAAGCGGCCATGCAAAGGAAGCCCTCTGCATTTCGTGGGAGGCATGAGCCAAGGCATCTTGCCTGGAAGACAAACTGAAGCTGTCAAAATAAAGGTCTTGGCCAAAGCACTGCATATTACAGGATGGAATTAAGAGAGATTCTGGTAATTATTATTTGCTGACACTTGGTCCTGATAGTTTTTACAGATGATACAAGGCAGTCAAGAATGCTGTCACCATGGCAAGTCTATAACTTTCCCCATGGTATTGTTGAATTATCGTTTGCTTCTTCTGAAAACCAAAAAATTATATGGGATATCTCACTTCAGACAGCAACTTCTTCTCTTCATGCAAACTTCTCATATGTTTGGTGGCCTTTTCTCTGCCGAAACTATACCGTCTCCATACATGTAAATATTTTTCCCCCGACTGTGAAAACATCATATTACCAGAGGATTCATTTAATTGGGGATACATTGTTAAAAATGTGTTTGTTTGAAAATTCTTGGTGTTCATTAAATACAATATTCCACCTGGACTAAACGTAAAGTGGGAAGTGGAAAGATACCCTATATGAAAAAGAAATGTTGCCCTGCAGAGGAGATGAAAACCTACTGTATATGCAGAAGGTGTTGTTCTGGCACTAATGTAATGTAATGTAACTGAAAAGCAGATAGCAGGATGAAGGATGAAAATTCCAAACTCTCAAAAAATTTTCTCTCTTCTGACTACTGTTTCCCACTCTAATTTCAGTAAAGATTTTATTTTGAGAAGGTGCAGATAGGGAGGAAAAGGAAGGAAAAAAAAAAAAAGCAACACAGCAAAAGAAATATTTAACTTTCAAAAATTGCAAAATCATCATTTTTGCAACAGATTCTGTAAACCTAGCCAAATTCTGTGCTTAATTTAGAACAGAACAAGTAAAAATAGATGGTAGAAACCAGACAAGATACCACAAAAGTGAAGCCAAACAATGAATTCATAAAACCATGATATATGTTCTGTGTACAATAACACTGTGGATGAACAAAGGATGACTTATTACCAAAATAAAGTCAGTCTTCCTAGAATGCCTTGAATAATAGTGGTTGGTGGTACTGAGGTGGTGTAATTGAACTTCCTCAATGGTTATCTTTTGTGGTTAAGGGAAAATGTTTGCATACCCTACCAGTAGCTCATGAAGGCCATCAAGTACCTCACTGTACTCTGATGTTTCATAATAGGAGATTTTAAACTAATCCTTGTGAGTGTGCTTGATGTTAAATTTTATTACTGCTATCAACCTGAAATGAACATTGCCAAGAGGCTCTTTGAGATTTCACAAACTGCTTTGTGTTGCTAATCCAAGACATTACATTAAAACTTTCAAATTTTAAGGCAATACATTATAACAGAAAAGAAATTCAAATGGTTAAAGTAAGCTTAAGGCATGAGCCACTTTCTGTGTTTTACTTACTCTCTCTTTTGGCTTTTTTTCTACGCTAACTTCCTTGGAGATTATTTTTTCTTTTGGCAGTAAAACTGAGCTTGCTTCTCAAAAAGGAATGAGAAGCAAACCTAGAAAAATATCCCTCTTTCGTACAAAATGTCTGGAAGCTGGCACTCTTGGTAACCACAGAAGCCCCATTCACATACGCAGTCATGAAGAGCTCTGTACAGCTCTGGGTCATTCCACTCGGATGATGCAAACCTGCCTCAGCTGCTGCGGCTGTTTGTAGGTGGTTGAGAAAGGAGCTTGCATGTCTCCAGAAATACAGCTAAGAGAAGGAAACCTCCAAGGTTAAGTGCCATATGAGACAGCCTAGACATGTTTCTGCATTCATATGCACATAATGCCTCCTGGTCAATTTTAGCATTTGTTGTATACTGGGGTTTAAATAGGATACTTCCTGAGCACTGTCAGGATTTTGCTCTACTCCCATTCATGCCAACAAAAGGAAAGGCTTAGGCCCTAGTTAAGCAAATACTTTCTACAGCTTCTGTTTTCACTACACTAGCTAAGTTAACAATTTGTTTCATGCTGAAGGACAGATTACATGCTAATGTGCAAGACAACACAATAAAGGTTTGCCATAGTGGAAACCTCATAGGATAAACTCGTAAAAGTTTCTGTCCCCAAAATATTAATCAAGAAAATTCTAGAACTATGAGCTTGATTTCATCCACCAAAGTTAGTATTTCCTAGGAAAAAACCAAAGGCATTCAAAAATCAAACATGGCTCTCAAGTTGTAGAGGCTACTATGGTCAGAAGCATTCTTTTTTTACCAATTCATCCACAGAACTTCTACTGGTGTTAATGTGAGCAGAGCATAATTGAATACACTCTCATCTCCACCTCTGAGATACAGGCAGACAGCCTAGGTCAGGATCTTGTTTCCGACACTGGCTTAAAGGGATGTGCATAGAAGAGATCACAGCAGGGTCCCTATACAAAGTACATTTTCTAGTGCTTCCCATTCTGCAACCAAGAGACCTTCTGCAGCTAAGGCAAAAGTGGCTTCTACACGCATCATGGATGTAGCAAGAATTTATCTTCTGGGCACTATTCCAGTCTCCCCTCAATTCCATGGGAAGCACACACAGCAACTGTCAGAAAGGACTTCCCTAGCTTAAATAGGTATTCTGTGAAACCCTCCATAAATGAGTCAGCTGCTAATTTCACAAGTTGCTATGACAGCCTCTCTCTTTGAATGAATTTAATTCCAGAAGACAGAGGGTAACAGGCTCTTTCAATTCTGACCACAGTTCTGATTACGAAACCCACCTCATATGGCCCTACAAACTCATCTGTTAATATAAACCAATCATTTCACTTTTCTTGGGTCATGATCTCTGGTATGGATCTGTTAAAAATGAGTAGCACTTGCATGATTTTTTTTTCATGTGAGCTATATCCAAGACAAACTGAAATCTTGAAAACTTCTCAAAATACACAGTAAGCCAGATATATTTCTCCACCTGATGAACATGAAAAACACGAAGGAAAGTTTTAAATCTGGAGGTTGACACAAAAAGAAGACTATATAGGGTTAATATTGGTGTAGACAGCAGCTAGTAGGTGAATAGCGTTGCAAAAAAATGAGAATAAACCTAAACCATGAGTAATTGCATAATGGCTTCACTGTTTACCTTATTCATTTATTTATTCACTTTGCACTGAAAGCATAAATGTTGCCTAATTATTAAGAACGCAAGGAGACAAGCAGTACACAACATCAGTTGATTATATTTTATATATCCAGTTGCATTCTTTATATACATACAAATTGCTTAATCCGCTAATTCAGTAGACCTTAATGTGCCATTGCTGCAAAGGTGATCAACAGGAACCTTCTTGGCAATTATCTGACAGAAAAACAGAACACGCTGCAGATGAAAAATTAATCAACTTCAGTTTATCCTTTTGTCCTGTCTGTGTTGGGGGAAACCATTAGGAAGTTAAATACAATGCTCTAACTTAAAACTGCCTTTCTTCAAATTAAGCTTTGAAATGTTCACATATTTTATTGTTGTCAACTCTGCATAACAGCTTCTCTCTTCTATAAAGTTGCACTTACATATGAAGAAGAGTATGTATATTCGGGAAAAATTATTAGCAAGAGTATCTTATGTATTAAAACAATCAATTTCTAATTAGGTTTTTTAAAAAACCAAAACTAATAACATTTTATGACAGCAGATGTTCTGATGACATATTGGCCTGGCTGTGGGCACCAAGCGAACAAGAGAACAAGAACTGAACGTAATAGAGTGGTGATCCACTTTCCCATCAGGACAAAATGAGGAAGCCAGTTGTCCATAAAGCAGTAGTAGACTGTCTGAACCATATTAATCTTTTGTTAATAATTTTCCAAATTTGTTTGCTTGTTTATGACTATAGATGAAGCCACTGCGCTATATTGCAGCTAATCAGGAGCAGTGAAGTGGGGAAAATGCATGCCTGAACATACATCAATGCCATGGTATGACAGCAAAATTTTTGGAGCAAATGAAATGACTGAAACTATGCAATTTACCCGCTTCTTTTCTCCTATTTGGATTAGTAACCTTCTGCCATGTTTCTTGTGAACCAGAACACTTCTGTTATTTCTGAGGAATACAGATATTCTCTTTACTTGAATATATTTTCTGTTCTTGGAAAAAGTCAGTACTCCAGCAAAGGCACATTTATTTCCTAACTTCTATTTATTTTTCTGTAAATACAAAGTTTGGACTTTGGACTAATGATACAAAATAGCTAAATGCCAGAAAATTAGATAAGTCATTTTGTATAAATACATGTTGCCAAGTAAGTACCCGCTTCTAACAGAATACGAGAGGTAAATTCCTAGTGAAGGTATAGTTGTCTATCTTTAACAAATGAGCTTAGGTAGATTTAGTAGAAAGAGTCTGAGACAAACTCATCCACGACCCTCTGACCACCTATCAATGCCAGAGGAAAACAGGGCATGTGTCTATATACTGCCCTGCAGAGCATTATAGTGAAAAAATAATTTTTATCAAAAGGCAGCCCTCTCCCAGGTAGTAAGTGCCAGCAGAGAGATCAGAAGCATCTGGGGATGCTAACACCTTAAGCTGTTGCACGACTATCTGCCAGAACTCATTTGTCAGAGTCTAGAGGCAGCAGGAAGCTGTCGTCATCTCCCCAGATGCGGGTCAGACAAGATGTACATAGTTCCACGGGCCTGAGGGATGCAGCATCCTTTTCAAGGCTGTTTTCCCCCCTCAACCTCTTGGCTTTCAATGTCAGCTTTAACTAAAAGGAAAAGTTAAAGATTAAGTCTCAGTAAAAGGGTTTCTCGCAGCCTAGATTCCTACCCCTACCCTTAAGATAGAAAAGGAAATCTAATGCACTCCATAATAAGTCCCTCATCTCTTCCCTCAGAGCTATTTTAATTAATTTCTGTGAAGCAGAGTTGGTTTTAAGGGACCAGCTGGGAGCAGACTGCTGCCAGGCAGAAGGGCATCTCCTCCCCATTGCAAGCCCTGGGCCAGGGAAGGGGCTAAACCCTGTAGCACTGCTGGAGCCCAGGAGCAGGCAGTGCAGCAGGGAGCCCCACCAGAGCTGTCTGAGGAACAGAGAGGGAACAGGACCAGCCAGAAAACATCTACCACCACCTTGCAACACTCCATCAAATTGTATAAAACAGCATCTTAAAGTCCCTAAACACAGATTTACGAAAATGTAGCATAATACTGTCAGCATTTCAGAGGAACTAAAGTTAAAATCTCAATAAGTGTTATATTCTTTTGATGGGTTGAATGTATTGTCTTTTAAATCAACACCTGTTAAGAATTCTCTGAGAAAAGCAGGGTAATTATAGCTCATTTGTTTTCAGAAACCAGATGATGTCCACTTCAGATTCAAAACGACTGTCTGTCATGCTACTGGGCAAGTAGGATAGAATCGCTTTCTTATAATAAATAGAACAGTAAAGTATTGGTATAGTACTTTAAATGAGGATTTTGTAAAACACACTTTAAATTATAAGGAGCATTCACAAGATCTATTCTGAAGTTATACCCATGTAAGCAAAGATAAAAAAAAGAAAACATAAAAGTATTTCCACTCTAGCTGTCTTATTTTTGAAACTATTTACCCCGTAAATCCATACCCTTAAATCACTTGAATTTTCTTCTTAAAGATTTAGCAAGTACTAGATGTTTGAAAGTCTGTTTCAGTAGCAGTAGGAGATACATATACAGAGAAGCTCCCTGGCTTTGCTTCACTAACTCCTTCAGGAAAAACAGGAGGAAGCAACTGAACAACTGGTCACAGGTCTGGCAAAACTACATCATCTTCAAATTACACCACTTCACATCACTGTATTTTTATTTGACAAAGGACACCTACTGCAAAAATAGCATCTTCAGAGATGATTGTGCAGAGATGGTAACTGAACAAATACCTGACAAATAATAAGAAGTCAGGTTGTTTGATGTAATAAATCTGCCAACTACAATTTTGTAATACAAAGCCAAACAAAATAAGCTTGAAACTTGCAACAGAGCAGATCATTATGGAGGTGAATTAGCAAAGCAGGGCTTGCAACAAACTATAGCTAATAGCTAGAGTTAACTAACATAACAACTACAGCTAATGTTTTTATTAGCTATGTGCAATATAGGTAGGTAATCAGCAAATGAGCTGCTGAGATATGTGCGTATATATGTGTCCCCATATACAAATGCACACAATTAACAACAGAATGGGCCATTGAAAGGCAGCTTACCATTCTTGGTTCCCTACTCCAGTGAATGACTTTAATACCACACAGAACCGATGGCATTCCCAGCATAAAGGCTCTCTAAAGCACCTGCTCAGAGTAGCAGAGTGGCAGCACACAGACTGGAATGGTGCCCTCTTTATTCTACATCTCCCCAGCCCAAAAAACATGTCTGGAAACTACTCTGACCTACAAGAGGTGTCAAGCCCTTGTCCTGGCCTTCTTTTTGTAGGCAAAAATTGGCAAAATTGGAGGTCAAAAGCATTTTAGATATATTTCTACCACAGGGACCAGGGGCTGTGGGGGCAGCTTTGTGTTCAATATGAAGTCTTTTTTCTCTAACAAGGTGAGCAGAATCTGCAACCAGCCCAAACAAGCCAGATCTTGTGTGTCAAGGCCAATAGTTTTGCTTAATTTATTTAAAAAAAAAAAAATTAAGAGGAAGAAAAATCAACATCTGCACTAGAAAATGCAAGAAACCTTCAGTGCAGAATTTGCAAAGCATACTTGAAGGCTTAAAGCAAAAGACCCAGTTATTTTTAATAAATTCACCACTTTGGGGATTGAAGAATGGATACAAACCCACATTTATAAAGCACACTACTGCAGAATGATGCGTATATATCACTATAGAAGAAATAGCTATACTGGAGTCGCCTGTACTGAGAAATTATGCAAACATACAACACTTCACGTGAAATACTTTTTTGTTTCTTGTTTTTGTTTACTACTTGAGGATTGATTCCAGTCAGAGTTAAAATTTGGTGGATTATCTGACATTTGTGATTGGTATTAGAAAAAGTAAAATCTTCATGGATTATTTAAGCCAAAATCCAGTAGCCTGGAGTAGCAAACAGTGTCATATTGAAACTGAGGGAACACATGATTTATCAGGTGAGCTCTCTCTTTTATATTTCTAATGCAATCCAACTCCAACTTTGCTTGTGAACTACAGGTGAAGTTAGAAAAGCCTGCTTAATAACCTTGAGAGATGCAATAACCCACAAAATTGCAACAAATTCAGAAGAGAGATATCCAAATAGCCCTTCCAAAGAGAATGTGGGAATGAGGGAGAGACCACAGACAACTGCAACAGCAGGTTAGATCCATGTATGGAGGTTTTCCTGGTCTGTGTTACTCCTCTGCTTGCTGCCCTTCATATAGATCAACTACTTCCATGTTTCAGTTTGGTGTTATGAAAGCTGTAGGCTCTGTAAGAAGGGCTGATAAAAGCCACCACTGCACTCAGAACTCTCTTGTGCATGGAATCTTCTTTCAGGTAAGAAAGGAGAACTACTTCACAGCAGTGTTATGAAAATTCCTTTCCCTAACTATTATATTACGGAATCATAAAAGGGATTGGGTTTGAAGGGACCATAAAGATCACTTAGTTCCAACTCCCCTGCCACAGACAGAGACACCTTCCATTAGACCAGGTTGCACAAAGCCCCTGGAACACCTCCAGAGATGGGGAGTCCACAACTCTGGGCAATCTGTTCCAGTGTCTCACCACCCTTACAGTAAACAATTTCTTCCTAGTATCTAAAATAAACATCCTACAGCTTCAGGCCATTCCCCTTGTCCTATCACTACATGCCATTGTAAAAAGTCCCTCTCCAGCTTTCTTTTAGGTCTCCTTTAGGTACTGAAAGGACACTATAAGGTCTCCCTGGAGCAATCAATTTCACAGGCTGAAATTCAGGTTGATATCACCATATCAATCAGTCTTTATAGTGTGAAAGTGTATTAAGTTGTTAATATATATATTAGTTCATATTACATACTGTCATGTAATGAAGTAGCGGAATTTTACTAAGGACTTTGGTATTGTTCATGCTAAAGTGAAATAAACTAAAAAACAGCCTGCCCTTGTAAATAAGGACTTTGCTTCTTGGAAGCTTAGAGCCACCCATGAGGATAAAGGATAACCCTGGACAACCAAGATAACACCGCCTCCTCTAGCCCCTCTAACAGATCTCTGAAATCCTCCCAGCATCATCTGGTGTCACAGATAAGTAACTCTAGAAGGATTGATTCCAGGGACATCTGAATCAATAGACAAATAGCAAGAATGCTGCAGAAATAGCATTGCTTTACAAAGTGTTACTATGATTAGTAATCAGTAGTGAGATTGGCTGGGATGCTTCATGTGCACGAATAAATATTTACCCTTGCAATTTTGAGCTTTGTGCCCTAGCCTCTCTCCTCAGTTGGCATGGGCCAGGTGTGAATTTCTCTGACATGGGGTTTGTCCAACTCTGTCCAATTATTCAGGGATGTGGCATCTACCAGCTCTAAGGGCAACCTTCTCCAGTTTTTACTATCCTGATCATAAAATTTTCTTCCTGATATGTAGTCTGAATCTACTCTCTTTTAGTTTAAAGCTATTACCCCTTTAAGTACTGAAAGGCCACAACAAAATCTCTACTGAGCTTTCTCTTCTCCAGGCTAAACAACCCCAACTCTCAAACTTTCCTGATTGGAGAGGTATTCCAATCCTCTGATCATCTTTGCGGTTCTCCTCTCGACCCACTCCAACAGCTCCATGTCTTTCCCATGCACAGTACTCCAAGCAGAGTCTCCTGAGAACAGAGTAGAGTGGAAGAATCATCCCCCTCAACCTGCTGGCCACAGTTGCTTTTCATGCAACCCACACCTATATACATTTTTCCATTTTTGTTACATTGTAGTAACATGTAGTACTACTGGGTAATTCAAAATGACATTACCACTGGTCTGCATCAGTTCTTACCAAATAAAATCTAAGTGCTATTATAAGTACATAATTATGCTGTTAATGTTGCCTCAAAGTATGACAGAATCCAATTACCTAACTATGGGAGCAGGGGCTTTAGTCCTTGGCTTAGATTGGTTCTCTCAAAAGCACTAATTCTGCAATCCCTATTTGCTCAGGCAGTCATTTTTAAATCCATTCATTCAGAGAATATACATACATATAGGTTGAATTCAGGCATAAAGATTGCAAGACAAAACGCGCAATTGCTGCATCACGTATTGAAACTAATTGACATACTGATGCCATGTAACTGTATTCACAGTTTGAACAATCCTTTGCAAAGGAGGCACTGTAATTTTAATGTCTACATTTGTTCCCTATACCTTATCTTATTTTTGCAATAAACTTAATTCAAGACAGTCATAACACAAATGCTATTTTACAAGGGTGCTCAAACCCCTACCAGAGACTAAGCTTAACACGAAGCAAGAAAAAGAATGGTATACTCAATAGAATAACTCCAATTATTGATTTCATGAACATAGCATTTAAAAATGGCATGTTTAATGCATTAACTAGGATGCCATTACTGCTTTGTTATATTGAAATCCAGGTGAATCATCAGCAGTATGATTTGCGGAAAGATTAAACTGAATGTTTCATTTTTGAAATGACTGATTTTAGCATGTTTAGCATATGTAAGAAGTTCATTCAATAAGGAGGAACTTCTTCCATCTAAAGGCACTGGTGCAGCACTAGACAAACAGATTTGTGTAGTGATGCAGCAGTTTGTTACCTTCTACTATAATGCCTATGTTAATTATTATACGCCCAAGAAGACATTCTGGTATGATAAAAATTGCATAAAATCTTGTATGAGCTGGTGGGCAAGGCATACTTTCTTTACCTGGAATAAATGTAAGAGATAAGCTTCTTGAACTGAGCAATTTGAGAACAATATAAACCACTGGCTCAACCACACCTTGTAAAAACCTGACTAGAGGTAGAGCTGCATGGGTTTTTGCTGGAGGAAGAATGCCACCTTAAGCATCCAGGCATGGTTTGACATTCTCCTGGTCACGGGCAAAGAAAAATGCTGGGATGCCAAGGATACTCTGAGAAAGGTATAGATTATGTGCTTCCTGTCATCCTGATAGAACATTGCTTGCAGCTGGGATGGTGTGCTCTGGCCTACGGCATTGATTCATCCTTTCTGGCACGGCTTCTGTAGACACAAGCTCTATCTGAAAATCCTTCAAGGAAACACAACCTTAGGTGATGGCTCCCAGATGCTTCAGCAGCCTTAGCACATCTTCCCAGAGCTTCATCCTTGTGAACACTGCATTTATAGTTCACCTCTCAAGACACGCACACAAAGAAGTTAAACAAATGGGCATTTTGAGCACTATATGGAGCCCTCTGTCTGTATTTTAAGCAGGACTGGATATGCACACTTCTACACATAACAGTGAAACACCCATTTGACCACTTCCATGTAGGTTTCACTACTTCCTAACTGAATAATTTTTAGGTTCAGAAAACAGGATCCCAGTCCATACACATTGTTTTTTCTCTCCCCCTTCTTGCTGTCAGTTTTTGTTGTGATTTGTTATGCAATTACAAGCACTCCTCTGCAAAGGAAAAATTCCTATCTGTTCCTTTCTTTTGTCCATGCTTTTTCTGCCTCCTGTTTCTTTCAAGATCTATTTTCGCAGCTGAGTCCTTTGACTAGCCTAACTGAGCAATCAATACTTGCTTTTGTTACTTCTCCCCAAGGATGAAACTTGAAAAGTTGATTTTTACAAGATAATTTACATCCTTTTGTCCACTAATACTCTGTCTGAAATGAGATCAAAGTTTTTAAACTAAACTAAAGCAACTCCATCCTCCCCTAAAGCTTAGTAGCAGCGTATCCATCACAAAAATTTATCCTGACACTGTCTTGCAGTTTTTAAACGAACAGAGAGGCAAAATGCATCAGGGGATGCAACCTGCTCTCTTAATGAATCTGTTAGTGAAAGTTGCATGCTGACCCAGAGAGATCTGGGCAACTCTCAGTACTGAGAAGAATAACAATCCTTAGGATTGTCACAGTAGCCTAGAAAGTCAAAGCAGAAAAATTTTGTGGAACAATAATTAAATAGAGAGAAACTTGCAGTTATTGAAACTGTTTTTCTCATTGTTGAGATGCTTATTTAAGATTTGTAAATGAAATGGTTTGAATCAAAGAAACATGAATTTTTCCCAAAAGGCATCTTGGCAACCCTGAATATTGCAAATGGTTTGAGTAAAAAAAAACATAAAGGGTAATGATGTGATTGATAAGGGACTCTTAACATTCAAAGGCTGAAACAATACAATTTTGGTATTTAAAATGTTTAATTGAAAAAAGTACTTGAATTTGGCTAAAATGTATATTTATAACCTGTAACTATTTGAAACACTTTTGAAGCATGTGTAGAGGTTACTTTTTTATTTTATTAGGTTGTTTTTCAGTGTAAAAATAAAAAATCAAATTATTAACATTTTCAGATGATTACTTAAATCTTTGTTTATTTTCTTTAGTATTTTAAATAACAGCATATAAAAACTGAGTACTGTATATTTTACAGTTAAATAGTTGCAATTAAAATTACATAATAACTATGTTACATAAAGTAGGCTGCTTAGAATTGTCCATGATTGAATATGCTCATTTAACATAAATGGTTGATTAAAATATGATCCCAATAAAGAATTCTAGAACTCTGACCTGGAACTTCACAGAGCTCCAAGGCAGCTGAGAATTGAATTAAAAAGGGATACACAAAAGCCCCATATATTTGACTTGCTACTGAAGTTTTAGTACTACTAAGTTAGTAGGACTTAAAGTCCTACTGCCGCCTTCAATCCTACTGTGGTTTTCATTCTCTTAAAGCACTTTATTGGCGTAAATTTGGAACAACTGATATCAGTGTGGCAATCAGTCACTCATGCCTGTGTCTCGCTGAATCCTTGTTTAGTTCCATCATTTTACATAAAAATGGTGATGGCTTACTGGATGGACACAGTGTTTACTATTATGAGAATGCTCAGAAAGTCTAAGATGGTTAATAAAAACATACAAAGAGAAGTCCTCAATGTCTACCTATCTCCCTAAGCAATTGCAATCATCTCACCCACACCACTCTCCTGTTAGCTGTTTATTTTGCCACAGTTGCAGTCTTTCAGACGTAAAGCTCTGCACAGCACTGAGAGCAGATCAGCTAGCCCTCCTTGAGAGTCAGCTGTAAAAGCAAGCTTCTAGCCACTGAAGGGAGGAATTAATTAAGTTGAGGTAAAATGCCACCAAATTCTTGATACATTTTCCCAGGAGGGGAACAATTTAGCACTTTTTATGATAACATAATTCCAAAGTCCTTCTTGCAAAGTTAATGGATATAGCGTGCCTTGACTGACACTGCAAGTAATTTTCTCTGTTCTTTTTTTTTATAAAACTTGAAGAATATAGATTTTCTAGATTCTATGACAGAACTCTTCTAATCTGTGATGACATTTTTCTCAAGGATCAGTAAACATGTGAACAGATGCATAATCAATTTTGCTCTCCCGTACATTAATGGATTTTCAATAGTATTCTACAAAACAATTAACAGCGCCTTTAATCCAAATAAAATTTAGCATTCCAGCTTCAAGATTGCCACACTACTAAACTAAAAGTAATCTCCTCACACTCTGAAAGCAGAAACTTTTTTCACTTTTGTTCAATACCCAAACTTCAGGAACAATGTTTGACACAGTATCAATTGCTCTGTTTGGCAATTTTAATGTGAATTAAAGTATTAATAAAAGAATATTTAAATTAATAACTCTGTTACAATGATCTGACCCAAATTATTACATTCCAGTTATTTTAGTGGTATAATTCATAGCAAAAGGAAAACCTTTTCTTTTGATGCAAGACCAAATCCCATAAGAAGCAGATTGTCAATGTATCTGTTTCTGTATTTGCTTCAATATTGGAGTGAAAATGTCACTTTCTTTAGAGGAATGATGATCTATTCTACACATCTACCAGCATGCTGAGTTCACTATAACACATCTATTGATGCGAGCTGTTTGCTCTCATTCTTTGTCCTTTTATATTCAGTTATTTTTTTTCCCTGGATCTTACACAAGAGATTACTGTTGCCTTCTCTGACAATTAGAAGCTTTGTCATCAGATATAAAGTTTGCCACTTTCAAGACACTAAATAAATTGAGCCCTCCATCCTACTAGAAAGTGTATGATCTTTCATTTGGGATTACATTCCCAGGTTTTATTTGTCCTATCTTTGAGTCCCAACTCAATTGTCTAGAACAAAATGTGACGGTCCATGGCACTAGGGCTGTAAAAACCCACTCTTCTGAACAGTAGTGACAAGTGGAAAATGGTTTATAACCACTAACTCAATAATAGTTTTTATGAAAAATAATTATGTTTTGCAGCAAAAGTAGCTTCCTCTCTTTCTAGGGTAAAAATGCAATTTTCCAATTATGAACTTAATAACCAACTGTAAACCAGTAAGGCTGTATTCCCAAGCCTAAAGAAAATTCTATCTGGCTGCACACAGGAGCAGAATGAAAATTAACATACTTTTTTTTTCCTTCTCCTTGTGATTCTTTTTTTCAGCCATATGCCAAAACCTAGCAATAAGTAGCAAAACTAGCAATAAGTATGTGAATCTCACTCTGCCAGTGGTGGGGCAGGAAACCAAACACCAAACAAAAACAAACAAACAAAAAAAAAAACTCCAGAGAAGCTTATCATGAGTAGTAGCAATAACTCATTGGAAAGAGATAACTCAGGATAACCCAGATAACCCTGGGGAACTGTGTGAAAGACTTTAAAAATCCCCTTTTAAAGCAACAGCAGGCAGGCTGCAAAAGAAGCAAGCGATCTAATCCTAGCATTCAGCCTCACAGGCTCCAAAATACTTTGGACAGCCTGTTCCTTTCAGCTGCTAGAGGCAAGTGGAGCTTCAAATTCATAAGATACTTTGTATTCAGATACTGATACAGAAGGCAAAAATCCCTTACAAAAATCTAAGCCGCAAAGGAAGGAAAGTCTCTAACTGTGCAGTTCCCTAAGATCTCTTATTGGTACAGGTAATACATTATCTTTCAGTAATTTTAATGAGCTGCATACATTAAGTTCTTTCTTGCAATAACTGAATTCACTGTTTTATTACTGACTTGAGCTTTTAGTGTTTTGTTTTGTTTTCTTAATTTATCCTGGTAAAGCAGTTTATTTTATTCTCTCCAGAGCAGGGAATAATCATGGGGAAACAGCACAAAACATCTATCAACAAGCAGAGAACATGACTAATCAATCTTTGTTTCCCCTACGATACTTTATGAAGTAGTGAGTAAATCTCTGTCCTTTCGAAGAATATGTTCTTTCTTCAGCCTTACCAACACCTGAATCCACGCTAAAACACATTGGATTATTTGAATCCCTTCAATGTAGCTTCCTGTGCTAAACTGAATAGCTTTGACATTACAGAAATACCATATAGGTACTAATGAAGAGATCCTAAACAGTCAGGGCTATTCAATTCTATCCTGAACACATGAAAAAAAATGGAAATACATATTTAGGGATAGCAATCACATAAGACTATGCAAAATATGTCTGTAAAATGTTTGTTTGAATCACTACTGTTATTTGTTTGGGATGGGGGGTTGTTTGTGGTTTCGGGTTGCTTTTTTTTTTTTCATCTGGAGACTCAGTTTGATCCAAAACCCAATTTAATTAGGCCTTAAGGAAAGCAGAGAATTAAGACATGAAACAACAAATGAGAATTGTAAATAACACACTTTCACAGTGAATACTTGCAAGCATACTCTATAGGGCTCCCCGAACATCAGACTGGTAACAATTTTATTATCATAAGAGTGGCATGAAACACTTTCTGTCACATGCAAGGAAGGTAATGTGTAAAACAATGTCATCCAAAAGCAGTTTCAAAACATCTCAATGATCTGCAAGGCAGCCCCAGAGGTACTAAGATGCAAAGGATGGATGTGAAATCAAAAAAAATCACAATAACAAAAGCACAACAACAATAATAATAAAAAATGCACATTTTTATAATCTTCTGCCTTTCTGGGCAATTGCTACTTAAATATACACTGTCATAAATTACATGACTGCCAGATGCCAATGTCTACTGCAATGTTAGTAACATTCTGCTAAAACATTTGCTTGTTCTCAGAAGCATTTCCTCTGTACCTGACATATTCATCAACTTACTATCTTTCCCACCTCCCTCCCCCTCAAGTATGCAGAAATAGTGGAGAACTATCAACACTTGTGATGGTTCTTACTGCATCTTATTGAAATCACAACATTTTTGAACTGCACAAATGTTAGTTTGATTTGTTTGAATATATGTTATTACTGGCTCTCTTTCACCTTTGCTATAGTGATCAATGCTCAACTATTTTATAGGTGTCTGACAGCACTTTCCTGTGTAATTACAAATACATTCAAAATACTTTCTCTTTTCTTGCTTACACTATATAAATGAAAATTCTCTGTCATATATAATGAAGTGTACACAGCTGTCATCACCTGAGATGCTTCCATTATCAACTCAGCAAACCAGCAGTAATATTGCAGCAGTTGTAATATAAGATCAGTAATCACCACTACCATTTGAAGTGAGAAGTTTGATATTCGGGGAAAAAATAAACTATATGTCTAGAAAGTAATTCACACATTTCATTAAAATTTTATTATTTATGAGCACTTTCAGTAATTTCCTCACCCATCTTCTAACCAATAATTTTATTCTGTTTCAGCAAGGATCACAGAATCAGAACATAGTCTGGGTCAGAAGGGACCTCAAAGATCATCTAGTTCCAACTCACCTGCCATGAGCAGGGACATCTTCCACTACAGCAGGTTGCTCCTATATGGTGGAAGATATAGACATGAATTCGAACATTTGTTAGATCATCAAAATGTAAATAAGGATTTGTCCAAGCTGCAGTTAACTGCATCATTCCTTCTGTAAAGCTTGCTCATGTAGAGCCTCTTACCCACAGTCTGAGAGAGAAACAAAAAAAACCAGACAGGAGACTAAAGACTCCACAAACTAGAGACTAACTTAGTCTTCCAATTACATATTTAGCTATGGGAAAGACTATTTACGAATAACTTTCCACAAAATTTAAAAAAATTGTTCTGATGAAAAAATGATTCTTTAAGCACAGCCCAGTCTACTGTATCCATTACGAGATGTCAGTCATCTAAGACTCACAATTTGGAAGATGTCATACGGAGAGGAAAAAGAAAAGTTCACAACTTTTTCATTTTACTTGCAATGTAAGAAATTCAGAAAAAAAATGGCAGGGCTTTTGGCTCAGTTGAAAAAGGAGGAGTTGAAACAGCCTAAGAGCACCCTGTAAGATCAAGTCTTGGAGTTCTGCAGTTTCACATTTATATTCATGACCTGAAGTAAACTAAATCACCACTGATAACAATTACAGTTTCAATAGAGATGGGAGAAATGGAAAACTCTGCATTGTCTAGGTAAAACAACCTGAATTTCTTGATAAGTATAAACAAATAGTAGACTTTGGAATACGAAGAAACACAAAGTCTTACGTGCAAGACACAAAAATAGAGCCAGTACTTTCAGAACAACAAAATTTGATTTGGGAAGGAAGACTCAATAATGTGCCACAAAACCCAGTTGAACACAAGAACCTTAGAAAATAGCATTCAAAACATAAAAAGCTTCCTTTAGAACAGGAACACTCTAGGAAATTGAACTATTTTTCTTTCAAATAGAAAGTTCATGGAGAAACGCAAAAAAAAGGTAAGTAAATGAAAAACACAAAGTAGCAACAGCAGGATCAGTGTTTAACTACACTTAAAACTCCCCAAAAAACCAACAAAAAAACCCAAAACCCCAAAAACCTTCAAATTAATTGTAGTAGCATTCTTCTACTGTATTTTAACTGGAAGATAGAATGAAATGTAGTATCTTAAAATTAAACTATTCCAGACTGCAATTTACCTAAGGATAACTGAGACAAATAGTCAAGGACTGTACTTGCCCCCTTCATTAATTTGTTTCAACCAAAAGTCAGTCTTTTCAAGAAGGCATGCTTAAGTTCAAACAAGAATGAACTCAGAAAGTCTTAATGTCATGCAATAGGCATAAGGTCACACTTGATGATCACAGTTGTGCCTTCTGACCTATTGATCTATGAATGAATGTTACATTAACATCTTTGAAGCCTGCATTTTATTTATTAATACTGTGAATATTCTACATCAGATGAAACTAAAGCAATGTGTCACAATATGGCATCTGACTTGAAAAGGACAAAGCAGAAAACCCAACTATTATTACTTTGTCACATACACCCTTGTTTAAATATGTAGCTAGAAAATATTTTTGTTATTTTTCTGCTTAAGTCACTGAGTCCCAAATAACTTATTGGTCTTTGAATCATAAAAGAACTATCTATATTTAAGATACACTCCCCTTAACTACCAAGGGAGAATCTGCAGATCATCAGGATTTAGCACTGATGAAAACAGAAAATCTGGGAAAGCACAATCCAAGAGAGATCTGAGATTGTGTGAGCAACGTGCAGGTTTCACTTCTTGCATTAGTACTAGAAATAATGATAATTTTTATGCTACATTTTTTTAGTTTCAAGATTAATACAGCTTATAAAAGAAGTTCAATATGACTCCCTGATGCATTGCTATTCTGCCAGTGTACAGCTGCCAACAGTAGTTAAATCTGATTAAAGCCCCCTGCTGAGTTAATCAATCTGATAATGTCAGACATTATTAAGGAAGCATACATGATACGGTCACACTGTCTATTATCAGTGGCATGTACACCAGTGCCTTTGTCTTCACAGAGCACAGAAGCTACTTAAAACAGATAAGCATAAAAAGGATAAAAGGCATTATAAACTTTCAGTCTCAAGCATTTTTATGCTAATTCCTGCTAAAATACAGCTATTTAATACAAGATACCTTCATTTATTTTAGGGGTTTGGGAATAACAAAAAAAAATATAAAATTTTAGAGCAATGAAGTAAAGCTTAAGAACACTTCACATCATTCTGATCAATGCAAGTATGTTTCAATATAAGTCAGTCTTTTTGTTTTAGAATAAATTCATTTTACAGAAGCTGTGTCTCAGTTTGAGCCATATTCATGCACAAAAAACACAGGTCTTCAAAAAACTACAGACTACTTGACTTACTCGGAAGTCAGCAGAAATTACTTCAACATTATCATTACACTAATACACCCTAATGCTGAAATCATTTGCGTTTCAAAGAGTGCTGCTTCTTTTCTGTTTACATTATATTAAAAAGCAAAGTCATATCTATTTACACTGAGCTGTGTTTAGTCTTTGGATTTTAGCATTATCAGTAAAAATATCTGTCATTAGGTCTAATGTTAATCAACTCCTCAACCGATTAAGGTATAACACCTGACCCAGCACAGTTCCTTTGCAAAACATGTGAGAAATTGCAGAGGACAGAAGGACACCCCATGTTGTTACAGCACAGACAGAAAAATGCAGGGAGGATGTGGGGGAAAAATAAGGGAAAGGGTGGCCAATGAAACACACGTTGCTACTCTAAGGAATCAGTAACTATATCGAGCATAAAAGGAAGGTTGAGACAAACTCACCTCCTAGGACTGGTGGAAAAGCAATTCCTGTAGTGGCTTGCATTCCAAGAGAAACTGGAGGCTGATCCCCATTCTACCTAGATATGCAGTGCTACAGTCCCAGGTAAATACATGAAAAGAAATCTATTTGACTGTTCCTGACTTGCTTTAGCATTGTAACATCAATTATTCCCTTTATATGGCTATCTATTTTATTGACATCCCCTATCAATCTAATGTTCATTCTAGAACGAAATAATCAGAAGCCTACAGGACACCTGCACCTGATAATCATAAATGTATGTGAGATTTAGATCTTCTAGTAAAGAACCAGACTGCCTAAATTGTTGTGCATTTGTTTTGGTGGGTTTTGGTTTTGTTGTGTTTTGGTTTTTCTATGGCAGGAGGTGCAGGATGGACAGAAACAGACTATGAAACCACAAACTTGACGACTAAGTATACATAGTTCGGTAAAAATTCTATACAGCATCTTCCGATGCCCCTCCAGAAGCAGAAATTCTTAAAACTGTTAAGTAATGTACATACAGTGTTATGTGGCTTTGGTAGATCCAACTTCCCTGTGCATTAAGTCAATAGCTTGTTTAAGAAAAAGCTCTCAGTTTTGATGAAGGGCAACATAGTCATTACAGACCAGCCTGAATTATAACCCTATGTTTATAGATAACAAGCACGTCTGATAACTGCAAATCACAATCATAGAATTTAGCTGCATAGTATTTCTTTTTCCACTACTTTTTCTTTTACAAGGCTTTTGTGCCCCACATCTGTTTCCTAATATTCAGCTGCAGTATTTTTATTTTTTTTCCCCATTTAAGAATAAAAGAGAAATAAACCAAAATGCTGCTTAACTGATGGATTAACTCTAGTTCAAGAACTGAGATGCAACACGTATTTCCAGTTACAACTGGTTGAGAAAAGCTAAAGCATAAGATTTTTCAGAGACTGCAACCTATGTTTAATCAAGGACATCTTATCCTTATCATACTGACCTTTAAAAAAAAAAGGCAGATTTAGCCAAGGTTATTTCTTTAAAGAATAGTAACAATGTTTTCAAAACTTGCTACAATTTAAAAAGAAACAGAAGTGAAACAGTTTTTTAGTTTTCGGGAGAATCCTATTTTCCTCATTTTTCTCCCCTGTCCTCACAAAACAACCCAAACTGGAGATCAACTGGTAAAAATAGTAAACAAACAAGACAGTGCTAGTAAGTAACAACTTATTATGGGTTTGTGCCGCAGGACTGAGTTCCCATGGGGATTCTGTAATGCCTAATATATGTTATATTTGCATATTAATATTCCCACAGGACAAAAGTATCTTTATTAGTCATCTGATTTTCAGGAACTTCATGTGAATTTAATGTCTCTGAAATATCTTTCCTTCTGTCAACCTTGGCAGGACAGTACTGAGAAGAAAGAAGCAGCTGGCAGGATGGACAGGCATATGCAGGCAAACTAAGTTGCATCTCACAAGAACACTTCCCTAAAAGCACATCATCTGAGCAAGACCATACAAATTCACACCTCTACACAGACTAAAAGTAAGAAAACCTGAATTGAGGAACTCCTAAGTTTAACTTCAGTAAAACTGGCCCTGTCACAACAAAGAGACTAGAATAATCCGAAATTCCGATTTCCTTAATAGGCACCTTGCTGGATCATCTTCTTTCTCCAGAATGCACCAACCACTACAACACAATACAAGTTTGTTTTGATCCTCTGTTCTACTTTTAAATGTGGTCTATGCTGAAGTTATATAGCTGTATGACTTGGAAGGTGAATATTCATTCCATATACCTAACACCTAAACTACCAACAAATGTAGGTTTGCACATATGCTCAAACATAAGGAGAGTATGTTATTAATTCCAGTCAAGGTTTTTGAGAAGTATGAAAATTGTGGTGGAGGGTACTTTTATCTCCTTGGCTACAGCATACCAAAAGGTATGTTACTTACTTGTCGATCTAGAAAGATACTGCGCAGTCTTCTTGTCAAAATAGTTAAAGAACTTACAGAGTGATCACAGCTCTGCAGGAATTAATATCTTCCCATCCTCGTTGAACAAAGAAATCATGAATCTTGCCTGAATCAGGCACTTCACTGACAGTCAACTGCTTTACCAGAAACCAGCCCAGAGACTACAGTCCCTCACAAAAGCACACATTTTCTTTACATTATTGCCTGCAAAACAACAGCACTATTATACCTCTGAAGGCTGAAGTTCAAAGGAAATTTGTAACACCAAAAGAACATCAGTCAGCTCACTGTCCTCCCTCAACACCTGGTATTTGGCAGCCTGAGACACAGAGAAAGAGAGAGAAGGTACCGTGAAAATTGTCTGCTCTAGCTCTTTCCAAAACAGCAGATCCCTCAATTTTGGAGGTACTTCGAAAACTCAGTTCCCTCTTAGTATTAAACGCATCCCTAAATAGGAACTTCTGCCTATCCAAAGGAAGTGGAGAAGCGTGTTCTGACCCTTTGTGTTGCTTCTGAGCTTATTCACTAGAGAAACTGTTGGAAGAAATTGGCTCTCTTGTTTTCCAGACGATCTGTTGAATATGTGATGAAAGGGAACATGTTGCCCCCTGGCCACTGGCACACGAAAGGAATAGCTACAAGGATTACAAGTGGGCTCTGGGCCATATGGTGTGTAGGCTTATTGTAGGAATTTAGCATTTTTTAGACTCCTACTTTCCTGTCAAATTGGTAGAAATTAGCCACTGAGCTTCCTCTCAGAAACAACACTGTGATTGTATAATCTTTTGCCATTGAAAACCAGATTAAAAAAGTACACAAAAATAACATAAAAACTATATTTCAGTTCATCATAAAGGCAAGAAGAAGTAGTTAGAAGAGATGCTTTCACAAACAGGGATATTTATTGGAAGCTGGAGCTTTAATAAACGTAAGCTTAGCATTACAGAAACAAGCATATATTACAGCATACAAGCTTACTGCTATGAAGGTTTAAAATAGAGTTCAGAAGCTAAGCCAGTTTAAGCCACAGAGTAGTACTCCATTATCCTTCCCAAGAATGGTACAGAGTACATATGATTGACATACAAAAACATAATCTTATTTGCTATTTAGCTATTTCTAGAAACCCAATATTATGCTAGGATGCCTGCAAATATTACAAATGCTGTTTTGTGAATGAAACAATACATCAAGTAAAATAATACAGTATTGAGGTCTATACCTGATGAAAGGCTTCTAGCCTCCAGTCATATTAGAAATGAATTTATTTTAAATGTATAATGACTACATCTATTCAATATATTCATCTGTAGAGGATATAAATTGTAAATCGGGGTTGTAGACAAAGCTGAATGAGTGCAGACAGATGGGGGGCTGTTTTAAACAGGGCACAGTTCCTTATCCACTAATGCAAACAGCACATGCTTAGCATTTCATTTCAGTTGAAAAAGGTTCATCACACAGCAATCAACAATATTGTCTATTCATCTGTACTAGTGTTCTGAATTATTTTAATAGACCTTCAATTGCCTACCAAAATACCTCCCCGTGCTGTCCACCATCAAAAGGTGAAGTTCAACTCCACGGATTTCTCTTTAATGAAATCCAAACCCTAATCCTAAAATCAAGCGTGTTTTGGCTTTAACAAGGTTTTGCAATATGCCCTAGTACTCTGCATCCCGAAGGGAGGTCATCAAGCCGATAACTCACTCAGATTACAAAAAGGTATGTACTACCTGTGCACTAACCTTCTAGCCTCTATTGGAACACACAGAGGCACAACACGTCTAAAGCTATGAACAGGAATAATTTCTGGAGCATGCTATGGCCTTAGACAATCATTTACAACCAACTTGGTAATTGAAGATTACTCAGTTAATGTACGATGTGTAACATGTGCAGCATCTATGCACCTGTTGCAGGCAGCTTATAGATGCCAGAGATAAAGAATACTCTTCTTTGAAGATAGTTTGGCCAAATGGAAAAAAACAAACAACCATGAAACAAACAAAAAACCCAAAACCCACAAACCAAACAAAGAAAAAAAAACAAACCTACAAAGAAAACCAAACCACCCTAAAAACAAACACACAAAAGCAGAAACATACATCAACATGAGGGATAGCACAGAGCAATTGACACCCATGATATTATTCCCTATTACTGACGCTTGGGAGACGTTCAGGAGAAATAATGTCCTCCAGTGGGAAGGAAAAGGGACATGGTGTTAACTATCAAACCAGAGAAGTTTAATTATGTCAAAGAAGATCATACTTCCAGACTTCTAAGCACCAAAGCAGCAGACCTGACTTGGCATCTGTGTAGTATCCCAGATTGGAATTTGGGGGCAACTAGTCCCCATGGGTCCTAAGAGTATTGACAATGGAGAAAGAGCTGGGAGAGATCAGGAAGCAAGATTTATGAGTTAGGTAGAAGCTTCAGGCTCAGAGTGCAGAGCTGTATGCTCTGGAGTGTTCTTAACACTATTCCCTGGGCTACTGACAAGTGAGCACAGTGAAAAAACTGGTGTAGGGAAGAGCTCAAATTTATTTTAAGAGGGAGAGCTCTTGGATTGAATAGCATTGATCCCTGAACAGAAGTCACGGGGGAAGGAAGGAAGAGGGGGAATCAATTCATTTGCAATCCTTTGGGATGTGGAAGAAGTAAAGCTTAACACTCCATGTATTCATGTAGAGCTTCTCTGTTATTTTATGGGAACATACCTAAAAGAATGTTAAGCTTCTACCATACTCCCCGGTCAAATCAGTTCCCAAAAGTAGTAATAATATATTCTCTCTCAAAGGAGAAAAAGTTTGTTTGACTTGCAATTACATTATATTATCATTGACTGATCTGTTTTAATTTAGGGCAAAGGCTGGTGGGGCAGAGATAATATTTACTATGGTCCAACCATAATCAAGTGCTCAGGGAACCCTGAAACAAAACTGACAAAGAAAAACAAAAATCTCCAAGGAAAAACCAGTAAGAAATATGGTGGACAGAAACGGTCTATTGGTCTCCCTGCACTCATCTAAAACAAACAAACAAACAAAAAATCTAACAATATTTTGATTACTGGACATCACCATACAGAAAGGTATGTTAAGAATCAAGCACAATCAATCAGAATTCCTATTCAGACTGAAGACAAATAGAGAATGGAAGAGATTCTAAGCTGATGAATCATGAACCACAACGGAAGCAAAAAAGAGAGAAAGAAAAAAGCCAAACCAACCAGGTAGTTAGGCAGAGTCAGCCAAAGTTAGCCAAAGATAGTTATCCTTATGTCAAGCAAAGACAGAGAGAAGAGTAAATGTTATTATAATATCTTAATCTATTTATCATGGCATTTTACTACAAAGCATTCATCATAATTATCAAAGTCAAATAAACACTTTCTCACCACATGAAATGATTAAATACAGTTTGACTTCGCAAGCATTAATACAAATGTAAATTCTTTTAAAGCCAAACTACAAGAAAATTAAACTCAACAAAATTAAGAAATAAACAAGAGAGTCTCACACACTCTATGTAGTAAATAAATAAATAAATAAAATCAGTAACACTAACACTGGAGCTAGGCAACTAGCACTATTTACTTCAGGCACACAAAATTTAATAATTGCTTTCTGAGCATGTTTTTGGTCCACACACAGTGAGAGGACAAATATGCTGTGGGATGGTCAACAGCTCAGACTCAATTTTTACATGTGGTAAAAAGTGACAAGACTGATAGCAATGTGCCATACATTCTCATCAGTCACAGTTAGTCCTCAGACTTCTATTATCCACAAATCCTGCTATACAATCAAAGAGAAAGAACTACTGAATTATTTATTAAAACTGACACCATCAATTATGCTCCCATATAAAAAGTCACCAAGCAGCCATTTAAAGAATTAGAGTGTATATTTTGGTAACTTGTGACCAGTTAACCACCACTCTGGTTTGGGAGAGGGTTGGAAGCTCTTCTCAGACATTTTATATCTGAGAAGTTGAACTTGCAAAAGCATTATTTCCTCCCACTGCAAAGTCTTGTACTTCTGGCCAACAAAGCCCAAAGTATGATACCAATACTCCCTTTTTCCTTTTTTTCTTTTCCTCCCCAATATCACCTTTTGACATAATCTAAAAAGTTTACAGAGGTGTACCTAAAGCGACAGCCTTGGAATAGTGTTTTTCCCCATTGCAAAGCCAGCATCAATGCTAAGAGCCCCAAATAATGAAATGGTATTCCTTGGCAGCCAGCTGGACTCACACACCAAAATTCTGATCTCTTGGTACAAGCAAGGCATGCGGTTGCCTTGTTCCCCTTCAGTACAAGGGGTCCTTTTTAATTCACACATGATTTTCACAAAATTTCTATCACCTTTTAACATCAGGGTTATTAAGTTAATATTTTAGGAGACGTGAATAACCATATTATTGCTGTGCAGCAATTCCAAAATACTAACACAACATTGCATTCAGAAGAGTGGGTTACATTCCCAAAACATCCTGTCTAGACAATTATGAAAAAGCATGACCCACCAATGTATTTCCCAGCATCACCTGGTTGCCTTTGCTCTGAGTAAATACAGCGTAATCACAGCTATGAAAGTTATCCTTTCAGCAGCACCCAGCACTGAGTGGAGAAATCTGCAAATAATCTAATAGACAAATGATATATAAGCCCTCATATGTATGCCCTCAGCATGGAAAGGTGTCCAGATTTGCATAGTCTCTGTATGGGATGGTGTATAAGACAAAGATTGCCTATAATAGTAAATTAAACATGTCAGGACTGTCTACTGGCACTAAGGCCAGCTGGCACAGTAAAGCCTGTGCCCATACTCCCTTACCCTTCAAAGCATACAACTGTTCAATGGAAATGTCTTTCAGCTTCCCTTCTGCCAGGGCCGGCTCAGAGTTTGTTCAGAAGAATACTGATGGGTGCTGTCCAAAGCCTTGCAAGATTGTTCTAAGTAAGTAATATTAACAACAACAGTCCAATAACGCATTCTGGAGTTGTTGATTTTATCCATATAGACCTAAGTGACAAGTCCAGAGGGCTCATTTCCCCTTTGTAGTAAGAACTAGAAGAACATAAATAAAAATAGGGAGGTAACTGAAGTCTCTAGGAGAAACCATAAAACACCACAAGGGATGAACATCTTGTTACCAAAAATGTTAAATAGCTGGTTTTCCAAGTACTTAGGAAAAAGAACAGAAGCTACCAGAGTAAGAAAAATGCTCTTAGTTTCAAGTACCCAATTTTTTTTTGTCTTAATGCCACTGTTATTTCAGGCAATTACCATTACAGGGAGTATTTTTCCTAAATTCTGCTGAAGACAATCTACAGACTAAATGCAACTACAATTCAGTGGCTGATCTAGATATAAATTCTTGCCATTTACATAGAACCCAGTGAAGTCCCAATGAATACACTCAGTCTTCCCCCTAATTTCAACATTTATCCAGATTACTAGGTTAATATAGTTTCTTTTAGTTTCTGTGGTATGAAAAGGCCAGTGCTATGTCATGTGCTCTATTCCTGGCATTTTTAATGATGAACAGGTTCACTAACCACAAGGTCTAAATAAAGTTCTTACTTAAACATATGACTATTTACAATATGAATGTTTATACAAGAACAAACTGGCAGCAAAGGTGCTCTTGTTAAATTTATCCTCTGGTTTGGTTACTTCAAATTGGATAGCAATTTAAAAGCTATTTTCAAAAGCTTTTCAGCAATCTTTATTTCTTACATGAGGAATCATTGGGCTCTTTAGGAAGGAAAGTATCTCTTTTAAGTAGTATGTGGACCATCAGTAACAGGACACTCCTTTCCTACTGCTACCCTTATCTAAAACAATGTTGAAGTTACTCTGCCCGCTCTCATTAAACTGTAATTAAATAATAAAATTACTGGAGCAAGTCAATGAATTGAAAATCACAAGTGTTAACTGTTAGGCCTTCAATATAAGAGCACCAAAGCTCTGCAGTAACAGGAATGGACCAAATGGTCCACAAATGAAATTCAAATGGTTTATAAATTTAATGGACTTCAAGAAACAACTGAATTTTTTGTTTATATTTGGTTGAATTGAAAGAAGAAAAAAACAAACCCCATCAAAATGATGCAAAAACTGCATTCCAGATCAATCAATATACTTAGGTTTAATGTGTAGTCCTTCAAAGGGTGTCTTTAAAAGATTTGAGGTTAGGTTTTGGCTTCTTTAAACAAAAAGTGCCAAAACAGAAGAAACATTGTTTTAAGAAATACATGTTCATAAATTTTTAAACTTTATTTTTAAAAATTTGTAAACTTCTAAAGAAATTTCAACACTGATGTATATTGTATTGATACACATACACTCATTTGACAGCCTTTCAGATTATTTTTCAAACAAATAAAGTCATCGCATAACTACATTTTTAATGTACTCTGAATGATGAAATAACATCTCCTGACCTTTTAGCCACACATCCCTCAGATCATTTCTTCCTCCTCATCTTTGGTGAAAGATGCTTCTATTTGCCATCTCAGGAACACCACTCCTGCCTCTTAAGAATCATCTTCTGAAACTTAGTACAATGGCTTGTAATACAACTGTAACAAGCCAATACAGGTCCAGATTTTTTATTAGTCTATTCAATGCCAGTTCTTCATCTAATCTACATTGTGCTCAACATGTCCTCAGCAAGACCTTTTTTTGAGGTTTGAATACCACTGTAAGACAACTGAAGTTTAAGTGTATCATTTACTCCTTTTTTTTTTGTTGATCTATTTACTTACTGCTTTTAGAAGCAAATGAAAGGACTAGAACATTTACTGCTCTGATATAAAAGAACATTTTGAGTAATAAGGGTGGTGTTTTTTTAAACTACTTACTACCCTTTTGGCACACCAGGGAGAGAGTGCTAGAGATCCTCCTTCATGCAGACCAGAAGCCACACCACTGATCATAACAGGGGCTTGGTGATTCTGCAGGATGACTCTGAAGTTAGTTGTTGATTGATCTCTTCCTGCATTTGGAGTTAGATGTGTCTGAGTATGTGAAACAGGTTATATATTTAGGAGAGATTTCAGCTGCATCTATTTAGAAAGCCTTAAGGAGCTGGCTGGCTCTTGGTTTTTACTCAAAAGGAAATACAATAAATGCAAAGGAGTCCAGTAACTTTCAAGTGTGTAAAAAAAAATTAAAAAAATTGTTCAGTATAAGAAGAGTTCTTCATGACTGTTTATAAACTTCACTAAAACATGCAAGTGGAAGCACTTAACAGCATAAACCTTCACTGTTAAAAGACAACAGTCAGCTAATTTCATTTATTAGAAGTCTAAATATAAAATAGTGCAATCCAGGTGATTAAAATAGTTGCATGCTGCTCAAATAAAACAGGTCTGCAAAATATTCAATCAAATATTTAATCCATAAAATGAAATTTCATGCCAAAAATTACCAGTCAATTCAAAAGGGCAAAAGTTGGACACATCTATTCCATGGCTTCTCTAAGTTCAACGTTTAGTTTAAATCAATTATTGCCAAACACAAGCCACATTCTGCTCTAACAACAAATACTGCACTTGGTTTCTTAAGATACAACAAAAGCAAAATTTGCAATGAACATGTTCATACATTACATAAAGGTAAACTCACAGAATGTGAGCCAACCATCACACGTCTATTTTTAAACCACACCTCACCCTCATTGTTTCAGTCCAAAAAAACTGAACCTTAGGTTCCTTTAATGACCTGTAAACTCAAAAAATGCTGGAAAAATCATGCTTCTCAACAAGAAAACAAACCCCAAAAGCCAAAACCAACAAACAAATTACATTATAATTATCAAAGAATTCCAGAACAGGATGAGGTTGGAAGGGGCCTCTGGAGGTCATCTTCTTCAACTCTCCTCATCAAGCAGGGCCACCTGCAGCCACTTGCCCAGGACTGTCCAGACTGCTTTTGAATATCATCGAGGATGGAGACTCCACAACCTCCCTGGGCAACCTGTGCCAGAGCTTAGTCAACCTCATAGTGAAAAAGTGTTTTCTGATGTTCAGACTGAGCCTCCTTGTTTCAGTTTGTACCCATTGCCTCTTGTCCTGTCAGTGGCACATTTGAAAAGGCTCCATCTTCTTTACACCCTCTTGCTATTTAAACACTTGGGTAAGATCCCCCTGGGCTTCCTCTTCCCTAAAGAATTTCATTTTAACAGAAGCTATACAGCAGATATCACCAAAAATGATGATGTACAACATACGTTAATCTTGCCTTCAAAAATAACTTTTGTGTTAAAATAAGTTACCTGTCCAATAAAATAATTGAAACCAATAAAATTTGTAAAGGTGAAGAAGTTAGCTAGGATTAGTTGACATTTCTCCAATGCACAACTTATTTCCTGGACTTTCTGTTTTTTTCTTCAGGAAGAACTAAGGAATAAAGAAGCAAGTGGACACCTAGCTGAAGGCTTGCCTATGTCTAAACTTTCACCGCTCAAGAAAAACACATGATTTAACACTATTTTTAGTTAAAACAGTCAAAAAAACTGAAAGAACATTTAGAAACAAGGTTTACATTGACTCAGTTTAAAATCAATAGACTTAATATAACTCTAAATAAGACAGAAAACAAGGAATTAAAAAAAAAAAAATCTATCTGGACACATTTTAATTAAGTTCAAAACTAATTCAACCAATTCATCAGTTTTTGTAGCCTGCATTTTTAGAAAATGCTGATGATTCAAACCACTGTATCAAGGGTATGGAAGAACATGGAGCAGAAGCTGGAAGAAAGGAGCATAAGGCTTGCAAGCCAACCGTTTTGCTAAAGGGTGAATGAAGTGGTGGGCAAAGTTAATCTGCAAACTCAGTGGAAATTTTAGGACCGAATGGCATTTACACTTGAAAAACACATACTAATACACTGTCTCTCCACCTATAAGCAGCAAATTTACCTTTTTCTATTTTCTAGACAAGTATTTTTTGTTTCTTTTTGGTTTTGTTTTAAAACTTGCTTCCAACAAATTCAGCAAAATAAATTGAAAAGCAGTAACAGCAACTATTATGCAATTGAGTCTTCTCTCCATTCCTTATCACAGTGCACTGCTATTTCCAATTACATTTCATTTCAATCAATACACAGCCAGAAAGAATGCTTATTTTGTAGCCTTAGTAATTGTTACAATATAAATGCTGAAGTTACTTATCTATATCTTTGATAGGCATCTGATAAACATTATATTGTTTAAAAATAGCCGTCTTCCTGCTAGATATTTTTTCTCTTTTCATATTTGCATTAAGTAAGCTGTAATCAGTTTGGTAGTGTGTACAACACGTAGCATTCACTGCACTTCTACAACACGTAGCATTCACT
>NW_020897695.1:5856335-5881644 GCF_003984885.1 Neopelma chrysocephalum | reverse complement strand
TCACTGCACTTCTACAACACGTAGCATTCACTGCACTTCTACAACACATCCATTTATCCAAGAAAAAAAACCCCTTTCATGTATTTCTTCTTAGTAACTCAGTGTAAACGGCTACTAAAATTTGACATTATCGGTGCCCCTTATGATAAGAAAAATGAAAGCAGATACTGAAGACGGTTTCTGTAGTTGGACAGTCCCACATCACTGTGCTACTCACTAATCATCTCTGTGTGTTTTCTCTTTGAAACATTCTTCTATTGCTGAGCTATAACAAACAAACCATGTATGGATGATTACGCCACTGCACTAACAATTACTAGTTGGCCCTTTTCCATTTTGCTTGTTAAAATCTTCATTAGTCATGTGGAAAGCTACTAAGCCATACAGAATCTACAAATTTTACAGAAATGTATGGAAGCATTTAGGACTGAAAACAATCCATTTAAGCATTTATGTTTCTTAGCCACAGGACTATAATGCATATCAAATAACAGAATTAAATTAAAAAGCAAGTGGTCTCTTACCAGTTAAGTAATGAACTGTCCTCCTACAAAGTACTAATATGCAAACACTTTTAGCCAGGAATTTATGCATTGTCATGGCAAAAATAATTTTCTTGACATAAACCACTAAGATAAGTTTATCTACACTTCTTGAAGTCTTAAAAGTAATTATTCTATCATTTTACTGTGCTTCATGCAAATTTTTTACATATTTATAATGTAGTCTGTCTAGTAGAGTTTTAATTCAGTCCAAAAGTCTAGTTATTTAATCCAAAAATTGCATCAAATTAACATCCTAAATAATAACAAAACCGAACCCCAAGCAAACAGAACCCACTTTGCTGAAATATTAGCAACAAACAGATCACTAAACATAAGCCAGAAGTTTTCACGTGAATAAGAAAAAAGTCAGTTTGATAGTGTTGGAAAGAACTACAGCATTAGTATAAAGACAGGTAATACTGTAGCAAAATAAATTAAAAATTCTCAAGGCTAAGAGACCCCCGCAACCAATAATTTTGAAACAGCACAGGAGGAAAAAATATCCTCTCAGGGGGTAGCAGGTGGAATAAAGTGTGTGCATTCTATTCATCTGAAATGTTTCAAAATTCACAGTAAAAACATAATTTTGAAGACCCTAGGGTGAAAGGTGTTATGTAAATTAAACAAAGCCAGTCCCAGATTTTGGGACAGCCTCATCACTCTCTGGGATATAGAACTGCATACAGCTGACCAGCTTCCTGAAAAAGTCACGCAGCTACCAAGAACACAAAAAGATTCAACCTGCTAACTTACAGCAATATTTACATGTTTCTGCACTGTTTCTCTGGGCACTGGGCTGCTTACAATTCCACAAGCCCAGAGGGAAAAAAATTGAAGTTAGCTTTACAACCAACGTGAGATATGTGGAGCATGGAATAATCCTAGGAACTTGTGAGGCATAGTACAAATTGTAAACCTCTCAGATATACCAATAAGGTCAGGTCACAGTGTGTAAGGTGTCACATAAAAGGTAACAGTACAACTGCCAAAAGCAACCAGCAACACAGAAGAATTAGGATGTGTTGACAAGAGGAACTCAAGCTTAAAGTAATTCCCCTTAGCCCACAAAGGGGTGGGGGGACCTACTCTTTGTAAGTTCTGCAAATACTTGGCATATTTTTACTACTGCGTCCATTAGTGATATTTATACACAGCGATGACCTCGTTCTCTAACACAGTGAATAAACGTGAGAGAAAAAAAATCAAGTATTTTGGTTGTGTATTTATCAGCATTTGGGCTCATTTAAATACTACTTGAATAACAACTATCTTTCTCAGCTGAGCAGAGCATCAGGTTGGCAGACTGTGCTTCAGTTCTTCTCAAAGTGACAATTAACCTTGATATCAGTCTGCAAAGTGCTCTGTACTGGCAGCAGAATAAAATTATCATTATCATATAAATCATAAAGATTCTACTGAAACTGAGATAGCTGTCATCCCTCAACTATTTGTATTCAGTAAGGAGCACAGCAGATTGTTGCAGAACATCTTCACCACACTGTTGGCTTTGGAGGCTGCATTTGTGGCTACCTGAAAATGTGTGACACAGGTATACCAAAAGACTCACAGTTAATATACATTATTAATTAAATATCTCTTAGGGAGGTTTGCGATGCAGGAGATCATTATACTTGAATCGTGAATTTAAATCTGATTTGCACTATAGTAATTCCAGACACAAATGAGATTTTCAAGTTGATTATGTGATGCCTATCAGCTAGACAGTTTCCCATCCCAATGATACTTGTGATTGCTTGATCTTATTCTTCCAAGATTACAGCTTATGAACAAAAGCACAAAAAACTCCAATAACAACAAAACCCAAAACTCCAATTTTGCTAACATTGGATCAAAATTCAAAATAGTCCTCTTACACGGCTGCTTAAATCACTGTGTTGATAGATTGTTGAGGAATGTACTCAGACAATCAGGACTGCAGCAGTTCTGTCCACAACAGCCCATTGAAATGCCTATTAAGTAGATGCTTCTTCCCTTCTAGGCAGCCCGGACATGCAGAGAAGGAAGAAAACTGAGTCATCTTCCCTAAAAATTTCCCACTTTTAAACACGCCATGACAAGTGACTGTGAAAATGTTTACAGCCATATGACACTTCATTTTTGTAACGTGCACACTGTGTGTCAAAGTGTTTTACTGTTCTTGCTGCTACCGACAGGACATTGCTGTGAATAAGACATGGCAGTGAAGCAAGCCTTCTTTTAGAAATATTTTTATAAACTGACAGGTCTTATTTTATCTGTAACAGAACACAAATAAACAAACAGCCAATTATGTGGAAGGGCACATTGGGTGTTGCGTTTTTACCCCCAGCAAGAGCCGACTATTTTCTCTGAGCTAAACTACAGCAGATCTTATACAAGTACCTCAGGAAAGGGAGACTAAGAACTTTGTACCTGTGGCACAAACTCACTCCAGAGGATTGTTTTTGGCAGGCAATGTCGTAGATTGTATGCAGGAGATACAAGAAGCCACGGTTGTGTTTCTGACCCAGGAAGTAATATGAGTTCTCTGAGAAGTGCAGTGTTAAAAAGTGCACTCCCACAAAGCATTTTGAATGAGCAAGCCCAAGTGTATCTCATGATGCCCCCTGCAGAAAAATGAACTTACTCCAACACAAAATGGAGAAAGGCTAACTTTTCTCCAGTAATCAAAAGCCAGACACAATTCCAAAAATGGTTCAGTCGAGAACGCCCTGCTTTTCTAGCTATCCAACAAAATCTGAAATAATGGGAATGGTCCATTTTCACACTACAGACTCAGGTAAAATTCCTGTGCAAAACTCAAGCCCAGTGAACTTCAGCCAACAGCTTAACCTAGAACACTTAATGAATCCCATCCACAGTTAGTTCACGTTACTGCAAAAGCTAGTGCTGCATTTACCATAGTGGTTCTGAAACTAATATTCTTGTGAACCCATCCTGGCTGCAAGCCCCAAATTTCAAACTTTATTTTTAATCCCCGGTTTGCAACTCTAAATGCCACAGCTATGAGCTTAGCAATTAATTACTTATATCAACAATTCTGAAATTGCATGATAGGCAGACATCTAATTTTTCAGTCATAAACTTCTCTGAAAATTAAATGCATTACATTCCATCCATCCTCTCTTCGTGGGTTATAACATGCCTAATTTTACAAGTAATACATATATTTATCCTATTTAGGCTACCTATGATAGCAAATAATGAGACTGCACAGAATTTTAAAATTCTCTGGATCACATCTATGGTAAAAATGACCTTACAGTTGACACCATATAGTTATCTTAAGCATACTATAATTATCTTTAAAAACCCAAATCTATTTAGCTCAGAAGTACAAAGTCCTAAATACTGCCTTCTTATGTGTAAACAGACTAATCATAAATTAGTGTAATAAAACACTTAAAAATAAAAGCCATTTTAGAATTAGAACACCTTAAAAGGTAAAATAAACCCAGTTTGTTACTACAGGTAACATACATTACCCATAGAATTTTGATACATGCAGAAAATACTCCACTAGTGTCACAGAAAGAAAAAATTTCCTTTGGCAGTTTTAAAGTTATAATAAAAAGAATAAAAATCTCTATTAGATTTATGATGTATATACAGTGGTGATTACTGTCAATACCTCCCAAACAAAAGTTAAATTGAACTTGAGCTAATCTTGCAGAAATAAAAAGCCCTCCTTCCCCCCAAACCAACCTGTACTAAAAAGGAGGCAATCATTTTGAAAGAATGAAATTATTCACTATTTCTCCACTGAACAATAATATTATTTTCTGATAAAGAAATTTCATTATGAAGTCACTGCTGAATTTTATACAAGAAGATTGTCTACAGCCAGATAATCCAGAACAAATGCCTTTAAAAGCTTTAAAATTCTTAAATGCTACACTAAGCTCCAAATTCCATAAAAGTTACATATATAAAGATATAAATAATTTAAAAAAAGGAATATAACAACAACACCCAAACCAGAAAAAACCTGGAGAAATTTTAAGTTGTTGCCTGTGTCAAGTGTTACCCAAGAGTAATTGCTGTAACTGTGTACCACTTATTCAAATAAAAATCTACTAAATTAAACACAAACCCTTATATTTCAGTTGTAGCTACAGAATCACCATCTTGATCTCTACAATATTTACAACATTAAAAGGCTGCAAATATCACAAAAGCATACTATCACTCACCTATAGTCTCCTCTAGGCACAGTATGCATCTCAAGTTAATAAAGGCCACATAAATGTGGCTTTTGTACAGAGCAGATACTAAATTATGTTTTTGATTACATATTTCTCCCTAAAAAACCACAATGTTAACATTAATCAGAGGAAACTTCAGATTCTGGCATAAATTTGACTATCGTATAAAAGGTAATATTTAAAATACATAATGCCTTACCACACAAACACGAGCTGCCATATGTGAGGCACTGCTAAGCATGGTTTCCATTAAGCCAATACACAGTACCTGGCTTCTTTCCAAGAAACATGGAAGTATTTAAAAAACCCTGTTTAATCCAATTCCACAGTCTTGAAACAAAAATAAATTAAAGCGTTGCAAGAACTGTTAAAATGAAAAATTAAAGGCATGTAAATAAGTGGAAAAAAAAATTGTCAGAAAAAATGAAAACAAAGATTATTTCAAGTAGATATCTTAATCATAATTAGCAACATTTGGCATGTTTATGATATGATTCAAAGCTGCAGCCAATTAGATACCCCAAAAAGCTTGTAACAAAGCTGCAAATGTGTAACTACAGCATAAATAAGTTTTATTGCACAGCAAGAAAACAGCACCCAGATCAATTTCATAGTTTGTTCCCAAAATGCTGTAAAGCATGCTCTGGTACTAGTTCATGACTTTTTAGTCTGAAATAGCAGCTTTTCTGCCGGGAGATTTTGGAAAACAATTTCATTAAATTCAGACTATTAATTGTTAATCTGTACACATTCCACGTATACCAAGAATAAAAGAAAAATTACAGTTTTGCCTTAGACTGTCATGCCTATGCAAAAAAAACCCCAAAACAAAACCAGCAACAACAACAAAAAGCCAAAACAAACAAACAAACAAACATCCCCCCCAAAATAATAAAGTGCACTAAGTTAATAGCTGTTAAAAAGCTGTACAATTGTGGTATTGAAACTGAGAAAGACTGATTTTTTTTTAATTTTTTTTAAACAGATTTCCAAGGAGAGGGAAAAACACTATTTTGTCTTTGGAAGGAATAAGAGGCACACAATAGCATTCAGGAAATGACATGAATTTGTCATATGTTTTTTTAAAGTTTTCTTAAAAAGGAAATTTTTAAATATTACAGAGAAGAGCAGAGTTCAAATTCTGCTCAAATGTGAGTGTACTGAAGACTACAGTGTTAGGTACTTCTGAGATTGTGCCATTTATTTAAGGAAACAAATATTTCATTATCAGTAATGCTGTCAGTTCCAACCAACGGCCAAAATATCTTCCATTTTCTTCCATTTCCCTCATTTATTCAATAATGAGTAAATTACTAAAGGGTAATGAGCTGCTAATAAAAGCATGTTTTTTACATGATTATCATGAAATGGCAGTGACTGCTTGTTCAGTGCAACAGTCCCTACCACAGTCACACTTTCAAATAATTCCACTCTATCAAATTTCTGTAAAGAAATTGATCCTTACGTAGTTTTCATACGAGACATTAGTCTATATTTGGGGGAAAAAATAGGAAAAAAACCCCACAGAAATAGCTAACTACATTTAAAAGCCACATGTTCAGACATTTCTCTGCAAAGTCTCCTAACAATGGTGTAAAGTCTCAGCAAAGGTGGTTTTGTTTCCCTTGATGGCAAGCAATGATTGTTTTACACACTTATTTTAGATTTTGGTGGGGGGAAAGGTCTTTCTGTGTGTTTTATGAGGGCTGTACTGAGGAGATTAGAAAAACATGCATATAAATATCAATTTTATATTATAAACCAAATTCTGGCTCATGGGGGGGGGAAAAACAACCAAAAACCCCACAAACAAACAAACTAAAAACCCACCTTTGTTTAGCTACTTAGGAGAAGGCAAAAGAAACGTCTGTGAAAGGTGGTCTGAAAAATTCTGGAGCTGAAAGCATTGGGGATTGCTCTTGTACTTCCTAGGAGACTGACTTACAAAGACCAGCTGCAACTCAATATGAAACTGCTGGAAGAGAATTTCTCTGTTCAGAATTCCCCACACTAAAAGCATCAAAGTGTTTCATTTTACCCTTGTTACAGTTCTTCCCTACCTCCTCCAACTTACAATTTAAACTAGAGCTTTAGTTATCTTCCACACTAAGCACATTGCAAATATCAAGGAACCCTTCCATGTCCATCACAGGCTGCTTTTTGAGCACTTTTCTGCCCTTTCCTGCTTCAAGGAAGGTGTGATCATCATGACCCCTCCTTATGCCCCAATCTCATTTCCCTCCTTCAACTGTGCCATGGGATGTGCTCTGGCATCTCCCTGACCTTCCAAATCTGCACTCACACAGTGCTTGCTGAAGTATTCGTATTCTTCTCTAATCTTAGTTTCTTTTTTCTTTTCCTCCTGGGAGAGAAGTTGCCATCATTCAAAAACTGGGAGAACTGGCAGAAATCACGTGGAGGTATTGTTATGCTGGGAGGTATTAATGGATGTAGTCAGACAGTTCTTTACTTCCTCATCGAGTGAAGTTGCCAGACCTGGCAAGCAGCCAGTGGCAGGTTCCCTTTACTGCCTTTTTTCTATTTCCCCTCTCATCTTCATGAAAGTTGCTAATGTTTCAAGCCACCAATAGCCACAATACATCCTGAAGCTTTTGAGTGTTGCATCTAATCATCCTAAAATCATCCCACAACCGCAAGCAGAAATGCAATCAAGCAGATATTCAGAACTCAGTTTATTCAATGAAAACAAACAAACAAACAAAAAGCTCATTGCTCTCTAATTTAATTTTTTTCATATCAAACATATATTTTCAAAGATATCAGATCACTGAAGAAACATCAGCTATATTTTAGATGGCCTTCCAAGTACATTGCATCTTGACACATGGAAGACCCATGAAAAGAAACATCTGTGCATTATTTTTTAAAAAAAGATTCTCTGTGAACATTGAAAGGTCACTTTTACAGTGAAAATAAACAGGTATTTTAAATAGATGTTTTAATACAGCTACATGCTTCAGACCTGAAAGCACAAATGACAGTCCTGCACTGCCTTAAAAGAAAATGACTAAAGGAATGAAATGATTACATATTCAAAAGTAACCTGACATTTTTCATCTGAGGTACTTCAAGGTCCCAAGGTAATAAATCGAAAACCCCCACTAGTTATAAAAAACAGGCAAGCTAACTCAAGTGATAAAATATAATCCCAGTGCGATCATTAACTTGCATGTTTTTGGGACATGTTTTTTGATTCTTTTGAAGCAGAAAGGGACTCAAAATTTAAAAACAAAGCAGTTACAGTGAGCACTCAAACAGATTTTTCATTCATCCCTACCCTCAATTGTTAATACCTCATGGATTTAAAACCAACAGTATCCTGCACATTAATATCAACCACTTGTATGCTTATCTTTTTGATTACATTTTGTTATTTCCCGTAAATTCTAAAGAGGGCAGGCAAAATTATATACAATGTTCTGTGTTACATTTTCTCTAGAAGGTTATAGAGAACCAGCAGCCTATCAAAGTAAGCCTATACAGGCAGAAGGTAAACTCCATGGATAACAGAATAGAAATGGAGCCTGGATTCAGGCTGGAAATGTTTGTAAGAAAAAACATTCAAAGAAAGTATTTGTTACTCCAGTTTTCATCCTGCTCACACATTAGCATCACATGCATCACAGTCATGTGTCTGTGGCAAGAGACTGATGCATCCCTAACTCAAACAATCAAAATCACTGAGCACAATTGCACAGCAGACACTTGCTGTACCTGCTTCTCTAGGTCCCTACACTTCTCTCTGCATTGTAGAGCAAGGCTCACTACCTTCCGCCTCCCAGTCTTCCCAGGATATTATGCTAACATTCATTTTCTGCTCCTGATACTTGTGACATCTCTTTAGCTTTTAAGTAGCACTAGGTAGGAATTTAAACAGGAGGCCCTGAGAACAATAACTGAAACGGATAGAATTCACACAGTCTCTGAATTGTGAAGATCCAGCCTCAGCATTTCAGCAAAAACAGAATCAGAGCAATATTAAACAGGAATGCTGGGCTCCATACAATCATTAATAGCAAGACACATCCATGAGGCACAATGAACTCTCTCCCTAAGCCAAATAGAATAATTTGCCACTCCACTTCACTACATCACCCCAAAAAGAAGCGTGTTTTAAGTATTTTCAGTGTGATTAGTTTTCACAAGCAAAATACTAGGATCAATTTTGGGTTCTTATCAATTTTGCAGATAGTTTAAAAAGCAAGGAATTAACGTAATGATTGCAAACTAATAGAAGGTATAAGACTACATGCAGGGTTTTAAACTGATAGTTTTGGAATGAGAATCAGTCAATTTGCCCACTAAGTTGCACAGTCCTTTACAGTATACTTCTGAGCCTCAAGCACTACCTATATTGCTACAGGGAAAAATAAATAAAACGTATAAAACATAATAGAAATTGCAGTAAATACACAGAAAATAGAAGAATGGTGAAAAATACACTAAAGAACATCAAAAGGAAACATGAAGGGGAAGACAGGTAATATCAGTGACTTAACAGGAAAAATTTTGAGCAGTTGCTCCAAGTGGTGTCTACTAAGAGCTGCTATTCACTTTGTGCTGGGTCTCCTTGTTTCCAGCTGTTAAGTTCACATTGAGAGAAGCTAAAAATACATTAAATACTTTCCAAATATTATTTTCCCACGTAACCAATTGGTATAAGTTGCCACAGAGATGTTGTTCTCTTGCCAGTGAGAAGGGAAATAGTATACAATGCTGACAATAGAAGTTGTATTCTATGACATCTATTGTCTTGGACAAGAGGCAGTCCAAAATATGGGAAAGTTTGAAAAGGCATTATTTTAGCTACAAGATTTCCCAACTATTCCCTGCTTTCCATAAGACAATATATGAAAATGATACTTAAATATGAAGTTTTTATCGCCTGAGAGAAAAGGTATACTCTGCACTACTCAGAGGTATAGTATGTGCAACATTTCTTGTAATAAAGCTTTGGCATTTCAATGAGGTAGAAAAAAAAGAAGAGTGGCCAATGTCTAAAATTTAGGCCTATTGTCTCCTGACAAACTGAAATTTCACAATACTGCAAATTTAAAACACAAACGTACCTCCTTCGCGTTCAGGACTCTCCTTGACAGTAAATTCAGCTCAAAAAAAAGTCAAATGGGGGGAGGGATGGGACAACATATACTGAAAACCATCCAGTTCTTTCTGTTAAATGTGAAGTATAACAGGCTTTCTTATTACATGCCTTCCTCCAAAAATAGCAATGATTACACTGCTCAACTCCCACACTCCCCTCCTCAGCTTGGCTTTTTTATGCTTAGAACATTATACATTCTCAGTCCTGAGGAAGAAGTCAGTTTGTGGAGTCCAGAAGACTCTTTCCATCACCCAGTACCCAAATTACAGAATATGAATAACTAGGGAGGCAGGCAACTCTTAGTTTCTTATAACACTAAATCTTCTTTTAAAGCCAAAAGTGACAGATTTTTTTTTAATGAACTCTAAAACCCACAGCTTTCCACATTTTTGGAAAGATGCTGCAAGTCACAGCAGTGATAATCTGCCAATTACAAGGCACATTTGTGAGCAAGACTTTTTTTGTCTTCCAGACAAACACGAAGATTATACAGCCTATTCTCTTCATGAGGATGAGGCAGGGGAAATGTTAAGATTACAGCTGCTGCAGCAGTGGAAGCTGCAACTGCTTTGGAGCTCGTACCGACTGTGTAGCCAACATGCCATCGAGGGATGCTGAGGATGATGTACTACAGACACTGTTCCATTTTGGGTTTTGTTCCTGAATGGGAAAAACCTGAAGCTTTGGCCTGCTGTAGTTAACAGAAAGTCTTGCAAACCTATTTGCAATATTCCACCCAAGTTCCAATACAGCTCCATATCCTGCCTATCAGAACTTCCTAAGTAACTATTTAAGACAGTATTCTTGAATAATAAAGCTTTCTTCATGCCTTCTATGACATTTAGTTTTGGGATTTATCACATTCCTATTGCCCAATCTTAATTTATTTTTTATATAAAACAGCACACATAGTGAAGGCAAGCTGGAATCACAACCATTTCAAGTAGCCTACATCTGTAAGGAATTTATATTTATAAAATATGGCTGGGTTTTTTTAACAGAAAATATAACGTCTTATAACAACGATCTAAATTTCACTAAACCCAAGAAAGAACATATCAATACTTTAGGGTAAGATACACTGTACAATAGCTCAGCTTTCTTCATTATTATCTGAAGAATCACGTCTGGCTGATGTATTTATTTTGTAATGTTTAACTATAATAGAAAATAGATGAAGTTCAAATGAAAACACTGTTTAGACTATGTCAACAGAGCATAAAACTAAATGAAGTGATTCTGTATTGACTATAAAAACATATTTGATAATAGTAAAGTTACTAATGGTTATCTATCAAGATCACAACATGAAGTAATTCTGCATCTTCAGAACTGTGCTAAAGCAGCAGACACATGAAGTTAGATGTAATTTTGTGATTTTGCAAAACAGCATCATGCAGCGCACTTTATTGCTATTTTATCATTAGTGTAAATAATTCAACAAACCCAGGAAATCACCAGCTCACTTGGGTTTTTTTTAAATTGCAAGTCACCAAAGGGCTTTCCACTAAGACAGCCAATGCTCACTTTACACTTGCTAGCAAAAGAAAATCAAATATAACACTATCTTGTATACTGAAACAACTGCTTTGTTATAAAGAGAAGGCTTCAGACTACTAGAAAAAATGACACTGCTGTAAAAACTGCAAGCCTTTTACACTCAGTTCAAAGACATGCATTCTTCTACAACAGACTGAAGTTTTATATTCATCTCAGCAAATCAGTCCACTAATAGGCATCAGTCATCAACACCGAAGTAAAACCTGCCATATGAAACTGCTTTGATGTGATTGAAGACTCACACACAGTCATAAGTATGACAGAACAGCTTAGCTATTAAAATGTTTTATCTAGCAAAAAACTGTTGATCCTAATTGACTGAAATACTCCTTGAACACTATTATTGCAAGGCTACTTCACTTCGTAGAGCTTCAGTATGTAGCCACTTGACTTATATATATCTTGAGATCCAGCACAACCACATCAAATCTTGTTAGACTATTTTCTCACACATACTTTTGTCACGAGACCAAAACAATAAAGCTGACTGTCATTTTTACTACCAGTTGCTTAGTTAATTCGATACTGAAACGTACTGGGATTCATTACAAAAGCTGCATGCAATCAGCTATTTCTTTTTCCTGCACTAATAGAACGAAACCTACTAACCACATCAGTTGAAATGGGTTGGCGGGACTCAGTGGAAGCTATTTTTCTGCACCAAGCCCAACCTCCCACCGCGAGAAGTGCAGGGGCAGGGGCTCCTTTAAGCAGCACTGTGCAGCCCTGGCCCAGCTCCAACACTGACCGTATGTCAAGTTGACAGATAAGAGGCCGAGACAGCCATCTGAAAACAACTGCATACAGCCCCCGCCACCAGACAGCGAGGGTTTCTAGGTCTACCTCATCATTCACTGCAAAGCCAATTTTACACACACCAAAAGTAAATGTACCTCACCAAGAAAAACCCACCAAAACCAAACCAAACAAACACATCGACATTATTAGAAAGTCTATATGATTAGATACTCTATTTCAGGAAGTTTCCACCCAACATCATAATTGATCACCACAAACACAGTCAAAAAATTAATAATAGTTTGTGGCTATAACATATTCTTTTCTCCTTTATATTCACAGTGTTTTAACAAATTGCAAGAAAAAGGAATCAAACATATCAAGCAACCTCCACCAAGATTACATTTTACAGAATCAAAAAAAATGCTACCGATTTAATGCCTCAAATGAAGGGTGATTTGATTTTTGCCCTGTATATATCCATGCATCACAGAGTTCATCCATTTTAACCATTACTTAGGTTACTGGGAAGTATGTCATATGTTGCCTACATATCCTTACATGTAGGCAACATATTATCTATCAGCTTTTATTCCAAAATTACTAAGTAATCAGCACAAAGGAATAGCTAAAATTAACTCCAGTCCCCTATGCAGTTTCCACAATTCCATATACTTCATTTCCATATTCCAAATTAATAAAATCCAGGTGAACTTACCTACAGTTTGGAGGAGGGTCTAATGTAATTTCTGCAAGTTCTTTCTGAATTCTTAAGAGAAAAAAAAAATATTATCAGGACTTTTTTTGCAATCTGTTTCTTTCAACTTTATGAACATTTCTACAGCAATCAATAGGAACAAAATATAATTCTTAAAATTTCTGATGAAAAGCTGATGCTAAAAGGTTTCATGACACTGCACAAGAACATGTGGAAGCAAATGTTAAGTCTTTTCTGAAAAATGAATTTCCAACATGGGACAAATGCCATGAGCAGCCACCTAGAAAATCACACTTTTTCTATAGGTCAGGGTTCTCAGGTCCTTTGCTCACTTACACAATTACTAAATGTCTCATGTATCCTCTTCCTCTATTTCTCCTCTGCCTATATGTCTTATAAGCTCTTGCACTCCAGAATATTTAATGTATATCGTACTTAATGTATATCATACTAGCAGGGCAAAACCCCCCAACTTCCAAGAATAATTGTCTCTCACCCTCCCAGAATAAGTCCATGCTGGTCTTCTTCATAACCTCCTCCTAGGTATTGCGGGTCTGCTATCAGGCTCCCCCAAAGCGAAGTGCTCCAGCTAGCTTGGGGTTGTGCTGCTGGACTTGCTCTGGTATGTGCCTTCTTTTTACTGAGGGATCAAAACCAGGTAAATGTTATCCCAGGTACAGTCTAATGAGAGCTGAGTAACGGGAGATAAATCTCTTCCATCTGCCTACGGACTATGCCCCTGTTAATACATCCCAGGAGGCAGTCAGCCTTTGTTGCTGCCTCACACTGAGCTTGTTGTCTGCCAGGGTCCCCATCTCCTTCTCAGCAGAGATGGTCCCCAGTATGTATCATTACAAGGGGTGAGTCCTCATTTCATGAGTTCTCTGCCAACCCTCTCCCGCAGCCTGGCGAGATCCCTCTGAGCCATAGTATTTGCTCCTGCATGTACCAAGTGCTCCCCCCCAGCTTGCTGTAGTCTGAAAACTTTAGAGTGCATTCTGCCATATCCTCCAGGTCACCAATAAAGACATTACAGGCATCCTGCCAGAGTTCTTCCTGCAGGGAGAGCAACTTCGTTATTAAGGATTTCTGGATATTCCCAGGCTGACGCTTCCAAGCCAAGTCCATGAATGCCTGATCTCTGCCACAGCTGGCAACAGGGGCTCTTTTCCCTTACACCAGCATCTGCATGAGAGCCAGTATCTTGACCTCTGAAGAAATTTAATTATACAGAGTGGGAGTCTACAGAGTTCCCAAAGGAACTTGTAGGAGTTTTCAGTTCCCAAAGTATGATGCCATAAGCAAGACTGTAATGGTCACCTTCTCTATAAACTATGCCCAAGGCTTTTTTTATAGGCTACTTCAATGCAAAAACATGAACATTCAGAAGCAGGAAGAAAAAGTAAAACAATTGAAGATACCCTGAGTATTTTCTTCTTGCCTTTTCCTTCACAAGATTTCATGTACAGCAGCAAATTGTTATTCCTGTTATTCCCTATGCTAAGAAAGAAAACCCGCACAATAACACCACGCAAATTCCTGAAATACATGCTGAAGCCATAAGCCAAAAGTTCAGGCCTGAATTACACATACCTTGTTAAAAATGATTGCTACCCATTTTGCATATAAATACAGGCAAAGAAAATGGCTTATCAAAATAAGCATTCAGGTATATTGGCATATATAACATAAAAATGAGCAGTTGAATTCTCTATATAATGTTAAGATCCAAACACAATCTTACATGTTAAAGAGTCTCACAGCCACTATCAAAATTCCCCTTATGCCACTATAAGTTGATTTTACAGCTACAGTGAATAAATGAACCAATGGCAGTAGAAGAATTGGCCTGAACCAGAAACTCCAGCCTTTATCTTTCATATTCTAAAATAATTAGGACATATGTGGCCAAGATCTGTAGGCAGAGGTAATAATCATTTATTAGATCAGATTACATAATTGCAAAGATAAAAACACTCTTCCAGATGCTTAAGTTTTCTTCTAACTTCTACGTACCCCAACCCTACACACACACAGTTACTTAGTTGAGGGGGAGCATTTGATCTTTTACTTGCTTTTTCTACTCATTGAAATATTTATATCTCCAGTACACAGAATTTCCCCAATAAATATCATACCTTTCCTATAAAAATACAGGCACAGATTGCTTAATCAAGCACCAAATCATTGTAGTAACACTGAAAATACACCACATTTTTTAATTAGTGAAGTTTAAGCGCAACAAACATGTTGTTTTAAAAAACTTATTCCATTTAAACAATCCTAACAATTCACACCTTTTAGAAGGGAGATCTTATAACTGTGGGAGAGGCTTAAAATATTTCTTTTGTATATGACAAATTTCTGCCATGATTTTGAAATTATACTATCACAAATTCAAACCACAGAAAATCTAGGTAACATAGATTCTTCAATTTCACGTTTTATGGGGTTGTTCTGCTTTTTCAGCCTTTTGTGAAGTTACAGAATGATGGCATTGCACTTTTATAGAGTCAGAGATTATTCCTTTACTTTACATTTAGTAGTAAGAGCAGTTAATATTTTATTGCATTACAGTGAGTCTGAGACATGTCAAGAATGAATTGACAACTTCAACAACTTCAGTCCTAGATCAAAAACTTTATATTCTTCTTCCTGAATCCTAACTCATGTTCCTTATGTTCTGAAAACAAAAGAGTCTCTCATTTTTTCCATCTGTTGTAGTTCAACCCAAAATTTCTAACTTCTAATTTCACGGGCACTAAAATGGCCCTTTATCAAGTTTTTCTGTGATTGAGCAAACAAGGACGAAACACCTTTCTGCTTCAAGCCACTAAAATTGATCAGATGGCACTGCATATTAATGTTCAAAAGTCCTAACTGCTCTTGCAAGCATCTAAGATAAAGAGATGTTTCATTCATGATTATTTTATACAAATAAGATACAACACATTAATACAAAACTGTCCATCTTTTGCTCCTCAGCAAGTTGTCCATGTTTATATTCCTACTCTGTGGTGTCCCAAACTAATTTATACACCTTACAACCCTTTGTTGCAACCTTAATTTACCTTGCATTCATGCTGAGAGCTTATTCATAAACAGTTTCTGTAGAGCAGCTGACATGCAATATCTTGTTCACATGTCACAGCATTCAAAGTTACAATTAAATTGTCGGACAGCATCCCAGAGAGCCTTGCACTGATAGAGACCTCCAATGTGCAAGCTGGCCTTTGTCTGCACATGCTCTGGCATTTGCTTCATATCTCCATTGAGTTGCCCTCAGAATATGCCATAGGAGAGGATGTACCTCATTTCCTTCACTGACCACAGAGAATTTGTCGTGAGGATATGTGGCCTCTGGCAACAAAACATTTTTTTCAGGGTCCTTTCTGGTGTCTCTGTCTTTGTATTTTTTGCCTCAATAACAGTTATGTTTAACTATGTCAGAGTGAAAAAGAACTCTAAATTAAAATAATTATATCTATCCAGTTTATATTTAAACTAACGACATAATGGTTTACTACATACTGGGAAGTGGGGTGATGGCAGGGAGTGAAGCCTTGGCTAGTAATCAGTGCCCTGGGCTGCACACATAGGACATTTAATTTGCAGTGTCAGATCTGATATTCTTTGTTTGGTCTTAGAGAACTCATTTGACTTCTCTCTCTCATATATACATATATCTATATACACACACACACAAAAAAAATATTTTCCCTCTCCATTTTACTATCAGGAGAGAACAAACATAGTTGCCTTCCAGTACAAGTGCAACGGTTAATCTACCCATAAATTCAGAAGCATGAAAATACATTTTGGATTTCAAGTATTATTAATTCTCACAGACACATATTTACTATTGTTCCAAGACTAAGGGGACTGCAGTTGTTTCCTTCATGAAACAGTTAAAAGTTCTCTAAAGCTAAGAGAGAAGTGAACATCAGAGGATTTCCCAATGTGATTAATTGGAAAAGAAATAAAGGATTATATGACAATAAGCTATTTTTACCACATCTATTTTTCTAAAATACATATCTCTTTACCCATAAAAGCCAGCTGATTCAATACTCTATACCACAGAATATGCTACTTAGAAAATACTTAGAAATGCAGACACTGGTATGTATTTCACTAAATAAACTGTGACTGAGCAGGAAATTGATCTAAAGATGGTTAGCTTCATACTGGAGGAAAAGAAATATTCTCACCCACATACTAAAAGATGGATAAATGACAAGGATATTTCTTCTAAGAAAAAGCCGTCTGTATTTTGCTGTCATATTCAACATTCTAAATACCATTCCTAGATTCCTTGAAAATAGTGCTGTGATAAACCTCTCAGAGAAAAAAAAAAAAGGGGCGAGGGAAGGGGAAAAAAGGCTCATTTTTACTTTGTTGAATTTTGAACAAATTTAATCTATTACCAATGTGCTACTCCTTAAGGTTGCAACTTCTTTCAATAAGGAAAAGATTACAACTAAAGTTTTACAGTTCACAATTTATTGTAGGCACAGATATTTATTAAAAAATGTCAGGATTGGACACAAAGGTTGACAGATTTTCTACCAGCAACTTCAGGAGCCAAGCAAAACAATACATTTATTTGTTGAGCTACGTCAGCCAAGAATGGTTACACTTCTCTCAATCCAAAGGTCATGCTAAGATTTGCTACTTAAGAGGTAACAAGATGCCTGCTGTTTTCAAGGACAGCAATTCAATTCCGTGTCTGAACTGTAATTGTGATATGCAATGAGTTTCTCAATCTTGACATGTTAGGTAAGAAAGGTTGCTATTTAAGGTGATGCCCTCTGGGTGAGGAAAATTGAAGGACCGGTACACTGCATGACATATGCTGTGAGCTATTACACCTGTATATCAGCTACTCCTAAAAGTATTAACAGAGAAGCACAGCATGTGATGGCATTCTGCATTCTTGATGCCAGTTATGGCAATGCTAACAGAAGAAACTCCATATCTTAAAACCAAAAATCTTACTCAAATAGAAATTTGAGTGGTTTCATATAGCCTCTGTAATCAGATCACTTTGGAAAGCAGTTAAGCCGCATGAACAGTATATTCATACATAAGACATGGTAGCAGTTTACGATTACATAAGCAAAAGTCAGCAGGCTGCTAAATCTTGATTTCTATAAAACCTAATGCTACTGAAAATTCTGTAAATCTGACTACATAAAAGTACAAATAAAAAGCAGAACAAAAATTTTCCAAACAGAGATGCACAAATTTTCATTCTAAACCAAAATATACAATAGGTATCATAATGCAATCCAAAAACACTGTGACTACAATTCCACATGCATGAAAAAGCTTACCAAGTAAGAAAACGCGATTTCCAAACTCAGGTTAGAATCAAATCTGTAGTCTGTGACTTTAGATCCAGTGCTACATTAACTCACTGGTGTTCGACGCTTTAAACAGGAATTAAGGAATCTTGACCAAAGCCACAGTTGACTACACTCTGTTGTTTAAGTGTTTTACTGATTTTAGCAGAGTTGACTCCTTTAACTATAATGAAGGTAACAGAGTACAGCCTTTTTAATCCTGCACTACTTTTCACTTCTAACAAACAAAATTAACAATATTACTATGAAGATATTTTATACAGACAGTTTCTGTAATCCTTATCACATATTGAGGACTCTAAGACATTTTTCCTTCCTCCATGATACTCCATTCCTTTTTATTCTCTGCTTTAAATCCTGATTTGCCTTTCTTGAGACACTACTGATTTTAATTAAAAAGTAAAGAAACAAAACCTGTAATACAAAAACCTGGCTGAATGAAGAAAGTACAATCCCAAATCTAACAGAGCGACAAACTACTGAATACTTAAAAACAAAAAAGAAAAAAAATTATACTGTTAAAAACCCCTGTTACTAGAAAAACTACGTTGTTGTGATCCTTCCAGAAAGTGCTATGAAAACTAGCACTCATAAAATATATTTTTTTCAAAATATTATTTATTGTGTACATATCTAAAGAACTATTGTAGGTCATGTCAGCTTTTAAGATGCATACTTAAATGTGTATTTTTAAAATATATTAGTATTAGTATGCACATGAAACTGGCTTTGGAGTCTAACTAGCAAATGCACTGATGTCAGCAACTAGCATAATTAGTTTCAGCAGAACCATAAGCAGATGTGATTAAACTTTAAAAGGTTTAAGTAATTTTATCACTGTAAAATGCACGTTGATAAAAGCTCTAAGCTTTGAAGATACAAAGCTAAGATTAATAGACCAATTTCTGACATATCATTATTAATTTTTTAATAGGATAGTGTCCACAAGCTCTTGTCAGAATTGCGGCATCATTATACCAGACATTGTACAAAGTTCAGAATATACAGACTGCTTTCTAAAGACACTGAAAACTATTTTTTATGACCTTAGAAGTCATGACTAATCCAATATTTTTAATATTTAAAAAATAATAATAGCAGGAAGCAGACAAAAGAGAACAAGGCCAGAAACCATAAGGGCTGTGAGGATTAACTATGTGAGTAACACTATGGTTTGCAGTGAAAGCTGAGTGGGTGTTTTGGGTTTTTTTTCCTTTTAGTCATAAAAGGAAACATGGGCAACTTTTGCTGGCCATTCTGTAAGTGATACGACAAGTGATATGACTTCTAATAGTGTCTTAGTAGGAATGGGTGTCCAAAAAGCATTTCTACAGAGAAGAAAAAGTGAAAAAAAGCTAGCTGTAAGGAAGGTATCTATGGCAGAAAAAAAGCATGACAATACCCCACTGGAAAGACAGAGGATACTTCAGTCCAGAAAAGTATGTAATTGAAAAAGGACATATTAAGGCAAGACAAAGACTTGAATCCTGAAGGGATGTACACACGTTTATATACTGGTGTTTATGGACTGTGACTACATGCGTATGTTATAAATTATGGCAATAGAGGCTCAGTGCTTCTCCTTTACCACAGCACCACAGTGGTATAATTCCAATGTTTTTTCTTGTACTTTATACAGCCTCGGATTAGCAAAGAAACGAGATCTGGGAATTCTGCATCAGGACAGTTTGCAGAATTGGTCTCTTGTCAGATTATTTTATGAGTGCTTTTTTACTTCAATCACTATAATCCCATTTGCCTAGACTAACAACCCTATTTGTACTAAGGAAGCAACACTAAGCTGTAAATTCCTTCTGTTCGGTCCAAGCAAGACAACCGTTATCTGAAGATAGACATGATAGCATAGAATAATTTAAATAGCTATTCTACAAACCAACCTTTCCTCTCAAGCAGAAAAGGGAAGGAAAATAAACGGGTAATGAAACAGATCAGAGTTTAGTAATGAAACCAACATGCATTTGCTGTTCACTCAGATATTTCTGACCTGACCATCTGGGAAAAGAAAACGCAGTACTTCACAACAATAGGTATTACAGTAGTCCTAACATGCTGAGTTACTGAACTGTCTGATATGTTTATGGTTAATTAACTGTAAGTTACATTGACAAGTTTCAACATCAGTCATATATACACATACAGAGATATATTTTATAAGGCTACAAAACTGTCTGAGTTTTACTAGCAATAAAAAATTGTCAGCTTTTATCATGCAAGCAACTATTAAAACCATGTGAAAGAGCCAATCTGTCAAAGAAAGGAAAAAGTATACAGGTCTCATTATTGTGACCAGTCTCAAGAGAATATTACACTAATACAGCAGTGTTATAATAAAACCATCAGAAAATTAATATACTGAGTCAATACATACATCTGATGCTCAGCTGAAAAAAGAGAAATTAAAATAAAACCCAAAAAGAACACTGTACCTTTTAGCACTAGTTGACAGTTTAGCAGCTGTTTTGCTTGATATTTTGCCCTCTTTTTTCTTGGGCTGAACTTGCTCCCTTTCTTGTTCCTGTTGAACACCTTCACGCTGATCTCCATCAGAGCTGCCTCCACTAGTGCTTGGACTATCATCCACTCTCTGCCCCTCTGTAGACATGGCAGATGCTGCACTGAACAAAAACAAACAACAGAAGTTAGCTTTTTGAGAAGAAACTGCCCAGTAGTATTTCTTACATGCCTTAAGGAAAGAACACATAATGTCTTTGTCTTAATATGTAACACTTGTGTTACAGTACTTCAGTAATCTAGCACTGAAGAGTTTTGCCAGAAGCATCTTGACAGTAATTCAGGAGCTGGTCATTTAAAACTCTATGCCAAAAAAACACAAACTCCAAACAACAACAATCACCCCCAAAAAAGCCCACCTTTATATATATAAGAAAAGCAGAAGTTATTGAAGTGGGAAACATAATCCAGCAAGTGTAATACCATTCACTGTGAATTATATTTTTCAACCACTCAGCAATACAATGCGTTAACTATCTCATCACTGTGCCACCGGTTCAAATATAGCATAGTTTGTTAAAAACTGAGAGTTATTACTGTATTAACACTCTCTGTTATCCCATATGAAACAAATCTGTGGGTTCATTCCAAGTCTTTAATGTGGGTTTCCACATTACAAAATCTACATCTTGGCATGCTCAATGGAAACAGTCACAGAACCAAAAAGCACTAACAGAGGACTGTTTATATTTACTGAAACGGTACACTTCTAGAGCGGTAAGCACGCTGGTAGAGAATATAAGGAAGCTTTTTCCTGACCTATTTCATTCAGGCAATATGAAGCAACAAAGCTGTCAGAGAACACAAGAAGCAAGAAATCTCAGTATATTTCAGAAGTCAAGTTAACACTTTATTCGCACACTTCTGATACTAGTTAGCTATTTTAATTTCTTCCTTCATTTTAAATAGTATAACAATATGCCGACAGATGAGGAATTACAAGCCCACTGTTACAGCTGTCATGACTTCTCAAACTGTTCTAATGAAGGGCAGATGTCCATGAAAAACCCTTACTGAATTAGCATATGTGGTGGCACTGATTGATTTTTATTTAAAACAAACAAACAAACGAACAAAAAAAGCAAAACAAAACATAAACCAAAAACCAAACTGAAACCCACGTCTCTCCTTTAATTCCCAATCTGTAGCTCATATACCTACTTTATATAACCTCCTCTAAAGATTTTAATAAAAGAAGCACCTTCAAAGCACATAGGCCCAAACGTTACTTGCTTACACCCACACAATCTCCACATATCTGGGTGGTTTTCTGATCAAATCTATCTGAATCAAAGAATTTGTTCTTTCATACACAAAGAGTTTTAAATTGCTGTGAACTTTGACTTGCTTTTCCTCTTACCTATGTGCAGACACTATCACAGTTAAGAACAAAACTATTCACCTTAACTATGTTTTAAGACTCGCTCAAGGGAGAATAATGATATTTCAGGCTCAGATTCAACCTTGCTCATTCCATGGATTAAACAAAGTTCATCTCCCTGTACATATTTATGGAAAGAGACAGCAAAGTAAAAGTAAAGTAACATCAATGCCAACAGGGTTATGTTGAAAGGATGCTTTTTAAAAAAGGCTGTAAAGTGTTGTAGTTACAGCTGCATGTAAGAAAATAAATTTACTCCTATTCTGAAAAACCCTTACCAAGATCTAATTCTATCAAATAGTACACGCTGTGGAGTGGAAGAAATAATCTCTTCAAGCATTATTGACACATGCAACTAACTTCAGGAGGAATTAGGTCTTTTTTATCTAATTTGTAAAGCTATACTGAACAAGAATTCTGGAAGAATGGCATCCCTTCAAAATGTTTATGCATCAAAAGAAATAGCAAGCAATACCAAGTGATGGATATGGGACTAAGGTTTTTCCTTATCAGCTTAAATTACATTTTGGATTTTATCATAGAAGATAATATTTTCATATATAAATTTATATAAATACACAACACTTAGCCTGCTCATTGAAATAACCAAAATAATGCATAGTTTTCACCCTAAAATTAAAATACAAAAACTGTTCATTCCTAGAGAACAATTTTTCCTATGGTACAGATACATTATATTTAACATAATTTGTATATTTACACAGGTTGATGTTCAGACATTTAAATCCTAGTTGTCAGATTTTAAGATAAAAGCAACAGAAGATTTAGAGGTAATAAACTACAAAAATATCATATTCTGACAAGTCAAAATATGCATTTAATAACTATAACGCAATTTTGATAGTAAGTACGCATTTTCTTTGCTTCTACATACAGTTAAAATACAACCTCATTTCTCTTTATAACACTTGTGATGGCCTTTATTTGCACTAGATTTTAGTTCTGAACTTTGCTTAGTAAACCTCATTTTAAAGAGAAAAATTCTCTCTTCACAATGTACATAGGCTTTAACACTGCAGGCCAGAAAGTTAAAAGCATATTTAGTAATGCTTATACGCATAGGACATCTGCTGTGAATAATCTTGGCTATAAATATTACTATTATCAAAAAAACAACTCTATTCACTTCATAAGTTCAGGTTACTATCCAGCAGACAAACACTAACAGTAGCCCAGAGCATATAATTGCTGTAACATGTAATGCCAGCATTTACAACAGGAAAATGCTTCAATCTGTCATTTGATGTTTGGCTAGTTTCTTGGGATTTTTTGTTTTGGTTATTTTTTTATCTCTCCTTTCTCCTTCTCTCTCTGTTCCCCTTTCTGACATTCAGGCAATTCTTTCTATGCCATCTGCTCACAACATCTGCAATTTTAGGAATTTTTGCATAGTTCAAGGGATGCTCAATATTCTGGTAAAAGTGAGTGTTAAAGGGTCTGAAGTTAGACACTTCAAATAGGGTTAAACTTAAAAGACAGCCAAACACATGAACAAACAACTGGGGGGGGGAAAAATCAACTGAGGGGATGACACTGTGAAGAAAATATTTCACTGCCACTAACACAGACAGAAATACAAGATACTCCTTGAATCTGAACAGCCATGAGTGTGTTTGCAACTGTCACACAGAGCAAGAGGGAAGACACACGATTTCCAGGTCCCCGGCTGCCAGGCTATTCTATATTCAGACGAGGGTTGCTAACCTCCCTGCTGTTGAGCAGAGAAAAATGAGCAGAGGGGACAGGGGAAGGAGTGAAAAGGGACTTAAAAGTCTCTCCCTTAACGTGAGATGAATCAGCAGAGAGACAGATTACAAGTGTAACTACAACTATCAATTCGAAGTGAAGAGTCCAAAAGGTTTTGCTTTTGTCAAATATATCTACTGGCACCCTCCCCTTCCTCCTCAAAATTAAACAAAAACAAACAATAAAACAAACAAAAAAACAAACAAAAAATATACAGAGTCACAAAAACCCAACACCAACCACCATCACACTCTCCCCCCCCAAAAAAAAAAAAAATCCCGTAGTTAGGGACAGCAAGGTCCTGGCAATGTGCAGATCGGTCCCCAAGGGCGGCAGAGCTAGTGATGATGTCCTTTTAAAGCGGTCTTAAATTTTCTTTAAGCCAAGATAAATTGAATATTTCTGCAGGGTCCACGATGAGCAGCAACGGCAGCAGCCGCCTTACTTCATCTTCATTAGAAAGCGTAAAGGGCAAAAGGACCACAACATCGCAGGAGGGGAGGCAGAAGGCGCCCGGTTTGTGGCCGGGCAGGGTCCGCCACTGAGAGAGGAACCTGGACGGAAAGGACGAGAGGCCCCGGCTCCCATAGCCCCCAGCCGCCCGGGGGCAGAAGCGTGGCTCGCCCGTCGGGAAGACCCAGCCGTGCGGGAGCTGGTGGTGGGCATGGGCATCCCCAGAAATACACACACCCCGCACCCCCACAGCCGGGCGGGAGGCGGCCGGGCCAGGGTGAGAAGTAGGAGACAACCGAGAAGAGGAGGAGGAGGAGACTGCGAGAGGAAGACGTCGGGGGCACATGAGGGAAGGGAGAGGGTTGGGCTGCGGGGCTCCTCAGGGCGCTCCGGGTGGGGGCGGGGGAGGCTAGTGCCCTTCCCGAGGGGCTGCAGCCCGGGGTGCCCACCAGGTGCTGCGGCGGGGGGGTGTGAGGATGGCGCATCCCGGGAGGCTCGATCATGGAGGGCGCCGGGGGTACCCCGGCGCCGGAGCGACCCAGGGGCGCAGCGAGTGCCGCGGGGACCACGCGATCGGCGCGGAGCGGGGCCGGAGGGGCGGGGGGGAGCGGGGGTGGTCGCTGCTCCCGCCCGCAGCGGGGCGAGCAGGACAAATGGACACGGAAGAGTTGCTGAAGGGGTATGGGGGTGCTGAGAAGCAATGGAGGCTGGATGGAACCTGAGGGAGCGGGGAGCGGCGGCAGAGATGCCGAGGTGGCCGGGGGCGGAGGGGGACGGCCGGGACGGAGGCTAAGAAAGAGCACGGCCGGGGATGACAAGGAGGGAAGGGGGTACCAGGCAGCGCCGGGGGGATGCGGAGGGGGGAGGGGAGATGAAGGATAAAGGTAAGAGCGAGGGTCGCAGATAAATGGGGGGGGGG